>NC_056737.1:1775162611-1775480111 GCF_019279795.1 Protopterus annectens
CAGTGACATGTGACAAAAACCTTTGAAAACACGTTCCTTTGGCACAGTTCTACAATGCATGGTTTATTCATTTCTCTTCCTCGTTCTTTTATATTAAGCAGATTACTAAGGTACACATTAAAACGTATGTTTTTTTTATATTTCTCTTACTCATTATTTTATATTAAGGACATTTTATGAATATATGATTTTTAGCAGTTAATGTTCCTGTACAGTTAATGCATCTGACTTTTAACAGGGTTTTTACTTTAAGCAATAATCCTAACTTGCGACACTGCTGTCTGATACTAGAAGAGGAACTACAATGCCGGAGCAGTGAATTATGGCCTGACGTAGGAATAAGTCAAACGAATGCCAGAAAGTGTTCTGAACAGAAGCTTCATCTTTATGCAAAATGTACTCCTCGACAATGGAGATGGGGAATGCAGAAATAATGAAAACTGTAATTCAGGCTGACACCATGAACTTTACATTTTCAAGTTACTGCACCAACACCTGTTTAAGAAAGGCAGGTACATACAGAGGTTTGGACAATTAGCTTGTTCCTTTTTTGTAGTTACTTGTAAACCAGCACCTACTACCTCCATCAGCAATGAAAGTCTTGATTGTATCTACAGCTTAGTAGAAGTGGTAATAAACTGAAAAAGGTGTATGTTAAAAATGTGGATTTGAGCTTCCCAGCTTCCAAATGCACTTATAGTCATTATCTGAACAATAATTTAATTAGACCAATGAAATCAATCACATTTAAAGATATCAGCTGTTAACAAGCAACTTCCTGTGGTACAGAGTTTGATTCCCTCAGTCTTCATTTGCCTGCTGTGTGACCTTCAGCAAGTCACTTAACCAGAAAGAGCAATAGAGCAATTTTGAATTTGGGCTAGGCTCCTAAATAGTCTCCTGGACTGCACATCTAGTTAAATCCCCTTTGGATACATATTTCCCAGAAAATGAACTGACTAAAGCCAGTTCCTGGTACATAGAAAATGGGCTCAAACTGAAAGCCAAGAAATGCAAAATCCCCTCACCTTTGTGAAGCAGAAATAATCTGCATCCTGTTGCAATAAAAATACCCTTTTACCATACAAATCAGGGATCTGGGAACATGCAAGAGCAGCCTTAGGTCAACTGGTGCCCTAGGTAAAAGGGCCCCATGGTGCCCCCCATCACTCCACCCGGTGCCCCCATCCTGGTCTATCTACATTAAATAAATACTGGAAAAGCACCCCTGCTAGAGCGGTGCCCTAGGCAACTGCTTAACTGGCCTATGCCTAAGGCCGGCTATGGGCACATAGTTTGTTAACTCTCTCTCATTTGACCATCAAGTGGTGACTGTAGATAGGAAATCCTTGGACATTTCACAACTAATTGCCAAGGGCATTCTTAACTAAGGAAGACACTGTCTGTTTGTATTCTACCCGAGTCATACCTATTATTGAATATAATTCACTCTTTGGCATGCATCTGGCTAGACATATTAAAAAACTCAAAATAACACAGAAGTTCCTAAACAAAAAAACTTTGCTCTCAAAAATCTTAACTACCAAAAGAGGTTGGAATTATTTTTCATTTACAGGCTCTCTTTAATTTTTCCAAGTATTTTGGATTTCTAATACAATGATGGGAACGGACCCCATTCCTAAGTCAATGTATAATTAAAGTTCATGAAATTAGTATTGTTTCAATCTTTGATGTCAGCCAGAAGTGTCCTTCACAGCACCCACAATGTGCCCAGTAATGACTCCTTCTGCAATTCATATGGAGTTACAAGTATAGGTACCATATCTATGTACAATTGTAAATTCTTTCTTATAACTTCTGTTGCTCCTACTACTATTAGAACTGTCTGGGTATCTTTCTTCCTCATTGGCCTCATTTCTCCCTGCAAATCCTGGTATTTTATGACTTTGTGTCTCTTTGTACATAAGATACTGTAGTTACTGGATGTAGCAATTCCAATTATTAATGCTACTTTTCTATTCTTTTCATGGACCACTATATCTGGTCTTCTCACATCTATTTTTGAGCTGTTGGTAATGGGTGATCCCATGAGATATAAACTTCATCATTTTCTATAATGCTTTGTGGCCCATGTTTCCAGTGCTTTTCAGCTACTTCAGTATTATAATGGCTTTAATAAGGTTAAAATGTCCTGCTTTGCTTGTAATGTGTGAATATGGGGTGCTGATTTTGTTTTGGCATGTTTATTGCATCGCTGTGCTGGGTAAATTACTATTAATTGCTATGTTGTGAGGTAAAAGGGATCCATGGAGTCTGCCGTACATTGTAGTTTATTTTAGCTGCTCTTGCAAGAAGTATTTTTAAAAGTTAAATGTTTACGGACTTTTTTTTTTTTTTTTTTTGTGGATGCATGCAAGTTAATGCAGTGCATTTGAGATTGTGCTAAACCATGTTGTTGTTACTAGATAGTTTGCTTTTATAAGTAGCAAGTTTGTATTTTTTGTTTTTAGTGATGTCTTCAATAAATTTACAATGTACTGCTTTCATTATAATCTGACAGTGCAGCTGTTGGGCATGTTCGTTAGTAGATCATTGCACTGTGTAAATTAGTGCTATACATTTATTTCTTTTAACTGCTGTGGTCAAAAGCTAAATCAGGTCTATGGTATCCGCTATGCATTCTCATTTTAGTGATTTTTGGTAGAGTGAAAATGTGTAATTTTATTTTCGGGAGGGGTGGGGTGGGGGCTATGTCGGTAAAAATAATGCATTTCGTTTACTACGAGATGTGTTAAAGTCAACATTTTCAATGGCCAAAATGCCCCCTACATTACCTCATTTTACTATTACCTTTTTCAAATGGCTTGTAATGTTAATTCTTTTCTGTGCCATTTGCCAGTTCTTTCATATGCCAATGTTTTTCAAGCCAGTTCTTTCGTATGCCAATGTTTTTCAAGCCAGTTCTTTCTTATGGCAATGTTTTTCAAGCCAGTTCTTTTGTATGCCGATGTTTTTCAAGCCAGTTCTTTTGCATGCCAATGTTTTTCAAGCCAGTTCTTTCGTATGCCAATGTTTCTAGCCAATTCTTTCGTATGCCAATGTTTCAAGCCTGTTCTTTCGTATGCCAATGTTTTTCAAGCCAGTTCTTTCATATGCCGATGTTTTTCAAGCCAGTTCTTTTGTATGCCAATGTTTTTCAAGCCAGTTCATTTGCATGCCAATGTTTTTCAAGCCAGTGTCTGTATTCATCCATCTAAAACCCCTTTTACCCTTTTTTGCACATGGGGTCGTTGGGACATTTAACAATGGCAATCATCTAGAGCCAAGGCCAGTTCATTCTCAGGTCTTTACTGAGCCTATATCAAAGAACTTTAAGTTGCTTTATGTTTTATATGCCAATGTTTTTATGATACCAGGTGCCAGTCTTTTTCAAACCAATAATTTCATGTGCCAGTGTTTCTAGCCAGTTCTTTCATGTGCCACTGTTTCTAGCCAGTTCATTCATGCACCAATATGTTACTGCACCCTTCTAACAGTTTTGATAAATATGTTGCATATCAGGTAAGTACAGATTCAAGAATGAAGAGAGCAGCAGATTCATCGCAGTCAACCAGCAACAAGAGAATGTGCAAGTGTCAGTATGTTTGGAAAACAGAATTCGACTGGATCGAGAGATGCAGTGATGTCAAGGCATTCTGCAGGTACTGCAAGAGAGAATTTCTAATGACCCACGGTGAAAGAAATAATGTCACACGACATGAGGCAACTGAACAACACAAGACTGCTATTCTTCAAGCTAAATCCAGTCAGCTGATGAAAACGTAGGCAAGGAACACAAACCTTGAGTGACCAGAACTTAGGATTATTGCAGCAGAAGCCTCTGAGGTGTTCCATGCTGTTAAGCACAATATTTCCTATAACAGCATGGACTGTGCCATAAAGTTGGCTAGCCAGCTGTACGGTGACTCAGACCTTGCAAAGAAACTATCTTGTGGAAGAACCAAGGCTGAAGCCATAGTCGAAAATGTTTTGGGACTGCACTCATTGGAATGCCTCCTGCATGACCTTCAAAAACCAGGCACTTCATTTGCAATTTTATCAGATGCTTCCAACAAGGGGAACATAAATTAATTTCCACTTGTGAGGTATTTTTCTAAAGAAGAAGGGGTGGTGAATGACCTTTTGGACTTCTATGAAGACCCTTTTGAATCTGCATAAGCCATATCGCAGCAAATTGCAAACATTATGGAACGGCACTCCTTGCCCTGGAATAGCATTTCAGCATATGGGGCTGATAATGTCAGTGTGAATTATGGGAAGAAATCTGGTGTGTATACCAGATTAAAAGAAAAGTGTCCATCACTACAGAAGGCTAACTGTGTTGCCCACATCATTCACAATGCAGCCAAAAAAGCTGCAGCACAACTACCGTATGATGTGGAAGTATTTGTAATGAAGCTTTTTCAGCCATTTCTCGGGTTCTGCCACAAGGACCAGAGACTTGCAAGACTTCTTTGAGTTTTGTGGCATGGAATTTGAGAGTCTGTTATGACATGTGCCAACAAGGTGGCTGTCACTACTGCCTGCCATTGAAAGAGCAGTGAAAAATCTCCCAGTGCTCCAGTCTTATTTCCTCTCCCAGGGAGAAAAGGAGACCCCCCCGGCAGATATGGCAGTACTTTTCAGCTTATGAGCATAGTGAAAATGAATTGCCTATGCTGTCACAGTACTATTTGCACTTTCTCTGTGCTGTTCTTGTTGATTTTAATGAACATATAAGTACATTAGAAAAATCAGGACTTACTGCCATGGAAACTTTTTGTATAATAGTCTCCCTGAAGCAAAATCTGCAGGCAAGAGCTGAAGGTGCTTTCTTTGGAGGGAAACTTAGGGCACTTATGAGCACATTAGACAGCACTTCTGCTAACAAACTGAAAAGAGACTTCATTGTGTTCTCGGAGACAGCAGTGAAGTACTTGGAACAGTGGTTTGATTATACTGAAACCAACTACTTGTTTACACTGTCTAAATTATGTCTAACTGAGCCCTTTGCTTTCGGTGACATACTCAGTGGGACCACTGCTCTGAGTCTGCAGGATGTAGATGAAGACCATCTTTTCAGGGACTACTTGGCAATTAGGTCCTTTCTCGAACAGTTATGTAAGATAAGCTTGACCCCAGGAGAAAAGTGGCTGAAGCTTTTCAGAGAAGGGCCTGAGCTGACTGCACAATATTCGGTAATTGCCAGGGTACTATCTATACCGACATCAAATGCATTTGCAGAAAGAGTTTTTTCTTTGGTGAAAGGTAAATGGACAAATGTGCGAAACCAATGTAGTGTAGACTTGTTAAAAGCTGAACTAATGACTGTAAATTACCAGATGAAATGTAGTGACTTCCATTCAAATATTGTTTCAAACTGGGCCCTTCTTCAAGCCATAAAATCTAATTCAAAATACACTTTAAAAATAAAGCGATTTAGTGTACTAGTGTGCAGTATGTAGTACTAGGGTGCAGTATGTAGTTTTGTGGTGTTCTTTGCTTTAGCTTTAATTTGCTAGTGTGCAGTATGTAGTTTTGTGTTTTTCTTTGCTTTAGCTTTAATTTACAATAAAATCAGTCTTCATTTTACACTTGGCTTGTGTGTGGTATGTAGATTTTTTTTAGTTTTCTTTCAGAATAGTTATGGCTGGTTTATGAATTTTTTTACTTTTCTAAATAAACAAGTGTCTGTTTAATGAATAGTGCGCTTTTTTATTCCTTTAAAGTTTGCTTACTGTTACAACTGAGTAATGTGTTTTTGCAGTAATGCTTCACTTCATTTAAATGGTTTGAGTTTTCAGTATGCTGTAATGTCCCAGTGTTGTACGCATAACTGCAATACTGCATCTCTAACACCTCTGGTGATGTCGTGGTGGGGGTGTGGCCAGTGTCATATTGGTCACACCCCCTGTCCTACTGGCCACACTCCCATGCCCCACTTTGGCCTTGTTAAAAGGTGGCAACCTTACACTATTCTATATAATCCAATGTTGATGACATTAATTGACATCATAGCCTGCTTTAGGCACCAGTGAACCCTGCGGTCACTGGGGGCCCCCAACCACAGCAAGTTATTTATCTTGATATCTTGTAACATGTCTGCCAAACTAACAAAAGCTACTACAGCAATTGTGTATACTTAATAAACCAGGTGTGTAATAACTCTAAATTATTTATATCTCCATTAAAATTCAAACATATCTCTGGTTATTTTAACAGTGTTTTATCAAGTAACAGGCCTCACAATCCCATTAAATACTTTACCACTGTCATAGAGCCTTGACTTAGTTAAACCCCGATTGGTGGATATTCTCTCCACTAAAACCAACAACATATCCCGGTTTAAATACCTGCAATACCTGTGGCCGCAAAGGGGCCCCTTAATCATCCTCGACTGTGTGGGGGGCCCAGAAAAGCAGCTGATGGACAGGAAAAATGAGGAAAAATGCATTAATTTCCTGATTATGCTCTTTAACCTGAACAAGGCTCTGCTATGACCCTGTTAGGATAAAGCTGATAATGAACATAAGCAAGTTAAGCAGTAGAGAGATCAGCAGGCTGGAGTGACTAATTTGAGTGCAAACCTTGTATTTTAAGAAGAGCCGATGCTTCCAATCTTCATGGATGTTTTTTTTTTTTTTGTAGGGAGTTTTATAAATATTGGTAGAACACCAGATACCGCAACTCACAACTATTTTGCAGAAGAATTCAGCATAATACCAAACAAAATAGCAGAACAAAGGCTCAAAATCAGGAACATGTTGTAAATATTACTCTAATTCTCTTTAAAAAGTTAATATAATAACACCTTTTGTATCAGCATGCATTTTTTGAACAATAAGAAGTATACATCTCTAATACCTGGAATTATTGACTGTATCCCTGAATGATTTATTAGGGAATCAAACTTTTTATGAAGGACAGATCAAAATCAAGGAAGGTCTGTGTAATCATAGACAGTGGCAGGTATGCATTATTCCTCACCAAGGTAAATAAAAGTGACTTACCCTGCTGCTGTTTGACAATTGCTAAACAGGATTCACTGATCTGGTGTGATAATACCAGTGTTGCACAATATATTGCTATTTGCTGAAATAAGCACAAAGCTAATATTGCTAAGGCTTTTGTGTGTGTTTGTAAAAGGTATTACTGATTGTTATCTCTGCATACACCTAATAATGCCAGGACTCATATATCATTCTTCTGGCTATCAGTGAAAAATGCAGCAGACAAGTAATTATATTTCAAAAGTAATGCATAAAATATTATCAGAAGATTCAGACACTTCAGTCTTCAAGCAGTCTGGTGGCCTCCCCTCCCTAGACTGTATAAATTGATACGGGGGGGCTCCTTTAATCATCCTTGACTGTGTGAGGGCCCCACAAAAGCTGTTGCTGATTGGAGAAGTACGAGAAAAAAATGTATTAATTTTCTGACTACAGCCTTTAACCTGATCAGGGCTGACCCTATTAGGATAAAGCTGTAAAACTAGCCCTGCTCAGATGTGAGTCTACAGAAAGCTGCTGTAGGTTTGGGGGGGGGGGAGTTGTGGTTACTTCTTTACTTTTCATTACAGTCAAACCATAAAGGTTTGCACATGAGGTCATTACAGTTTTTGTTTGGGCTGAGGACAGTGTGGTCATTGTTTCATATATTTTTCTCACAGACCTCAGAGGTGTGCAAAGAAGGTTACTATAGCTTGTGTAGGGGCAGTGTACTGTCTAGGAGCAACAAAGTAGAATACATTACTGTAATCATTATTTTTTCAATTTCACATCAGGCACGTATACAGGTAGCTGCCTTTGATGGGTAGGGTCGAGGAGTGAGGAGGCATGCTATGTGTTTGCATGTCAACACTCACTTGAAACACATGACTGTGGCACTATGAACCTCTGCTTTTATCCCAGTCTAACACCAGAGGGATGCATAGGCAGTGACTGTTTTTTTTTTTTTGGGGGGGGGGGGTTAGGGAGGCAGACCGTATTCCCAGATTGAACCTATGTATCCAGACAACAAATGGCGTTTGTTGTGAGCCGCTATTTTGTCATCTTTGAATATTAAGCCTTGAGCACAACTTGTCTTCCTTGAAATAAAAAAAGACTGAAATTCTTTTCTTACTCATGTTTTTCATTTAGGAAACCATTGTATTAAAAGATTGAAAAAATGCTCTAAAATGTATCCCAGAACAGCTATAATACTGTGGCTTCTTGGACCCTGGCTTAACTGGGTTATTTCATAAATGTTTTTTACTGTGCTGTCTTGGTCAGGAAAGGTGAGTTGAAAGGATGCAAGGAAAGCTAATGTTGAACAGCAACAATTAATTTCTTTCCTTAATCATAATTTCTGTTCAAGACATCATTGGATGAAAAGATTGTGTAAAAAAAAAAATAAATAAATAAAATATACTTTAGAGTATATAGACAACATTTCACCTAAGTCCACACCCATACATAGACTTGCTATAATGTATCATTGTTGTAACTAAAATACCAATAACTGTGAACGTCTCTCTCCGAGATGGGTGAACACAGGGTGATACATAGACCTGTTGTACTGTAAGTGCATTACAGCTACAGGTCATTCTGTACATAGTACTCCTAAAAGTTTGTAGTATGAACTAAAAGGCTGTTTGAGGGGTGGCAGTGACAGGGTGATACTCTGATGGAAGTGCCTAGGGGGCCCCCGAACAAAACATTTGCTAGGGCCCCCAAAATGCTAACACCGGCCCTGATTGACATGCATTCAATTCAAATAATTCTTTGTCATGCAATTATACAGAACTAAACACATATAAACAATTACAATTATACAGAACTAAATACATATAAACAATTATGTCCAGGTTGCTGTGTATTTCACACTGGATCTGGAAGTATGACCAAATCATGTGACATTAGACAGAAATTAGAAGCAGGTCTAGCAACTGGGACTGTCTCTGCTGAATGTTCAACTTTAGGGACATCAGAAATATCATTAGGAAAAGAAGTAGAAGTTAAGACACATTCTGTAACAGGAACATTGTCTGGATTGCTCTGAGATCTAGAGTCTGTATCACAGGAACAATGCTGCGATATTGATTCTGGTACAGGAAGATGTCTGCAATTTCTCCTGTACTCCACACCCTCAGATTCTATGAAGTAGGATCTCAGCTTGGTGTCTATACCTGTTACTTGACAAATCCGGTCGAAACCTTTTGCCATTTGTATCCTCAGTCTCTCCTTCCCTCAATGGATGAAGTAATCTGTTCGATTTATCATAACTGGACTTCTGGAAAGAACGCTTTCTGAATAGTTGAGCTCTAAATTGTCCTGTTGTTCTTAGGCCTCAGCAAACTGGAACTAATAGGCCATGTTGTTCTGGTCTGCCTGGATAGAAGTCTCTGATCAGGCGAGCCAAGTATGTCAACACGGGGTATGTTTCTGAGATTAAGTAAATTCAAAAAGACATTGGTATCATCACGCTTTGACCTTTCAAGTAATTGCTTTGCACTCTGTACTGCACGTTCAGCTAGTACATTTGACAGTGGATATTCTGGACTACTAGTAATACGTACAAAGTTCCATTCTTTTGCAAATTTCTGAAACAAGTGACTGGTAAATTGGGAACCATTGTCAGAAATAACTTTGTGTGGACTACCATGGACTGAGAAATGAAGTTTCAACTTAATGGTAACAGCAGTGGATGTTAGGTAGTAAATCAATCTCAAACCAGTTTGAATAAGAGTCTACTGACACTAAGAAATGCTGATTGTTCCACTCGAACATAACAGTGACTACTGCTGATAAAGGTGGTTCAGGAACCTGACTTGGCTGAAGTTGTTCTTTTTGCAAATGCAGTTTAGTACTATTGCATACTAAACAAGAATAAAGTACTATATCAATGACTTTTACTAGAGAAGGCCAAAACACTAGTTCTCTCACCCTTCTTTTGGTAGATTGGAAACCTGGGTGACCACAATGCAAAATCTGGATATATTCATGTTGTAAGGAAGCAGGAACAACAATTTTAGGACTTTTGAAAATAATATCATCTTCCATCTACATCTCACCTCTGTAAGTAAAATAAGTTTGCATTTCAGGTGGTACACTAGATTGCTTTGATGGCCAGCCAACATTAAGGTACTGGTTGAGCTTTTGCAAAATTCGATCAGTCTTTGTGTGATCTCTCAGCTCAGCAAGTCTCATGGTAGAAAAATTATGCACTTCCATGATGTCAAAGTCAAAATTCTCTGCTTGAAGCTGTTCTGTTGTATTTCTGGGTGATCTGGAAAAGGAAGTCTGCCTTTTGTACAGACCGTTTTGAAGTTGTACTTTTGCAATTTGAGCATCATTCTTTATAATCTTGCTGAAGCTGAATGCATAGGCCTCTTTAGAATAGTAACTAGAGGTTGGTTCATAGGTTCATAGGTTCGTACTAGGCTATCCTGCCCTAGGGCATTTATAAGCCTAGCCAGAGTGTATGTGGCTTACACCACCCCTTAGGATGAGAATACTACGCCCTTTTAGGGTTTAGTTTACTATGCCTCTGTCTAATAGTGACACAGAGATGACCCCTGGGGTAAACTTACGATCTCCCATCCACTCGTCGAGATATCTCTTGAATAGAGTCAGTGAGGAGCTCTGCCTAACATGGACTGGGATTCTGTTCCAGAGTGTAGGGAGCCTCTGGGTTATGAATCTGTCCCTCCAGCACATTCTATTTATTTCTGTGTTGAGGTTTAAGTCACTTGTTCTTGTGGCTCTGATGGATTTGGATTTTCTGAGGTGGAGCATGTCCATTAATTCAGGATTGGACATGGCCTTGTACGTCAGGCACAAATCACCTCTGAGTAGGCGGTATGCGACTGAATAGAGCTGGAGTATTTTCAGTCGGGCAGCATATGACATATGTTTAAGACCCTTTATCCTCTTGGTGACGAACTTTTGGGGTCTTTCCAACTGCTGCAGGTGTCGGGTGAGATACATCCCAAATGGGGCATTGTACTCAATCATTGGCCTGATAAGAGAAGAGTACAGGGCACAATGACCTCTCTTGATCTAGATGTGAAACCCTTCATGATAAGGTGGGCAATATAGAAGGTCTTCCTAACCATTTTGGCAATGTGAGTGTCAAATGAGAGGTTACTGTCAACCTGGGTCCCTAGGTCCCTGATTACCTCTTCCGTACTTAATGGATTACCGCCTATGTGGTAATTTGTCGGTACCTTGTTTTTCCCAAAGGGTATGACTATACATTTCTTGGCGTTCAGCTTAAGGCCATGGCTCTGGCACCAATTATCCATTTCTATGAGGCCTCTCTGAAGGATGTTTGTGTCCGCTGGAATATCAGTTATGGCGCCCAGTTTGCAGTCATCTATGAACTTTGTCAGCCACAATCCTCCTATGTTTGCCTGTACCTCGGAAAAATAAATGCCGAACAAGAGGGGTCCCAGGACTGAGCCCTGTGGGACACCGCTTGTGACTGGCTTAGAGTCTGACATAGCTCCAGCAACTCTGACCCTGTGGGTTCTGTCCTTGAGCCAGTTTTCAACCCATCTTGTGACATATGGGTTTACATTTAAGCTGGTGAGTTTGTCTATGATGCCCGAGTAGGGTATTGTGTCAAAGGCTTTTGCAAGGTCAAGGTAGGCTGTGTGAACTGCCTTGCCCTCATCAATGGCCTTAGTGACTGTTTCAAAAAAGTCAACCAAGTTCAAAAGGCAGGATCTGCCCTTGACAAAGCCAAATTGGGTAGGATCCAATGTCTGTAGGTCCCCAATGTCTTTGTTTATGAGTTCCATAATGATCCTCTCCATAGCTTTGCAGACCAGGCTCATCAAGCTTATGGGGCGGTAATTTCCAGGGTCCATAGAAGCACCGTCTTTGTGAAGTGGGACCACTGTTGCCATACACCACTCTTTGGGTACGTATCCTGTAGTAAGGCTAAGATTAAACAGCAGCCTTATGTGTGGGTTTAGTTCCTCTTGGAGTTCATGTAGCACACAGCCCGGGACACCATCCTGTCCCACTGATGCTGTGTTTTTAGCTTTAGAGAGGGCGGCTCTCACCTGGGCATCTGAGATGTTAGGGAGGCTACACTCTGCTGGGATAGTTATTTCTCCTTTTGGGGGGGAGGGGGAGGAGAAATTTGCACTGAACCTGTCTGCCAGAATGTTGGCAAATTCAGTGGGTTCAGTGTATTTTGTGTCATTTTGGACTAACTCTGAGCATATCTGGGAGTTTCCACCCAGGTTTCTAACATAGCTAAAGAAGGCCTTGTGATTGTCTTTTGTGTCTTTTGTGATTTTTCTCTCAAAGTTGGCCTTGGATGATTTTATGAGTGATCATAGTTTTTTGCTAGTACTGATCAGAGATGCCTTCCCTTTTAGGGATTTTGCTCTGTCATGTAGTAGCTTCCTCCTCCTGTTGTAAAGTTTGTTTATTACTGGGGTCCACCAGACCGGGCGCCTGCCTTTGGGGGAATGGGTCTTGGTTTTATTTGGGATTGCATGATCCATGCATTCTTGAAGGTGCCCATAGAAGGCATTTGCAAAAGATTCAGCAGTGTGGATTGTGGTTTCCACTGGCCCAGGGGCCTTGAAAGATACCACTTCAGTCTTAAGAAGTGTGAAGTTTGCTTTTGAGAAGTTCTTCACTGTGGTCTTTTGTGCAGGGGGTGGGGGCGGGATGTGGATTTCCAGTGAGATTAATTTATGGTCTGATCTTACCAAAGAGGGATGTACTTCCGGTGTGGAGCATTTTGTCCCCATGTTTGTGATGATCAGGTCTAGTATATTGTCTCCTCTTGTGGGAATGGTGACTAGTTGTTCCATTGCATTTGAGTTTATGAATTCTAGGAACCTTTGGGCTAGGGTGTTGGGGCTTGAGTAATGTTCCCGGTCTATGTTTGGTTAGTTGAAGTCTCCCAAAATGATGGTATCTGGAGAGACATTCATACTCTCCAGTGTCTTCAGGAAGGCTGTGTGGGGTTCTTGAGTTTGAGAGGGTGGTCTGTAGCATGCTACAAACTGTAAGGCAGTTTTGCCTATGGTTAGTTGCACCTGGATAGTCTCCGATGCTTCGTGCGTTGCCACTAACCTGGAGGTGTGGGTATCTTTGATGAAAATGGATACTCCCCCTCCTTTTGTGGTTCGGCCCAAGTTTTGGGGCCGGAAAGCATGATATGAGGTAAAACCTGATAGTGCTGGGGTGCTCTCAGGAGCCTTGAACCAGGTTTCAGTCACTGCACAGACATCGATGTTCTCCATACTGAGGAGGGCTTCGAGGGCGTGCATCTTGAGGTTTAGACTTCTGGCATTGAGCAGCATTACCCTTAGTTTTTTTCCACTTGTGTTTTTTAGGGAGGTAGGTTTGTCATTTGAGCCTTGCCTAAAAAAGGCACTATGGGGGTGGCAAGAGCCTTGGCCAATATCCGGAAGTCCAGGGGTGACAGGTGCAAGCCATCCCTTGTGAAGCAGCGTGGTTTGTCAAGCATGTCATCCCAAGCAGACAGACACTGGATCCCCTTAGAATGACACCAGTAATTAAGCCAATTGTTAAAACTGATCATTTTGTCTTTGTACTGTGGCATCATTCTTGGTGAGGGTAAGATGCTGCTCAGGGTCAGGGTCATACCGGCCTGGGCTACATAATCAGAGAGCTCCTCTATGTCTCTTTTCATGTAGTCCAGGGAGGTACGTCTCAGGTCGTTCACACAGGCATGTACAATGACTGAGTCATATTTGTACTTGCTGTGGAGTGACCTGAGTGCTTGTGTTATGTGGCGGATTCTAGCTCCCGACAGGCAGCTTACTGTGACCCTCTCCTTGTTCAGTCTGGTGAGCGGGACGTCAGTGTGCCTGACTATGGAGTCACCTATTACAAGTGTGTCTGGCATGTTGTTTGGCCTTAAGGGCTGTAACTGTTTAGCACACTGACTTTGTGAACTATGTGTTGCATGTGCTATGTCTTGAGGTGGTGGTTGCTTGGGGGTCTGCTTTGGAGACCTCTGTTGTTTTGGTAGATTTTTAATCAGCGCCTCCGAGTATGTTTTTGTGTGTTTATGTGTTTGGTTTGCAGTTGTGATAGTTCTATGTGAGACTGGGTTTGTGGTGTGCGTGGTTACCTTCTCCTCCTGACTGGTCTTGCCAGTACTGAATTGAGAGAGCTCAGCCTCCAGTTTGGCTATATAGTTGCATCTCGCATATATTTGTATTTGTTGGGAGGAGGATAGGGTTGTCTGTGTACATGAGGCAATTGTAACATTGCCTCAAGATTCCCAGATTCACCAGCTGAACAGGAGAGGACGCCAGCAACTGACCCTTCGGCATGCTAGAAATAGTGAAAAAGATTGCTGTGTAACTGAGTCAGAAAGGACCTATAGGGAAATGGGTACTCAACAGAATTTAGGTGAATGAAGTACTTTTGTTTGTTTAAGAGTGCTTTACCTGTATACAAAATGCTTTAGAAGCAAGTGCTGAGCTTTTCAGATAGATAGAGTATAGGCTGTTTAGATTGCAAGTAGAACTGTTCTAAGGGAAAAATTGAAGAGCAGACTTGGCGGAGCCAGAAAAAGTTTAACCTTGTTTAACCAGTGCTGCTATGCGCACGACCGTACAAAGCCGTGCAAACGTGAATTTTAAGCAGTGAACTACAAAAGAGCCAGGAATGGTCCCAAACAACCAATTACTAACAGCTTCTTGTGCTGAGGTAACTTCCGCCGAGGACAGGTAGGCTGCTCAAGGCTCCCCACTCCCACTGGTGAGCAAAGAAACTTCCTTCTATCCAAGTAAGGTAATGGACAACACAGGAACTACACCACAGCCCAGAATACAGCAATGCCTGTATACTGGTCTAAACTAGTCGAGAAAGGCGGTGATCTGTTTCAATCTGAATAGCTGGACCATAGATATAATCATGAAACTTTGAACATGCAAATACTATTGCCAAACGGTCTTTTTCAATTTGAGCATATTGCATTTCAGTTTGGGTAAGAGTTCTAGATGCATAGGCTATTGGTCTGCCTTCCTGAAGAATTATTGCACCAAGACCAAAATTTGAAGCATCACAGGAAAGAGTTACTGGTTTATTGACATCATAGTATCTTAATGTAGGTGGGATGGCAATTTTCTGCTTAAGGTCTTCAAATGCTCTCTGGTGCTGCTCCAACCAAAACCATGTAACATTTTTGCACATCAGCTCTCTCAAAGGTGCTGTCAACTCACTGAAGTCTGATATAAACTTGCCTAAATAGTTGACATAACTTAGAAAACATTGTAGAGCCTGAACATTATCAGGTGTTGACATCTCAAAATGGCTGCTTGCTTGGACAGGTCTGGTCTCAAGCCAGTGCTAGTAAATAAATGACCTACATATGTAACTTCTGGTAGGATGAATTTGCACTTCAGAGGATTGAGCTTTAAGTTCACTTCACATGCTCTGTCTAGAACTTTCTTAAACTTTCTATCATGCTCTGCTTCACAAGTACCTCCAAGCAATAAATCTTCTACTATTATGGCACAAGGATAACCTGAAAATATTTGCTTTGTTGCATGCTGGAAGACTTCACTTGCAGAATTTATTCCAAATGGCATCCTGAGGAATCTGTATCTGCCAAATGGAGTACTGAAAGTATCAGTAATGAGGATTTGTAATCAAGCATCACTTGCCAAAATGAACTTTTTGCATCTAAGACAAGAAAAAACAGTGGCATTTGGTATTAGGGCTGCGACGTCCTCGACTTTACACACTGGATGATGCTGTCTCTTTAATGCTTTGTCTCTTGAGTCAATACATATACTGATTTTGCCTCAACCTATTTTGTGGGCTGCTACCATGGACAACACCCATTCAGTTGGTTCTGTAACTGGACAAATTGCACCTTGCTGCATAATTTTATCCATCTGAGCTTTGACTTTGTTCTGCATAGCTATCAGAACTTTTCTTGCTGGTCTGACTACTGGACTGACCTCTTGGTCAACTTCATAGAACACACAACTGGAAGTTTGCCCAACTTGTCATTGAAAACATCAGCATAATCTGAGAAAATAGCTTCAGTAAAATTGGAACTAGGATATGTGCTTATATGATGAACTTCTTTGGTAAAAGAAAGCAAATTCATTCTCAAACTGTCTCTGAGACCCAATAATGATTGCACAGGTCTTTGGACTAAATGGAATAACAAGCTGTTATAGTTCCTAGTCAAATAACATGAAAGCACTACTGAGCCGTTGGTTTGAATTTCTTCACCTCCATAAGCAGCAAGTTTCACACAACTAGCTACACTGAGTTGTTCATCAGTTCTCACCTTAGCAAATGTGTCTGATGACATAACATTACACTTTGAACCAGTGTCTACTTTAAGCTTGATGGATTTACCATTGATCTGGACAATATAAAACACTTCGTTCTTTGTCAGCAAATTAACTTTATCAACCATTTCACCAATTACTGATACACCATCTATGTAGAAAGTAGAATTCCACCTATCTATATAATCAACTTGCTTTTCTGAGTGGCCCTTCTTTATAACTGTGTGAGGTTTATTTGATTTGCAAAACTTTTGAAAATGGTTCCATTTTTTACATTTGTGACATTGCTGACCAAATGCTAAGCATTTTTCACTTTTAGACTCATGACTGGCACCACAATTACAACAGTTAACAATAAAGTTGGATTTGGGTTTTGCTGACTCACCCTTGTATTGCACTGTGCATGTCCTTTTTTTTAGAACTTGCTGGAAAACTATGGGGTTTTCCAGGTAAACCTGTAGGAGTTGCAGCTGTCATATGCTTGGGCCTGCTTCTGCTAGCCATGTGCTGCATGCTGTCGACATTTGCTCTGGAGCCTGCTGAAACCATGCTCTTATCACTTGCAAGCATACTTGTGTGCCTTTCTGTAACTTCATGGATTTGACAATTCTCAATAGCTTTGCTCAGCATTAAATCACTGTCACAAAGCAAAATCTTTCTCACTGCAGCACTATTAATACCATACACAAGCCTGTCCTTTATCAACTCATCTTTTAAGTCACCAAACCGACACATTTTAGCTTTGTTTCTCAAGTCAGTTATATAAGCTGCAAAAGTTTCCCCAGGTTTTTGATCTCTTGTGTAAAACAAATGCCTCTCTAATGTAATATTTGTCTGGGGGTTACACATTTCCCTGAATGTGTGCTTCAAACACTTGGCGTCTTCCTTTGATTCAGCCTGTGCAACAGTATGATGGTTTTCACCTTCCTCCTTGTGTACTGATGGTGCATACACAAATGAATGCTCTCTTTCAATGGCATCGCACCCAGCTAGGTTTAGCAAAATGAATGCCCTAGTGCATGCATCTTTGTCAGAATAAGCTGCTTGTATAAAAATTTCATACTCTTGCTCAAATATTCTCAAGTTTTCTGCAATATTCTGATAAAACACCAATGCTGAGGGTTTTCAAAATTTGTCTGCCATATTAACACATACCAGTGAAAGTTTTTGAAGGATGCACGAACATATACACCTATACATATGCCAGTATTTGTAACTATGCCCAATAGCACAACAAGCCTCTGAATAACTATCTCTCAGGCACTGTAAAACTCTTGGAATTACTGTTCTGTTAGAAATCACCTCCTAGTGTAAGAAATATTGCAAAATAACTGCACTGTGCAAATAAACTGGGCAGAAGAATCTCGGAGTAAGAAACATTTCAAAGTAAGTTTACTTTGTGAATAAACAGTACACAGCACACTAAAACTCCCCAATGTACTTTGCTAAATAACTCTTTACAGTGCAATAAACACTCTGTAATGGTGACACTTTGCAAATAGACACCCAGCACAAGAACATTTTCAAAATGGCTGTATTTTGACTGCACTTTATGAAATATTTGCACTTTGCACACAAATAAACTCTTCAGAATAAATACACAGTAATAAGCACACACTGTAAGCACTTTTATACACTTTGTGATACTTCAAATAACACTAGTTATGCCCTAAATACAATGCAAAGTAGTAGTTATGCTAAAACACAGTACTTTGCCAAAAAACATGGTCACCTTGCTTTATTTATGCTTAATGTGCCTTTTTTGCCCTTTGTTATATTTGATTTGCTTGTTTAATATTTTTTCATGTCCATTATACTTTTCTTGTGCTCATTTTACTCTAAACATGCCTGCTTTGCTTTAAATATGCTTGTTTTGCAATTCCGAGGTAATTCCAAACCCCTTATATGCTTTTCTGATAATTATTTTATCAAACATCTTAATTTTAAACATTTTGTTCAATTAATAAACCTTGTGTGCCCCTCACTTGTTTAATAATGTAGTTTGTGCTCTTGTAATGCTCTGTTTCATCTTTTTTTTTTTTTACAAAATAAATCATTCGTGCAAGTTTTCATTACCTTTTGTTCATTTCTGGCCCTTTTTCATGCTCATTTCTCTTAGTTTTCCTTCACTGTTAGTAGCTCTGAAAAGCAGTCTCTGGAATCCCAGTTCTGACACAATGTCATTCGTCTAGTCAGGATAAAATAGACAAGTCTTTGTGGGTTCTGTTGAAGCAGCTCTATTATGTACAAAGACATCAGGATTGAGGATTAATAACTTTAACTTAGATAAACTTACAAACAAACTTTGCTATTACACTCATACATGCTCAATCTCTGGCTGCACTCACAAAATGGCACTGAAGCTAGCACGTGCTGGCTATTTATATGCATGTGCCGAACTTGAAAAGCTTCTTAAAGGTAAAACATGCACACACTACTTTATACTACATTTGTTTGTTTCTCCCACATGTTGAACGGACTCTGTAAACCAATGTGTATATAGTCTTCTACCTTGAGCCGCCAATATTAATCTTTCGTCTTTTGGTTTAAATTCACCTCTCCTTAACCATTCTTCCATTCGATCCTGACAAACATAAGGTTGTTCCAAGAGTTTTCTATACTTGCAACTATATTTATGCATTTTCCACATTTCTTGACTTCTCATCCGATCCATAACCTTATAGTCTTTCTTTTGTTTTTTTGGCACACTTGCTGTCTGATTTTTATGTACTTCTGGTGTGATTTCTATTCCCACTTGATGCCAATATACTTCTGCTAAATTAAGCAGGGAAGATATCTTAGATTTTTTTCTCCTCATGTTATAAAAATTTCACTACATTTGGGTCTTATGTGGTCAGCAGATATGTATGCAGTCCCACAATTGCAGATCTATACATGTGATCAGTTTCAAGGAGGCCCATACCTCCTTCATAGCTGGGAATATATAGTCTTGGTATGCACTTATTTTTATAACTCATTTGATGAGTAGGGAGCAACCTTTTTGTTTTCCTGTCCAACCGATCTAGCACCTTGGGGCCAGTCAATCACACCCAAACTGTAAGTTAGGACAGGAAGAGCAAATTGGTTTACAGCTTGAACTTTGTTCCTAGATGTCAATGCTGTTTTCAGTATTAATTTGTCTTTTAAAATATTCCTTATTAAGTTTTATTCACATTTTTTCATGTTTTATTGCTGATCCTTCTTCAATTTCCAAATATTTATAGAGTTCCTCTTGCTCAAGTTCTTTTATATCACATTCTTCTCCCAAACTGATGTCTTCTTGGTGCTGCAGCTTTCCTGCTTTAAAAGTTACTTTTGCACATTTATCAAGACCAAATGACGTTCTTATATCTTCTGAAAATGTTTTGACCACTTGCAGTTGTGCTTTCAGTTCCTCATCTAATGAACTGTACAGTTTTAAATCATCTACAAAAAGAAGATGAGAAGTCTTTACACTTTGTTGTTTTCTGGAAGCCAAATTGTAGCCATGACCTAATCTGTTAAGTAGACAGTTTAATGGGTTAAGGGCAAGACAAAAGAGCAACAGTGACAGACCGTCACCCTGGAATATCCTCCTTTGAATTTGTTTTCCCTGGAATAATAATTTGTCCTTTATTATGGCTTAACTGCAAAGTTGTTTGCCACTGTCTCATGGTCGCTGTAATGTAAGTGATCACTGTAGGGTGTATCCTATACATTTTTAAGCACTCTTTTATCCATGAATGTGGGACTGTCAAATGCTTTTTTGTAGTCTATCCATGCCATACTCAGACTCTACCCCTTATTACAGTTCTCAATTATAACTTTATTTAACAATAAATGATCTTTTGTTCATATGACTTTCTTTTATTACCCTTTTGTTCTACTGCCATGATTGAGTTTTCTTCTAAATGACTGTCGGCATCAATTCCAGTGTATATTTTATACATCAGAAGGCAAGTTATTAGGCTATAATTTTTAGGATAGCTTGTAGGTTCATTCTTAAGTAAGAATATTGTTTTTCCTATTGTTAACCAGGCTGGTATCTGTACTTTTCCTTTATATTTATCTGCATATCTTCTAAGCTTTTCTGCCTGTGCTGATATTTTTAGTTTATTATTTGTGAAAGTGCATGACAAATCCTGATCTATTCTGAGATCAAGCATTGCTTTTATCATGTCTATCTTTTGAAGCATTTTCATTGATCTTTTCCCTCTGCTATACTCTTCTAACAGTGACACTTCTTGTCTTAATTGCTTCATAGTTTTCTCTATCCGATACTTCCATGATGGCATTCAATTTCTCCCCTTCCTTTCCCTTACTACCCTGTGTTTTTGTGGTAAAGCTTTATCTGCTATTACTTTAGCTGCACAGTAATATATCCTATTTACTTCTGTTATATGTCATGAATCTCTATGGACTGTCCTAATTACTGTGTCCATTTGTTTTATCAGACTTCTAACTTACTGGGTTTTATTGACTTTCTGTAGTCTATTTCTTTCACTGATCTTAATATGTTCTTGAAATGAGCTAACTCTTCTTAGATCATTTTCTTCTAAATTGAAGGCACATTCTCTGTTCTCCATTTCCTGCTGTCATTCTATAGAATGTTCCAGAGCATCTGCCTGTGCCACATTCTCTTCAGTTTCATACTGTGTCATCCATTGCTCCTTAATATGGGAACTCACTGTCCCGTTATTCCACAACATTGACTGTGTCAGAGTTGCCAATGTTTCCTGTTCATTCCCTTGCTGTGCAACTCCAACTGAACATTTGTACTGATTTCCCAAGGAAGGCTCCAAAGTATCTTCATATGATAAATGATCAGATGTTTCCCACTCCACTGGTATCTCCTTAATTTGGGGATCCATTGCTCTATCCTGCTGTGATGTTATCAGAGTTACATTTTCTATATTAAATCCTTCACTTCGCTGGTAATCCATAACCTCAGTTTTTATTTCTTTAACCTCTCCATTACTAATCATATTTTCTACTTTTCCTCTTTGTTTCCTTATTTTTTGTATTGTAAAATTTTCCATGTCTGGATGCCTTTGGCTGTATTTCTCTTGAAATATCTTTGGTGCAGCTCTTTTTGTATTGATTAGTTTCACTTTCTCCTTTGCATAAATATTGCACCATATTAAATCTCTTTGTCTTTCCCATGTCCATATTTCTTCTTCAGATGTTTCCTGATCCTCCTATTTCTCCTGACTTTGAGGACTCGTTGTCCCATCATGCTGTGATATAACCTGTGTTAGACTCTCTACACTAAATCCTTCACTTCATAGGTATTCCATAACTTCAACTTCTATTTTTTAACTTCTGCTTTACTAATCTTCTGTTCTACATTCTCTCTTTGTGATCTTATTTTTTATTGTGAAGTTTTCCATATCTGGATGCCTTTGCCTGTATTTCTCTTGAATATATTTGGGGCTGCTTTTTGTGTGCTGATTAATTTGGCTTTCTCCTTTGCATAAATATTGTACCATATCAGATCTCTCTTTCTTTCCCATATCCATATTTCTTTTTTATACCTTTCAAAAGTCTCTAAATTTTGTTCTTTATACGTTTGCATTTCCTCACTTGCTTATTTTTCCAAATGGCCCAAGGTAGGTTTCTTCTTGGACAGTATAATGTTTTTCATAAATCTGTTGTATTAATGAACACAAAATTGTATTTCAAGTTTATGAAGTTTTTCTTTTGAAACTATTTTCTTTCCTCTAATTTCTCTCTTAATTTTTCATGCATCTTCTGTCTTGAAATTCTGGGCTTCTTGCATAATAGTAACAATACATAATTTCTTTTTTATCTTCAATACTCTGTCATCTTTATGGCTCTTTTTTGGCCTATCAGTTTGTGATTTTTGTGGACTACTATTTCTTTCTGCAACGGGGGGAGGGGTCATCCTCCCCCCTGGGCCTGGCCTAGCCCCACTGCAAAAATGTTTTTGTGTCTTGAGGATTCTACACTGTCATTTTTCCTTTCCTGGCAATAGTGCACCTACCACAATTGGGCACTTTTCTATCCTGGGTCTTGTGTACCCAGCTATCTTTTTTATTTTATTTTTTTAACCAACTTCTGTCCATGATATATGCTATATAAGATAGAGTCTATATATCATTGTCATCTTGGTGAGGTTTTGTGAAAAACAAGGTCCACCTTGTGAAGGTACTCACCAAGAATTGAGGATGAATTTAATTTCAATAATACTTCTCTCCTTTGCTTGCTGACTTATCTCTCCATTTGATCTCTTTTTAATTTCTCCAAATCTTTTGGATTTCTAATACCATGACAGGAATGGACCCCATTCCTAAGTCATAGTATGATTAAAATTCATGAAATTCATATTGTTTCAGTCTTTGATGTCAGCCAGAACTGCTTTTTGCAGCACCCGCAATGTACCCAGTAATTATTCATTCTGCAATTTGTACAGAGTTACATGTATCTGTAACATATCTAAATATGATTGTAAATTATTTTTTATAAAACCCATTGCTCCTGCTACTACTGGAACTGTCTGGGTATCTTTCTTCCACATTGCTCTCATTTCTGCCTGAAAATCCTGATATTTTATGACTGTGTCACTCTGTATGCAAGACACTGTGGTCACTAGATGTAGCAATTTCAATGCTCAATGCTACTTTTGTCTTCTTTTCATGGACCATTATATTTGGTTTTCTTGCATCCATCTTTTGAACTGTTGGCAATGGATGATCCCATGTGATGTAGACTTCATCGTTTTCTATGATGCTTTGTGGCCCATGTTTCCAGTGTTTTTTCGGCTACTTCAGTATTATAATTTTTGCACAATCCCCAGTGCAACAGTCTTACCACATTATTATGTCTTTCAGTATACAATCCTTCTGCCATTAGTATGTCACAACCAGCTACAAAGTGTGCAACTGTTTCCAATTCTGTTTTACAAAACCTACATTTGTCTGTTTCTCCTAAATGTTCAATGGACTTGGTAAACCAATGTGTATGTAGTTTACTATCTTGGGCCAACAATATTAACCTTTCATGTTTTGGTTTGAATTATCCTCTCTTTAACCATTCTTGCAGTTGATCTTGATCAACATGAGGTTGTTCCAGCGGTTTTCTATACTTGCAACTATAGTTATGCATTTTCCACATTTCTTGCCTTCTTATCTGATTCTTCACCTTATATTCTTTCATTTGTTTTTTGGCAAATTCAGTTGCTGCCTGATTTTTGTCTACTTCTGGTTTGATTTCCATTCCCTCTTGATGCCAATATGCTTCTGGTAGACTAAGAAGGGAAGTCATCTTAGATTTATTCTCCTCATGTTTCAAAACTTTCATTATGTTTGGGTCTTGTAAAGTCAGCAGATATGTATGCAGTCCCATGATTGCAGATCTATACATGTAATCAATTTGAAGGAGGCCCATCCTTCCCTCAGAACGGGGAATATAGAAACTTGGTATGCACTGATTTTTATGAATCATTTGATGAGCATGAAGCATCCTTCTCATTTTCTTGTCTAATCTATCCAACACCTTTTGGGGCCAGTTAATCACTCCAAAACTGTAAGTTAGGACAGGAAGAACAAACTGGTTTATAGCTTGAACTTTGTTCCTAGATGTCAACTCTGTTTTCAGGATTAATTTAAGTCTTCTAAAATATTCCTTACTGAGTTTTATTCACATCTGTTCATGTTTTATTATTGATTCTTCATCAATTCCCAAATATTTATACACTCACTCATGCTCAAGTTATTTTACATTACATTATTGTCCCAAACTGAGGTTTTCTTGGTGCTGCAGCTTTCCTGCTTTAAAGGTTGCTTTTGTACATTTATCAAAACCAGATGACATTCTTATATCATATGAAAAAGTTTTGACTACTTGCAGTTGTGCTTTTAGTTCCTCATCTGATGAACTATACAGTTTTAAATCATTGACAAAGAGAAGATGAGAAGTTTTTACACTTTGCTGCTATCTGGGAGCCAAATTATAGCCATGACATCATCTGTTAAGCAGACAGCTTAATGGGTTAAGGTCAAGACAAAAGAGCAGCGGTGATAGAGAGTCACCCTGGAATATCCCCCTTTGAATTTTTATTCCTGGAATAATAATTTGTCCTTTATCATGGTTTAACTGCAAGGTGGTTTGCCACTATCTCATTGTCGCTGTAATGTAATTGATCAGTATAGGGTGTATCTTATACATTTTTAAGCACTCTTTTATCCATGAATTTGGGATACTTTCAAATGCTTTTTTGTAGTCTATCCATGCCATACTTAGATTCTACCCCATTTTACAGTTCTCCATTATAAATTTTTAACAACAAATGTTCCTTTGTTCATATGACTTTCTTTTATTACCCTTTTGTTCTATTGCCATGATTGAGTTTTGATTGAGTTTTTCTTCTAAATGACTTTAAATTGTCGGCATTAATTCCAGTGCATAGTTTATATGTAATCAGAAGGTGGGTTACTGGTCTATAGTTTTTAGGGTAGCTTGCAGTTTATCTCTTAGATAAGAGCATTGTTTTTCCTGTTGATAGCCAGGCTAGTGTCTATTTGGGGTGCACATGTAAATAGTTCCTACTCATGGCTAAACCTTCATGCAAAGATGTTAATACTTTTAGCCAGAAGTTAGGTACTGCATCTGGGCCTGAGGATTTCCAGTAAGAGGCTTTTCTTAACTTTTTTTCAAAGTTTTTAAAGACTTTTCTTAGGTCTCTCTCTTTTTTATTTCTCCAAGTCTTTTGGGTTTATAATACATGACAGGAATGAACCCCATTCCTAAGTCAAAGTACGATTAAAGTTCATGAAATTAGTATTGTTTCACTCTTTGATGTCAGCCAAAAGTGCTCTTCGCAGCACCCATAATGTGCCCAGTAATAACTCCTTCTGCAGTTCTTAGAGTCTATATTAGATGAGCGACCCTTCCGATGTTCGAATCATAGATGGTCACATCATATGATCAAACGTCGGAAAGGTCGAAGGTGAAAGTCAACGGCTTTTCAAGTGCAGAATGGGAAATTTTCCCTTTCTGCACTGAAGTGCATTCTCGGAGTTGGTATATTTAAGTATGGGGGTGTGTGGGGGGCACAGGGCGGCTTGCCCCCCTGCTCAGAGTGGTAAGGTAAGCTTTTTTTAAAATTTTATTATATTGTCGATGTTTCAAATTTTTCTCATATGAGTTCACTCATGTGAAGTTTGAAGTTTTGAAACTTCTGCTATATAGTATAGACCCAGTTCGTAGTATCTAAATAAGATTTTAGACTCTTTTTTTAGAAGACCCATTGCTCCTACTACTATTGGAACTATTTGGGTATTTTCCTTCCACATTGTTCTCGTTTCTGCTTACAGATCCTGATATTTTATAACTTTATGTCTCCCTGTGCAGAGGACACTGTAGTCACTGGGTGTGGTGATTTCAATGATAAATGCTACTCTTGTCTTCTTTTCCTGGACCACTATATCCTGTTTTCTAGCATCTATCTTTTGAATTGTTGGTAATGGATGATCCCATGTGATGTACACTTCATCATTTTCTGTGATGCTTTGTGGGTCATGTTTCCAGTGCTTTTCAGCCACTTCAGAACCATAATGTTTGCACAATCCCCAGTGCAACAGTCTTGCCACATTATTATGCCCTCCAGTATACAGTCCTTCTGCCATTAGTATGTCGCAACCAGCAATGAGGTGTGCAACTACTTTCAGTTCAGTTTTATAAAACCTACATTTGTCTGTTTCTCCTACATGTTCGATGGACTTTGTAAACCAGCGTGTACGTAGCCCACTATCTTGAGCCACCAATATTAACTTTTCATCGCTTGGTTTGATTTCACCTCTCCTTAATGATTCTTGCATTCGTTTCTGATCAACATGAGGTTCTTCCAGAAGTTTTCTATACTTGCAACTATATTGATGCATTTTCCACATTTCTTGCCTTTATCTGATCCTTCACCTTATATTCTTTCTTTTGTTTTTTGGCACATTCAGTTGCTGCCTGAATTCTATCCCCTTCCGGTCTGATTTCCATTCCTGCCTGACGTCAATATGCTTCTGCTAGATTAAGCAGGGAAGTCATCTTAGATTTACTCTCCTCATGTTTCAAAACTTTCACTACGTTTGGGTCTCATGAAGTCAGCAGATATGTGTGTAGTCCCACGATTGCAGATCTGTACATGTAATCAATTTCAAGGAGGCCCATCCCTACTTCGGAACGGGGAATATATAATCTTGAAATGCACTCATTTTTATAGATAATTTGGTGAGCATGAAGCATCCTTCTTGTTTTAATATCTAATCTATCCAACACGTTTTGGGGCCATTCAATCACTCCAAAACTGTAAGCTGGGACAGGAAGAGCAAATTAGTTTACTGCCTGGATTTTGTTCCTAGATGTCAATGCTCTTTTCAGGATTAATTTAAGTCTTCTAAAATATTCCTCACTTTTACTCGCATTTGTTTATGTTTTATTGCTGATCCTTCATCAATTTCCAAGTATTTATACACTCCCTCTTGCTCAAGTTCTTTTATATCACATTATTGTCCCAAACTGATGTTTTCCTGGTGCTGCAGTTTTCCTGCTTTAAAGGTTGCTTTTGCACATTTATCAAGGTCAAATAGCATTCTAATATCATCTGAAAAAGTTTTGACAACCTGCAGCTGTGCTTTCAGTTCCTCATCTGGTGAGCTATATGGTTTTAAATCATTGACAATGTCCATTAAATCAAGCAACTCTTCCCTTAGTTCATTTTCTTCCAGACTAAGGGCACATCCTTTGTTTTCCACTTCCTGCAGGCATTCTATAGAAAGTTCTACAGTGTCTTCCTATGCACCTTCTCTTCAATTTCATCCTCTGCCATCCATTGCTTTGTCATATGGGAACTCATTGGCCTATCATTCCTCAAAATTCACTGCATCAGAGTTTCCGCAGTCTCCTTTTCCTTTCCTTGATGTCTAGCTTCAAGTGAACATTTATACTGATTTCCTGTGGAAGGCTCCAAAATATCTTGATATGGCACCTGACCAGTTGCTTCTTTTTCCACTGGTTTCCCCTTAATTTGGATATCCATTGCTCCATACTGTTGTAGTGCTTTCTGCATTAGATTTTCTACACTGAATCCTGCTGGTGCTCCATAACCTCAATTTCTATTTCTTTAACTTCTCCATTACTGATCTCTTTTTCTATTTTTCCTCTTTGCCTTCTTATTTTTTGTATTATAAGGTTTTCCATATCAGGATTCATTTGCCTGTATTTCTCTTCAAATATCTTTGGTCCTGCTCTTTTTATATTGGTTAGTTTTGCTTTCTTCTTGGCATAAATATTACACCATATTAAATCTCTTTTTCTTTCCCATGTCCATATTTCTTCTTCAGATGTCCCTTGATCTTCCTGCTTCTCTTTAGCTTGGGGACTCACTCCATCATGTTGTAATGTAGTCTGTGTTAGACTTTCTAAATTAAATCCTTCACTCCACAGACACTCCATAATTTCAACTTCTAGTTCCTTAACTTCTACTTTACTAATCTTCTTTTCCGCATTCCATCTTTGTGATGTTATTTTTTTTATTGTGAAATTTTCCATATCTGGATGCCTTTGTCTGTATTTCTCTTCAAATATCCTTGTGACTGCTTTCTCTGTATTAGTTAACTTGGCTTTCTTCTTTGCATAAACATTGCACCATATCAAATATCTCTTTCTTTCTCATGTCCATATTTCTTTTTTATACTTTTCAAAAATGTCTAGGTTTTGTTGTTTACATTTTTGCACTTCCTCAGATGCTTCTTTTTCCAAACAGATCAAAGTTTCTTGATCTATATACTGTCTTTCAAAAATCTGTTGTATTATGAACGCAAATTTTTATTTGAAGTTTCTGACAGTTTTTCCTGTGACAGTATTTTTCTTTTCTCTCTTGAGAGGAGATTACTGTGTCCTTAGAGATCCAGTTATTCTTGACCTCCTTTTCCTGAACAATTCAAATTGTGCTGCCAACACCAGAACCAAAGATCTAAATCTTCATCAAAAAATAAATAAAACTAGATGAAGAGAGATAGGTTCATTACTCAGTGCCTTCCCTGGCTCTGGAAATAACTTTCCTATCATGTCAAACAATAAGATTCCCTGTCACCCTTGAAACATATCTCAGATAACTGAATGGGCACCCTTAAATTTAGACCTGAACTATCAGGCATCACCCTCCTTGTAAAAGGAAGGTGTGCATGGCCTCTGGACAGATTTATCTTGTACATCCCGTGATCCCATTAGGATCCTGTTTGCGGCCCAGATATCTAATGCCTGGCTGTAGACAAAATGCAACAGCTGACTGCTCAAATTTTCAAGGGGGTGGTCAAGAGGGTCCACCCTAACAAGTCCATCATAATGTCCTGTAATAAGCCTTATACACTCACATCAGATTAAATGGAGGTACATAAAGGGGATATGGCAGTACTGGTGGCCCAGACAGTTTAAATGGAAATGTATGAGGGGCTCAAATATCTGGAAGGATGTTCTAGAAATGAATTCAATGTCATTGAGGTAATGAGCAGGTAAGATAAGAGAAAAGGATTGAACATTGCATAAAAAATACTTGAGTGCTTGAAGCTTCAACACCTGTCACCCACTATATCCCCAGTGTGGGAATAAATGCACAGCACGAGTAGAAAAATCCTTAGGTAAATGGGAGCTGAGGCACACACTGAAAAAAAATCCAAACATGGAACCAGTAAAATAAACATTGTGTTATTTAGATTGATTTCAGTATAAAGTTTTTTTTCAAAAGCTAAAAAATATCTTGTGGTAACTAAGCCTTCAGTTATTAACAAAGACTAAATTAAAAAAAAAATTATATTCAGCATTTCTACAAATTTATATTTCTGTCCATGCACATTTTACTGTACCAACTCTAGATGAAAACCTCTAGGCCCTGCTCTTAGATTTTACCTGTTAAAAATTATCTGAGAAAGAGATCTGCATATCAGATATGAAACTCATACATACACAGAGGCTGAAGCCAACCTCTAGGAATGAGTTTTAAGCATTTTCCTAACTCCTACTCTCCTTTTCTCTCTCTTTTGTTTTACTGTCTCAAACACATTTTTATTTAGTTATTTAACATTTGTTAACCAGGAAAGTCCGACTTGGAATGAAGCTATTTTTCAGCAGAGGCCCAGGTTGAAACACTCCAGACGCATGTCTTTGTAATGTGGGAGGAAACCAGAGCACCCGGAGAAAACCCACATGAATGCACGGAAGACATGCAGACTCTGCACAGAAGGCACCACAGCCGATAATCGAACCGGACAACCTCTTGCTGTAAGGTGACAAAGCTACTGCTGCACCACTGTGCCATCCATGATCTGCACTTTTGTAAACTGTACATCATTTTTTATGGACAGGTGCATGTAACTGACATCAACATTTCAGATTTCATCACATTAGTGACTTGTGGCTGCCTTCTGATACTTAATGGTTAGCCAAGTTTCATTGTGTCCACTGTATTAACTAGTTCTCCTTTTTCTATCACCTGCTAAGGTTGAAGTGTTATTAGCCACATCATAGCATCACGCTAGTGGACTATGACCAATAAAGTAGCCCTGACCAAGATCACCCTCTTACACTTCCTACCTAATACTGCATGTTCTGAGAACTGATGTACCTCCAGCCTGAAAGATAAACGTTATTTCAATACTCGTTATGAATAATTAGCCATGTTGGGTACAGGTGTAATTACTACTACAAAAAAAGCAACTGTACAACTGCATTTGTGCAAATAAGTATTAAATTAAATCACAAAGGAAATACACCGGACTTGTAGCTGTAAACTTCCTTCAAAGATGTGGGATGTTTTATCAGTACTAGCTAAGCAATAGCAGTCATATATTAAATGAAAAGCTTTACTGCATTGATGACCTACAAAATTACTGTACAGAAACATATAGAACATCCCTGGTCTGATTCAGGCTTTCTCAGTTTAAGCATACATTAGACTGACAGAAACAAGGCAAGGCTGTGCCCTTTTATTTAGTTTTATAAAGTTGTTGACAAAGCAGGTCCATGGGACACAAGTGTCCATATTCAGGCCTTGTCCCAGAAAAAGAAAAACAGGGTGCTGCTGCACAGCAGCTGCCAACTATGACATACAAACAATCACCCACAGCAGCCAACCTCGGCATTCCTAGTATCTGTCAGATCCTTAAAGGACCTGTGTATGGTTTCAATAGCCACTACCTGAATCGGATGCTCAAGAAAAAGAGAGAACATAATCTTGATCCTTTTTCCACAACAGGTAGGCAATCTCTATCAGTACTAGCAGTGGGGGGTTATCTCCACAAATGTATATCAAAGCAAGGTGGCAACATGAGAACTTGCCCTACATGACACTCTAAATTTCAGGTAGTGCACCCTAGTCCCTTGCAGATGTGGAATGCAGGTACACATACAGCTTTGATCTATGAGCTGGTGCGCACATCACGCCAGTGATGTGTAACAGAATAGATCTACACCTAATGTCTCTGTTGCCCTTATGGGTAACACAGTGATTCATAAGCAATGACAGATTCTAACCTCATCATACATGTGGTACAAACTAGAGCTTATTAATCACTTTCATGGCTGATCCACCTCTTGTAACTATATGGTTATTAAGACTAAGTAAGTCTTTCGGCTTTTTCCCGGTTAGGGGTTGCCACAGCAGAACTCCGGTTCACTAATGATTGGTAGTTGATTTTTACGTGCCGAGTTACCAGCCCTGATGCACAACTTTCAATGAAGGTATGCCCATTCACAGATGTCTCCACGCAGAAGATGCTCTAGCTGAGAATCGAACTGGACAGCGTCTTACTGTGAGGCAACAACGCTACCGCACTGATTTGAATTATTATATTTTCCTACAACAGTCACGTACAGCTGTAACCCATTACACTCATGTACCTGATCACATACAACCCTGTCAGGGGATGGTAGCCCACTGACACAGGACAGCCATCTCCTCTCCATCCAGACTGCCCTAGGTTGTGTCACATCACTGCTGTATCCTGTGTATATGTTCATGGGAGTATGCAATGGTAAACATAATTGAGGGATGGTATCAGTATGAACTTTGAGCATGCTCCACCATATATCCCACATACTGAAACCCCTGGCTTATGTAAAAATGCAGGAAACAACCACACACATTAACCTTGTCATCATACCCTGGAGTCCAGTCCAATGCCAGTCAAGTATGCATGCACCAAGACATCATGTCATCAGGCAAATCAGCTTAGTATACAGCATGCACTGGATCCCTGTGAGATACAGTCATATCAATGCACAAAGCTATCTGTAAGTCTACATACTGTAATAAACAGTGGAATCCTCTGTGTCCAGAATGGATGTGCTCCTCCGAAGCACCCATCCCAGAGCAACCCTGTAATGTTGTATTGTGCTATCCTGTTGTCAGGGACATTGCCACCTCAATGCACCCACATGTGCCTATCCAAGATATATTGTCCTATCTCTCTAGGTTTATATACATCTTCTAGAGGTAGCAGAAAGCAGAGGACAGTCCTATGACAGGGTCTGACAATGAAGCTAACAAGCATACAATTCAGCTCACAGCTTCATGTCACATCAACGCTGTCTGTTTGACTCCTGGATGGGCCTTTATCCTTCACACCCACCTTATGAATTGCACCATGTGGCGTACTGCTCAGTTTGTTGAGTGAGCCTGCACTGTAATTGCTCTCACAACCGCTACTAGGGGTGAGCCAGCAGAGGTGGATAAATGCATTGTAGAAAGACCTACTATGAACTAGCAGTGAGTTACAGCTTCATCCATTGTCACAGCCAGCCCCTGACTTGTGGGCAACTGTTAACCTCAATCAAAAAATGTGCAGTGCTCCATCAAGGCACAATCTACAACTACAAATATTAAAATAGAGATGACTGGCATTGTGTGTGGCCTCTGAGAGACAACAGGGTCCAGGAATGATACCATGATTTACAATGTGTGCTTCTTGGCAGGACACATCACTTCCATGGCCACATTCATGCAGATGTTAGCCAGCTCCCTCATTGGAGTCATACATCCTAGTGTTGTTTGTGGCCACGGGTGTATGTACCTCTGGTAACTGCACTGGATGGTCATCAAAAGGAGCACAGTATGCTTCTGCTACAGTTAGAGAAAAACATTCCCAAACCAGTGCATGGTCTGGCTGCAGTGCAGCTCTGTTAAGGTGGGGCAACTCATGTTTGGCCTTACAGCTCCTGTTCCACAAGTTCCTCCACATCTGTATTCATCAGTAGTATAGCTAGGATGGGGCAACACGGTCAACTGCCCTGAGTGTGGAGGGTTTGGGGTGCCCTGAGTGTGGAGGGTTTGGGGGGCACAATCCTGATCTCTGTGTAATGCAACACTAGCTTTTAAAAGACTGTATTGCATTTATGGTCATATCTGAGTGTTGTAGCACTCCGTGTGTGGTCTGAACTGTAGTAAATGGTCTGCTACAGTTTAAAAATAAAAAAAACATTTTTTTCTTGTTTTTTAACTAAAACTTGAGTACTCCATGCAGGAAATGGATAAACTGTAGCAACTGTTTGCTACATTTGCAGCAAGCAGTTTGCTACAGTTTAAAAAGAAGAACATAAACTGAAACATGAGCATTCTATAGCTCTGTGCAGGAAGGGTATAAACTGCAGCAGTTTGCTACAGTTTAAAAGAAGAAAGTATTTTTTTAATTAAGTATGGTGAAGGAGAGTTGGGGCAGGGCACATAAATAGACAATGAAAGGCTGGGGCAGTTGGGGGGCACTTCTAGTATCCTATCCAATGGTGTGTCTGTGTCGGCACTCTCTTTAAAGCCCCAGAGTATTGGTGTATGGTCCCATACTACTTCTCCCAGAATGTCTCATCACAGCCTCTCCACTGCATGGATCCAAAGTCATGCCAACTTCCCTATGACCATCATCTCTGTCTCTACTGGCCTGTGATGCCTCACCTTCATGTAGTACAGACCATTATGTGTCCTTAGTAACATGTATAAATGATGATGGCTATGACCGTCATTACCCCCTTTCTTTGTCAGATGACTCCACAATATAACCTTTAGGTAATAATGCATACATCATTTTGTTCTGTGTCACATCACAATACCACTGTGTCCATGTCATGGCTCATAGAGATAGACTAGGTATTTCCACTTTGCCTATGCTGCCTTATACTATGCACAATGCTATTTGGGGGTTGTGCATACCTCCCAAATGTCCAGTATTTCCCAGGATGTACAGATTTTTTACTTATATTTTTGGTTTGTTCCTCATAAAATGTGTGTTTTTTTGACAGATCAATGGGGATTGAAGTCACTAAATTAAAGAAAGACATCTGAGTTGCAGACTTTTGATAAAAAGCCTTTTTTTGGCTCCTTACATAGATGTGAGGGGAAGATATGGAGCACCTGACATTCCTCTTTAGGAGAGAAAGGAGGAAAGAGGCTTGGATACCATACCGGAAAACAAACCTTTTTTTCCTTTTTTTTTTTTTTTTTTTTTGTTGCTGCTTAACTGAATGTTGAGGGGCGCCTGATCAGGGAACAGCAGCAGGCCCCAGATGAATTAGCTACAGCACTGTGCACCTCAAACAATACTTCCCCTTTCTTTATATACCAGTTAAATAACATTAGATAACACTGACAATATTGTAAAGAATTCTATAAGAAATGACAAGAGATGTAATACAAGTAAACAAACTGACACTATGCAATTCAAAAAAAGTGAGTTATGGTCACATTTTAATATCTAATTCTTTTTAGTCTAAATCCCTACTATTTCTTTTTGGCTAAGCCAGAGCTATGCAGTTATCTAGGAAAAGAGAGAGAGAGAGAAATTGGGCAATTTTCGGAAAGAAGCATACACTTCAAATGGTTAAATGTAAACACACACACACACACACACACACACACACACACACACACACACACACACACACACACACACACACACATATATATATATATATATATATATATATATATATATATATATATATATATCTGAAAACTCATTTCACTGAAACTCATTTAGTTGAAAGTTATATATGGCCTTTTCCCCAATGTAGTGTGATCCTGGAGTTAGTATATATAGTAAGGGGGGGTGGGGGGGCACTGCCCCCACATTGGGGGGTGTGGGGGGTGAAGCCTCCCACATAGTTTGGTTGTATGTTGTCTTCTGGAAAGAGTTATTCATTACACTTGTAAGTATCCATCTGTATGCTTTAAAACATTTACAATATGTGGGGGGCTATGCCCCACACCCCCCAATGTGAGGGCTGTGCCCCCACACACCCCTTACTTTTTATACTAACTCCAGGATCGCACTACAGTGGGGAAAAGGCCATATATAACTTTCAACTAAATGAGTTTCAGTGAAATGAGTTTTCAGTGAAGTGAGCTTTCAGTGAATTGGCCGCAGGAAACTGACTTTCAGTGAAATGAGTTTTCAACGAAATGAAGTAGACCCTATATATATATATATATATATATATATATATATGTGTGTGTGTGTGTGTGTGTGTGTGTGTGTGTGTGTGTGTGTGTGTGTGTGTGTGTGTGTTTGTGTGTGTATACTAAAACCATGACACATCTTTAAACACATGCTCTCTGTATTTGATCTAGGATACGTGATACATTTCTTTCCCAGACCATGAAATCAGATATTATTATCCTTTATTCTATGAAAACAATAGATGCAACACTTGGAGTAAAGTTGGTTTAGAGCACATGAAACATCTTTTTAATTTGAGGGAGCACTCTTGTATGTGATGTTGAGACTATTTTGGCATACCATGAATTGACCACCATTAAGCTATTTGCCAGATAGAAGTTTAGAATAGACTCTCCTTCATTATTCATGCTAAACCAACCCTGTGGACCCAAACAGTACTCAGATCATGTTTAGACTGTTCCAATATGAGCACTCAGATGCCCCATTATCAACACCTACTAATGTATCTCCCTTTATTGAGTAAGTCCTGCAGCTGCTACTTGATTCCCCTTTTTCCTTACCATTGTAGCCCTACTGTGAGTCATAAGCTGAGATCATGAAGACTGCTTTCCTTAAACTGGAGTTTCATTGCCAAGAGTCTGTCACTGATTCTGAAGACACCCCTCACTGTGTTCAGAAGATTCCCTGAAACCACATTTCATACATAATTTCTAGCCAGACCTCCACCTGAGTTGTAGACTCGGGATCCCAGGCCAAGAGACTTCACTGTGCTGCCTTTCTACCTCATCCCCTGGATACACAAAATGTCTAGCTTTATACTTACCATCATTTCATCCACTCCCAAACTATGTCCTGTCAGCAAACCTATATTCAGTGCAGAAATCTTTAAGTCAGTTTTTGGCAGGTTGACTGGTTTTACATCCAGATTTCATACAACCAAACTATCTGAGGTAACCCAGGCTGGGCAACTAAACACTGGCTGGCCAGCAGCTTACTGATACAGGACTCCTAAGCTTTATGGAATGTACTCGCTGGCCAATAGAGGTGCATATACCCCTCCCTCTGTTAGCATGGGGCCCAAGTATACATCCGAGAAGGCCGGGCCCTTAACACACTTGGAAATGACAAATAACCTTGCCATGTTTTGTGACATTAGTCAAGGTAAACAAGTCACCTAGAACTACTTTTAACACCTCTGTATGACTAGCCCTAAAGCAGCATACAACCTGCGGTCCATGATATGCTATATAGGAGATACTGCACAGCACAGCTGATGCCTAAGGCAACTGGTCTTCATAACTCTCCCCCGCCCATGACTCCATACATTTTTGGATGCACTCCATTGGCAGACTGCTCAGATTCACCTGGGAGGGGTAAGACTGAACCTAATATCTTTCATCTTTGAGACATCCTTGTTGCATTCCAATGCACTCATCATTTAAGATGCCCTCTAGGACCTACCTTTGCACAGCTTAACACCTGAAATTATCTAGATTATGAAACCTTATTGCAATTGTCATTCATTTTTAAACACCTTTATTAAACTATCATTTAAGATATAAGCAAACATACATTATTATAAAAGAAAGCAAACCATAATAGCATGTTTCATTTACACACATTATACATCACACATGTTCTTTTTATAACTATCATCAGTCCCACAGTACATAAATTGTTCAATTCTTGTCATATCTTAAAACTCACTTCTCCTCTAGAGCATTATTATACATGTATTGTTACCACAATTTCCATTTATTTCTATGAAATTTGCTCCTTCCCTCTTCTAGAGATCTCACTTTCAGTTCTTTTATCCATGTTACTGTATTCAGTACTTCAAATACAGCTGGTTTAGACTTTGATTCATTATACTCCCAAAAACATATGTTCCCAATTACCTCTTTCTTTCCCATCACACCTCCACTTGCCAGCTTCCTGAGGAAAACTTGTTTGGAGTCTGCTTGGGGTATAAAAATAGCTATGCAAACACTTTCAAGCAAAAGTCCTAAACCTTCTATACTTTGTTGCATACTTGGGAGCCATACATATACCTTTCCATTGTTCCCTTGTAAATTGCTTATCCAGTCTGTCTAGTCCATCTTTTCTGACTTCCTCTGATTGATTCTTATAGTGATCATGCAATGTTTTATATGCCCTACTACTTATCCCTTTTTAGCAGCAACTTCTGTTTTAGATTCAGCTGAAAATGCTTACCAGAGCATGTCTTTCACTTAGGATTCCCCTATACCTTTCTCTTTGCCTATACTCTGATAACCCTGGCAGGGAAGGCAGTCTCTAGCCTGCAGTACAATGTCTTTTTGGCCTCATCTCATTCTTTTTCCTTTCCCTCACTAGTTATTTGCACTCAATATCTTGGTTCCTTTGCCAGTTTTCCAGTAAATATCATCCCCCTTCTTTCCTATTCTCTATACCACTACTTGCAGTAATCCCTATCAGAAAAATCTTCTTTCTCCATTCTCGTGTTGGCTTAGTTCTTAGAATAATTGTTGCTACTTTATAAATGTAATATTCTGTGTTGCTGTTATACTCTTTAAGTTTCTGAAAAATCCCAGTCTCTCCTTATTTCTTGAATTTGCTGCTTCCTTCATCAACATCACCCCTTTCCACTTATAATTCTCTGCTTGTGTTTTATAGATATATATATATATATATATATATATATATATACATATATATATATATATATATATATATATATATATATATATATATATATATATATATATATATATATATATATATATATATATGAGCCTTAACTGTGCAGCTCTAAAATATCCCTTCAAATTAGGTGATCCTAAACCATCTTTTTCTATTGGAAGGCTGAACTTATCCCACTTAATCCTTGCCCTCTTCCCCTCTCAGATAAATTCTTTCAACCCTTTATTAATTACTGTCCACAACTTCTCCTCTGGTTGATAAAAATATGCCTGACCTGTACATACAACTGAAGGGACTATAAACATTTTCCCTGCTTGTATCTAACTATCCATATCCATAAACAAGAGCTTCCAGTTTCTCAGTTTTTTAATTATCTTTTGTTTAGTCTCTTCCCACATATCCTTATCTGCCATAACAGAAACCTTTTAACCCTCACTCCTAAGTACTTCATCCTATCGTGTCCCCATAAATATGGGTATTGCTGCACCAATTTGTGTGTGGGTACATAATTTATGGTTATAGCTTTTGTTTTATATTCATTCATTTTATATCTCAAAAAGGCATGAAATTGTCTCAAAATATTCCACAACACTGAGATGCCCTTTTCTAGATTTATCCAGTACAAAATAATATCATCTGCAAATAAAGCCAACTTTGCTTGATTACCATACCAATTATATCCTTTAGTTTCTGACTCCTGTATTTTCTTTCCCAATGGCTTCGATGACGATGTCAAATGTTGTTACCTGTGCTAGCATGGCTGACTTGAAGTTTTGTAATTTTGTAAATAAGTTTATGTTTTTTGATTATCACTCTGATTTATTCAAGCTGTTAGAATGTCAAACAGTGTCCCTCTGGCTGACCAAATGTTTTTTTAAAGAGAATTCTGAATGTATGTTATGCCAGAGTCAGCTGACCTAGATGTGATGTCATTGTGTGCCAGGGTTGGGAGAATAGAATCTTCACTGCAGCTGTTTATTTACTTAAAAAAGTCTGATATGATAAAGTAGAATTCTCATAGCAGCTTCCTGTTACTTTAAAAAATCTACTATAAAAGCAGGTTCTGAGTCAGTTCAGCTGTTTTCAAAAGCTTTTCAACAATAGTAGTCAAGTAGTTTCCAGACTAGTTATTCCATTCACTGAGCACAGACAACAGCCTGGAGTGTGGACATAATTCCTCATCTTGCCTTGCAGACGTAAGAGTATAATCTTGCCTTACTGAGTTATTTAGATTAGATAGGAAGAGTTAATCTTCAGATAGTCAGGGAACTACAGCTAATTAGTTAGAGGTTTTCTAAAATCAACATGAGATCTGTCCTAGAGTGTTGTTTTCATATTTCTTGTGTGTGAAACTCTGTTGTTTATTGGAATCAGTTATTCAGTTTTTACATGTTTTAAATCCTTTTATTTATTATTAAATATTTTACCTCTAATTGTGGCTGGTTATTTAATTAATATCTTTAATAATTTAAGAGTGTTTATGCTTATTGTGATAAAACCAGGGCCACTCCAAAAACCCTAACTGCTTGGGATATATGCTACCATTTGTTTCAGTATCTATTCTACCCATATAACTGAACACTCCTTTTGAAGGGTATTGTGGTATTTGACTGGTGCCAGCCATTGCCTTGTAATTTGGGCAAAGAAACAACTGATAAACATGTGTCAGCCTTTCCCAAGAGTGTGTGTATGTGTGAATATCAGACATTTAAGAGTGAGTGTGTCAGATACCTAGAACTGGGGCATAGTGCTCTGCAGTGGTTAGTGTGGAGACTCATTTGGGCACCTGGAGTGAAGCATATAGTCCAATCCCAGGTTTGGAACCTGATCTTGGTGTACTCTTAGGGGAAATTGTGTATTTCTATACCTGCTTTTAGTGACACTCCCTTGCCGGAGACAGTGGTGAGGACTGAGACTCCTTAGTTACTGCCCCGGGGTAAAAAGGGCTTATCACAGCTTCCACTGCCCTACTCATAAAATCCCAGCTTACTCTGTTGAATGCTTTCTCTGCATCAATACTCACCAATAACAGTGGCATTTTCTTATATTCTGCTTTCCTCTGGAACATTATTGTTCCATTAAATTGTAAAATATTTGCCTCCCCTCCACAAAATCACATTGATCCATATCTATAAATTCTGGCAAAACCGTTACCATTACTTTAGCTGGTATATACACAAATAGTTTATAATCATGCATTAAAATTGAAATGGGTCTTTATGAAGTTTGGTCTGATAGGTCTTTACTGTCTTTAGGTATTATAGCCACCATAGCTCTCTTCCAAGTAGTAGGTGCTTCTCCTCCTTATAAAATACTGTTAAACAAAACCTTCCAGATCTTTATCACTTTCTTTTTTACAGACCTCCACAGGAATACCATCTGTTCCTGGGGACTTTCCTGTACATACATTATTTTTATTGGTTTACTATAATAATCATGAAGAGGATTTGGCTGAATCTACTTTAATGAAGTCCAGAGGTCGAACGATGACAATGTCGAACTCCGATATTGTAGAAGTACAAATCTCATCCCTATCTCAACTCATGTTAATGCTTGTCCAAAAATTGCATTCAATTTGTAATTTGACATTACCAGAGTTCAAGACTGTCAGTTTTCATGGATGTAGACCGATGATACGATCATTCAACCTAGTCCTCTTCAAGATTATGATAGTAAACTTTTTTATCTCATCTTCTCCTACCTTAACTGTTAATTGTTGAGCCTCATCTGTGTGTAATCTTGGAATACTTAGTTTTCCATAAATATTCCATTATTGTTCTTTCTTAATTTACACCTTTCTCTGCTTTATACACATGTTCATAAAGTCTCTGAAATATCCCTAATTCATCTACATGATCTCTGGTTATTTTCTTATTTTAGGCTCTATAAGTTTGGTGACAGCTCATTCAAATTTCTGTTGCCTCAAGTTGTTGTGCTAAAAGTTTTTGTGCTCTGGAATTATTATAAAAAACAGTTGCTTAACAGCAGTCTTTCTAAGCTCATGCATATTATTCAGATACTCACTTATTTTCTCTTTCGTACTGTGCAGTTGTGCCTCTCTTCTTGTTCTGTAAGATTACCCTTATTCTGCAATATTTTAGCCTTTGTGAGTCCCTTCTACTTCTTAACCATTACTCTTTTATTTCTACTCTATTTTTAAACTCCATTTTCACTTTATCCCTCTGTCTTCCCTCATAACTCTCAAGTAATTCATTCAAGTCATTCCTAAAATTCCTCTGTTTTTAACAAGTAGGTAGGAAAGTGTCAGTGTCCCATTTTTACTTCATTACTCTGCATTTGTATCTTAGTTTTTGTTGGTGTATGATCTGAAATAGTTATTGTGTATGTGTAAAAGCATTCAATTAAATGCACATTTTCCTCTGAAATAAAATTTCTATCTACTCTAGCTCAGTTATTATACATTGAATATAATAAATTATCTCCCAGTTCCCACTATTGAATTCATATCTTCCACACCAAATATTTTCATTAATTCCTTCAGAAATTTACCCTCTTTTTATTATATTTTCATTTCTAGGTCCCCCAGATACATCCTCAGTGTTGCAAATCAAGTTCCAGACCCCATCTATAAATAATATTCTCTGCTGAAAGCTGAATATTTACCCCCAAAATTTCTTAAGCTCCATAATAACAGTTTTTGTTGGAACATAAATACATGTCAGTATAATCCTCCTCCCTTGCCAGTAGCCACTTACTACCCCAAATCTATCATTATTTTCTTTTTTCCCTCTTCTATCACTACTGAAGTTCCTTTAGCAATTAGTATAACTACTCCATTTTTCCTTTGTCTCTGATATTCTGCTGAATAGCGATCCCTAATTCCTTTCTTTATCAAATTCACATTCTCATTTCTTTCCAAATGTGTCTCTTGCAGCATTGCTATTTGCACTCTGTATTTCATAATATAATTCAGAACTCTTAACCTTTTGACTATAAAAGTAAGGCCATTTATGTTCTAAAATAATATTGAATAGCATAGCCATTACAATAAGAAGTTATTGTTCTACCTATTATACAAACAGCTTTTTTGAATGTATATTCCCAGCATTTGTGTTGCATGCACAAACTAATGTTTGGCAGGTCGATTTTTCTACACAGTTGTTTCTTGTCATCTCCATTTGAACCTATGTCACATTTTTCAAGACTTTTTGTTTTGATTAAAACCCTAAAACAAAAAACTAAAGACATTTCTAGAACATCCCAAAAACCTATTAACTTATAACAAGCACACAAGTCTATGTACATCTTCAAAAAGCTGAAGTTTACTCCCCCCAAACAGGAACAATTGTCCCAAATGGAAAGCTACACCAGCAGATATTACCTAACAATATTTTTCTGACTGCAGTCTGTTCTTTTATTATCTCCATTCCCTTCCTAGATGTGAAAAATAGCTTGTATGCTTTCAGAAAATATCAGCTTCAGGTCTTAAGAAATGTGGCCTGCTTATCTTGAAATAAAACTAAATTATAGCCAATTCTATTAAAGGCACAGAAATATGAAGCCTGCTAGGGAATCTGCTATCTCTTATTCACTTCCAATAATTTCAAAGTTTATTTTTTTACTGAACTGCTTGCTCTTGTGCCTTTAAATGCTGCATTTCCCTCAGCAAACAATGCTCAGAACTCTCAAGATTAATTGTTTGCACCTGCAGACAGTTAATCTCCATGGAAACATAACCAGCAATAAGAAAAAAAAAAACAGATAACAAATCTGCAGATGCATGAAGGAGTCCTTGTCAGTTTCACTCAGAACACAATAAAATATACAACTGCATTCAGTTGCAGACTTCTTGACTCCCACTGAATTTTTTCTAAAGGAAAAAACAAAACAACCTAAAATCATTTCAAATGCAAGAAACTGAGCACTTCCCATAACATTTAACATTTTGTCTTATTTTTCAAGCCTACTTGCTTACAGAAAACAAGTGTGTTTAGAATAAGCCAATGGCATTACTCTAGAGATTTATCTATATACAAATATGAGAAATGATCTAAATGCTACATATGATATCATCAGTGCACTTTACACCCCACACCCACAGCCCAAGATTACAGCATATTAACTTAAACTTGCTTTTCTCCAGCCTTTCTTCTGTTTTTTTTTACATTGTAAAGCCTGTATTTTTTAAAACTAAACAGGGGTACTTGTTTCTTTAATATATTTATCACCTATAACAATCACTGTAAAGAATCACCATTACCCCCACATTTAAAATATATACTACTCAAAACTGCTTTACTATAATAACATCCAGTTTATATCACAAATGTTTTATACAAATACTACTAAAAACAAAAATGATTTTGCTTACAGTTACTTTCCCACCTTTCATGTCCTTCTAAACATTAATGGCATAAAGTGGGGCATCTGCTTATAGTCTATCCACAAGTTTAATAATGCCAACAAAAGTCCAATCTTTTCAGCCACTTTTTCTTGAAAAGCCATATTTCACAAAAGTGATTAATGTTTTGCAATATCTCATTTATTCACTAATTTCAGTGCTGCTGCTCTTCTTCTTGTTCACCTCCATCTCCCAACACCAGACTCTGGTTCAATTCCAAGGTACTCCTGATGCTTCTGATTCTTCCAGTCAACTCCCATGCTTTTATCTATCTCTCAAACATTTTCCTTTGGAACACTGGAAAAGTTTTCACCAGCAAAGTCTAACCATTATTGTTAGAAGAATGAGAAGCAAAGTTGTGTTCTGTTTGATGGCTCACCTTTTGTTGAATAAACTTTTGTAGTCCATCCTTAGGCAGTTCTACATAAAGATGTCTTTTGTCCTCAGGATAAAAATATTCTGAACAGCTGGATACAGCAGCCTGAATCTTACACTTGCCTCTTGACATTCCCTAACTGCTGGGATAAATCTGTTTCTCTTCTACCTGGTGTACAGGTAATAATCATTTTCCAAAAACACTTTGCTGTCTGCATTTATTAATACTCTTCCTTTCTGTCAAAGTTTTGTCAGGAACAACTCCTTCTGCTGGTATGATTGCATCTTTAGTAATACAGGTCTTGGCTGCTTTCTTATGGCACAGTTTGGAACATACACTCAATATATCATTTGATTAACAAATCCTGCTGTGGAATACCAGTCTAGGTGCTTATTTGTGGTTTCATAGGATCAGTACAGCAGAAAGTCTCCGTTTTTCTCTGAGTATTCTTTCTTCTAACTCTACCATTTTTTTGAAACAACTCTTCTTGAGAAGTTTCATACTCAACCAGCCTTTTCTTCATTTCAACCTCTGATTTTTGCAGGTTTATCAATTTATCTATATAGCTATTTAAAGGGACAATCCCAGAGTCTACAATTCTCCCTGAAAGAAACTTGCCCTGATACCTCCCAGTTATTGCTGGTTTCAATTTACTTTATGTATCCCTGTTTTCATTTGCTTCAGTGAACACAATTAACAATATTCAGTTCCTATCAAAGCTTTCAGTCCCCAATCACAACAATAAGAGTATTACTTTTTGTGTGTGTTTGTGATTGTGGTGGTTAGGCAAGACTGTTAAGTGTTTATGTTTTATGAACTCGTCAGAAAGCTTGTCTTAATTGTGCATCTCTTTATTTTCTTAATTTATTCTGCATAGTGTAACTGCGAGCAGTATAGTCAAAAGAGTACAGTTTAGTGAATCCATACTAAATCTTAACAATCTACTGACGTTTCTCCTTACTCCATAGTAAAGCAATCTTAGAATTAGTATGTATAACTATCAAAGGTTGCCATACAGTACAGCCCCCATTGTGACCGCAAGTTTTGGACTTCATTGTTTAAAATGAATCTATTGCTCGATTCACACATATTTTTTACAGCATGTCAGAAAACCATTAGAATTAACTAGTATTCAGAGATCAGAAAACAAAACATGAAAAAAGAAGGCTGTGACTACTACTGTTCGAAACTTGCATCATTCTGATGCTTTCTACAGAGCAAGTGGCAGTCATGCATAACATCATAGCACTTAGCTAGCATTCAAAAATCTGCACAAAACAAAATATGAAATGAAATGAACAGAAAACTCTGTTTACTATTGTTTTAGCTGTGCATTGCTCATATGCTTTCCTGCAAGGTAGTAGAAAGTGAGGTCATAAAATTCTTGAAAGTCTACTTTTCTCTAAGGATAAAAAGCACAGGTGAAACTAATGAATGACTTAGTGACAGCTGTTTTGATTACAACTGCAATTTGAGATAGAATTTGACTAAGACCATTGAAATTTCTTGTAAGCACCCCTCCCCCAACCCCTGCAGTGAAAGCTGAGACCTGCTCAGAAAGCCAGACTGAAAATGTAAACAAAGACCAGAATCAAAACAAAAAAATCTCTGGGACTGTCCCTTTAAAACCTGTGAGTCAAAGACTCTAAATTATATACATAAACTCCACAGTCACACCACAGTGGAGAAAATGGGAAAATCCCTGAAAAGTGCTCCACTGGCTCATACAATACAACACACTGTGGTGAAACTGACAGCAACATAATATTTATGAACTAAAGCCACATGTCCACCAGTGCATCATCCACCTGTAACTATGCCCACTGGTTGTGTTGCATAGGGGTATTGGTATCTTACATTATACACCTTAGTTTGCAATAGCCTGTCATGCCAGCATTCATAAAATATCATAAATGCCTCTGTTAGGCTCACAACCTATATTCCTTATTTGCTTCACTGCTTTGTGCTTACGTCCAAGGGCATAGAGAGGCATACACCATGTATCACATATATCACAGTGTACACTTTTTAAAATAATTTCTTTTGTATGATGAGATGTACTAGAATTTAAATTATTATTTAGAATTTAAAGTAGCATATTTATCATATATTTATGGTTATATATTTTGTTAAATAGCCTTTTTTTCCCAAAATATGCCTGGGTGGCTATTTGCTGAAACCTATTCTTTCCAAAGTTGAGGAAGACAACATTCTGGAAGCTGGCATACAGTTTCAAAAACCGTGGCTATGACCCTAAGTTCCTAGAGCATACTGTCTTAAAACAAATAATCTTATATTACAGACAAATATTTTTCAAGTAGTGTAAGTTGCAGCCTACAAAATAACGCCCTTATTTCTAACAAGTACACTTAACTCAAAATTGTTGGATACTTCCTTGTTTCATTTTTTAATCTTCTTTATATCAGCATTCCTTTGATACAGATTGTGGAAAGTGGGTGGAGACAGGAGAGTGCTGAAATGAGTCAGAAAACATAATGAACAAAATATGAACTTCCTCTTTATCATTTACTTAGTCAAAAAAAACTTTTACTGTACTATGTTAGTTCAGCTCAAGACTGCTGTGCGGATAAATCAGAAGTGAGTACTGGTCCAGTTCTGTTTGAATTTTTCTAGGAGCATCTGCAGGAGACGACAGTATGACACACAGAGGTAAGCAGCTTATCTGAATTATTTTATATCATCTTCTGAGTTCATTTTAAGTGGGAATGTGTTTTTGTTTTCAAGGCTTTACTGCCTCATACCAACAGACCGTGCTTTGCTTTGAACAGCTCAGTCTTAAAATGTGTAGGGTTGGTCTCCTGAATTCGAAACAAACAGTAAAAACACATGAAGCATTTTTAATCAAATATTACCAATACAATATGTCACATTATTTTTGGTGTGTAATAATTCTATAATTTGTTGTAGTATATTATACATTTTGTTGAATTATATACAAAGATTAAACAGATTGTTTAGACATTGTTCAGACTGATAAAGATATTACATAAACATCTACCCTGCATATTACATCAGTCTTAAAAGGCATGTTTCTTTTTGATAATAATCACAACCAGTACATCTAGAAAAGAAAAGAGAAAAGGAAGTAGTTACTGCAATAAACAAATGTTAAGCGTAATTCCTTGTATAACACAAAAGTACTTAAAAATTGGCTGCCTGTTTCTCTGCATAACAGGAATTGTCAGTGCTATTGTATACATACCACTAATGTGAAGTCCATTCAGTTACTGTCTGCCAATCAAGTTGGATTCAGAGGAAGGAATTCTACTTTACCCCCTTGCAGTTTGGTGACCTCATAGATAGTTGGATGGATGGTATGAAAGGGTGCCCTCCATACAAAACTGTTTTGTCAGCAGCCCATTTAATCAGCTAAAAGCAAGGGAATAGGCTTTGTGCATGCAGTCAGCAGTATACCAGATATATCTACATGCAAATTAGTATTTTTGTGAGTCTTGCTGTGTGTGTGTGTGTGTGTGTGTGTGTGTGTGTGTGTGTGTGTGTGTGTGTGTGTGTGTGTGTGTGTGTGTGATGCCTCTGTTCAGTTATGGGAATAATGGTATTCATGAGGGCATGTGCATTCCTGTGTGTTTGTAGTTATGGGAATAATGGTATTGATGAGGGCATGTGCATTCCTGTGTGTTTGTATGTGTGTACGTGGCCATCTGCATACACACCTGCATGTAAGCAGATGATGGTTCAAAATACCCATTATTTTTGTATACTTAAATCAAATGCTAAAATACAGCTACAAAGCAGAGTGCTTTTTGTCCCTCCCCTTAACTTTGTGTAAGGAAATTTGACGGCCATCAGGTGATGTTTGCTCATAGCAAGCATCAAAATTTTCCAGCATTTAGCTTGATTTCTATGCATGATTGACCAAATGTTCAGACTTAAGTTGCAGTGTCACTGGTTTAACAGGTAGCAGTCTCTTCAATGCTGGAAGATCAGGAGACTCCTTTTATATCCTCACAACTGCTTGGATTCATATTACAGGACTAATACTGTAGTACACAAAAGGGTGACATTGCTTTCATAAGGTGTGATTCTTTGAATGAGGCATTAAACTGAAGCCCCATCTGCCTGAGGTGGTGCTAGCTCAGGTTGATTTAAAAGATCCCACAGCACTTATCAAATACAGAAGTGAAGTTTACCTGATGTCCTGGTCAAATTACCCCTAGTTGGTATGAATAACACTTTGAGTTTACCTCAGAAATAGGCTACCCCTAAAGGAACTGACCTGGCCAGTAAAAGCAAGTAAATAAATTAAATGTATATTCTGAACTACAATGTTACAGTAGAAGAAGAAACAACAAGGCAGAAAATGCTGCACTGTGGAGTGACTACCTTCTTTCATTAGGTGAACATTTGTTAGTGATTCCCCTTTCAGGGTTACCACTAACCCCCAAGCCTGTGTGGATGTGCCAAAGACAAGTGTGCATATCTCATGACTGGGGAGATATCTATAATTTCTTAAGTGATGATAGTTATTTTTTTTTTCCAAAGTAAATGCAAAAATGCTTCTGCTTAAATTACACAAGCAAAAAATGTAACTGGAATTTTCTAGCCGAATCACAGGTCTGTAGTGTTTGTCTTCACAGCACAGTCTACTGATGGACTGTGTTTCTTGTAAGCTGCATATAACACTAAGCACTGCACACTGTGACACACACCCATGCACAAAGTCTGCTCTTACTTCATTAAGGTCATTGAGGTCTTCACACAGTTATAACAGAGCTCTTTGGCAAACCAGTGACTAAAAATGAACCAGCATCACAGAGCCTAAACTTATTCCAAGTACTTGGATTAATTTTCTAATACAGACACTGCAGCACAACATAAGGGGGCAAGGCTGCACACCTGAGTATATCATCTTTCAGATGAGATGTTAAACTAATGTCTCATTTGTATGAGTTACTTATGACCTTATAGAAAAAGGAGTATGGTTTCCCTATATTTTTATTCTCATATTCACATATTTACAAATTCTTTAAAAGTATTTACAACAGTTACATATTTTTATGCATGTAAGAAATATATACACATATTTCTATATACACATATTTATAACCCTCTATTCTACAACTCCTATTGATTTATAACATCAGAAATAATCAAGTTTAATTAAACAAAATCGCATATGACCTTGTCATCCACAATTTCTATACAATTTCAGTTTCATGTCCAAAGTTTCAACAATTTCCTTTTTTAACACTTTTATAATAGCCATACAGTATCACAGCAATACTTTTAATCAATACTTCCTTCAAAACAATGTTCTTATCAACTCATTCCCATACCTTCTTTACCCTATCACAATCCCAAAACCTCTTTACACTCATAAATAATATTTCCAATAAATTTGCAAAGCATTTGTCCTTTAACAGGAAGCTTATCTAATTTCAACTTCCATAAAAAAATTGCACTTGTACAATATCCTTTAATCTATGCCTTCTGTCCTGAATTGCCTTTTTAATGACTTCACTCAACCTCCTACAATAATAAAAATAATATTATTCTTCCATTAATTCATCATACCATGTTTTTCTTATTTCATAAACCTCCTATATTCAGTTTCCATTACAACATTGCATGTTGTCATTCATTTACGTGTTCACCTTCAGCTTTCCCTATCCTCTTGCTTTGCTTCATTTCTTGCCAAAAATTATATTTCTCAAACATTATTCTAGCTAATGCATTCTGCAGATTTTCCAGCATCCATGTTAAAATTCAATATAAATTTACTGATGCTTAGCGTACCACTGGGTTGTTTAACCTCAATCCTCTTTTCTTATTGCTAATATATAAAACATCTTTTGCACTCAAACACTCCAAATTGTGTGGAACACTCCACATCTGGAGTAATGCACAGGCAGTGTTCCAATGTTTCATATCAAGAAATGGTGGCACTAATTTACATTCTCTGATTGGCTCACAAACTATAATTACAGCCAATAGGTATAAGAAAGCATAAGGTTAGTCAGAAAATGGCTTCTGGAGGTGAAGCAACTGATAGCGAAACTGCTGTAGTTTTCTAGCCACTGAAATATTTTGAAGAAAGATTTATCACATGGTGCTTTTTTCTTTTTTGCTTTATTTTAAGAACATGAAAGGTTTACATGGTGATACTGATTAGCTCCATACACACTGTCCAGTGCAATCTAGCAGCTATTATATCTGTTCTAGGTTAAATCAAATAATTTGACTCTCCAATCACATTTTTCTCCAGAAAATTGATGTTGCAGCAATTTCTTACTTTGTGGCAACAGTCAGTAATTTCCTATCACCTGGTAGATTTCTCCTTTTTTTTGTGTTGGTACACTGCAACCATGGAGTTGATATAAATTAATTTCAGGGGCAAGGGAACTCAAATGGGGGTTGCATGCTTGCATCTGTTTATTTTTGTATTGCCTGGTTAAACTCATTACCAGTTGTGTGTGGCAAGTGGGTTTCTTATTCTTGAAGTGTACTTTTCCCACTTCACTCTTTATTTTTTACCTTTTTCTTTTTTGATCACTCTTTTTTTCTTTACTCAATCTTCGGAAAATATTTTATAATATTTAAAAAAGAAAATATTTGCTTCACAATGATATGGGTTATTGTTCTTTGTAGCATCAAACTGATTGCCATCATTTTGAGAAGTCTTTAAACAACACTCATTTTACCTGGTTCCATAAACAAACTAATTTTTAATGACTACTTCCTAATTTTTCTTTAAGCTGTAATACACATAAAATATGTAGTTGTGAAATCATTGTATAGGCCTTAATACAAGTATTAAAAATGTATTATTTGCAACTTAACCCTGACTTCTTTACCTAAACAATTCAGTAATATTGTGTTTATGAATATAATTTTAAACAAGTTACATTCTGTGCATGTTTTGCTTATAAAGCTTGAATAAACAGTATATATTTCTCACTATTCTATAAATTACATAAAAAAATACATTGAATGCAAACATTTTGCTATTTAAGAATGTTACGCTTTTTATAAGATTTTGGAATTGCATGCTGTTAGATTATACTATTTTAATATTCATAACAAAACGTTTGAGAATAATCATATTGCAAAGCTTTTCAGAGTAATTTTCTATGAGGTTGGTCACTCCACCTATTACCTCTAGCCAACATGAATGTCATTGAATAAATGAGAACTCGTTCCATTGAGGTTTTTCCATTTGGATGGTGATCTTTGTTTTTTAGTGATCAATTTGAAAGTGCATGTCATACACACTTATGTTAGTATGCAGCAGAGCCCTTTAAATGCAAATATAGAATACAGAGCTGTCTTTTGAACAGCTCACTGTAAAATTAAGATAGTGATAAAAAATTAAGCACAGTAATTAGCAGTATGCAAAATCCTTTTGGTTGAGAAAACATTCCAACCATGAACCATGGAAATGGTAAGTTTCCGCTCAATGTGAAAATATGGTGTTCCACATCTTGACCATTTCTCACATGTTGCTATGGTCTGTGGTCCACATTGAACTCTTAAGAGTTTGAGACTTATGAAAATACCATTTTTAACTGGATTAAGCCTAGACTCCATAGTGTTGAAAAAAATAATTTGTAACACTGATTTTTCTTTCCTGCCAGGAAACCTAAAATCCAGTTAAATACCCCAATTTACCTAAAATCTCGGAATTTGTAAGACTAACGTTCTACTTAAAGAACAATTAAAAGTTTTTCATTCACTCACAATATCTTTAATGTCCATTAACACACTTACCCTTTGCTCCTCCATCCACCCCTTCCTTCCAAATTTCATACCAAGAACATAAATATATGTCATAGAAAAATAAACTCCACCTACCTTAGTCACATATCCTATCCCTCTCTTCTTCTCCTCTTTACTTACAACCACACCTAGTTTTCCAAGTAATACTCCTATATCCTACAATGCTTACATTATCCAACCTTTATTCTCAGATACTACTACCAAATATAAACAAAGAATATAGCCTCAGGCAATAAAACAACCAGAGCAAAAAGAAGCACATGAGAAAAAACACCGTAGCATTGGATGTAACACAGCAGAATATCTAATTTATTGTAAGTAAGCGCTTTCAAGGGTTTACCTCTTCATCAGACGTAGATAATAATGACTTAAAACAACCACATTAAATAGTATTCCAATTAACATTAATTACTTCAATTAAAAACAATTAAATTATTTAATTTTTAAAAAACATCACAGCTTACATAAACTAAAAACTAGAGTCTCAACTGTCTCGCTTTCAGGAAAGGTTTAATGGAGACCATATTATTCAAACTAGGTACTTTTTCAGCATGCAATAACACAATCCATTTTTGTTCAGCCGCCTCAGTAATATTCCTCATATCTCCTCCCCTTTTTCTGACTGCTATGTATTTCAAAGACCAGAAACTTAAACATATGCTCACTACCTTCATTCTTGATTTGCATAGCCAAGGCACTACTTTGCTTTTTATTTCTTTTATCCCTCATTTGTTCAAGTATCCTGTCTTTAAACTGTCAATTAGTCATGCCAATATAATATGAAAAACATTTGACACAATAACTCAAATATATTACATTGACTGTTTTACTGTCAGCACAGTGAGAGGGCTCTATTCTGAAGCCTAGCTTAGGGTGTACAAAGTTAGTACCTGTGTGTATATATGCACAGGCAGTACAACTCCTGCATGTATATGTACCTACTCTATCTGCTATAAGAGTAGTTCTATTTAAACTAGATTTCTAACAAATATGTTTTTTTAGGGTCTTATTATTTTGAAAGCTCTCCTACTATCTCCTTCAACCCATCCAAAGTAGAGAGTATATTCCAGTTCTTATTGATGACATTGCAGATCATATTTATATTACTATCATATGTCAAAGTTATTCTCAAATCATTACTACTCTCATTAGTGATCTGTCATAGCATCTGAGAGTCTCAACAACACTACCTACATGTGGGTCACATACTGTTGCATTGTTGGTAAAGTATGGTTTACACCTGCCATGTCTATCTTTCCATGCCTCTTTGATGTGCTTGTCTATATCTTTACTTTTATAACCCTTTTCTATAAAATCCAGTTTAAGGGACTCTAGAGCTGAATTCAGCTCTGCATTATCATTATGTAATCTCATCAACCTGACCACCTGTCCTTTTATTATATTACGTTTGCATTGGTTCGGGTGCATACTTGTATTGTGCAATAGGTTATTCTTTTTAACTGGTTTCCTATACAAACTAGTTTTAACAGTATTGAGTGAATGCTTACTAACAGTCACATCTAAAAATTCCGCCTGTTGTAAACTATAATTGTATGTGAATCTCAAAAAATCAGTGGTTGTATTGAGATAGTGGATAAACTCTCAATCTTGTCTCAGTTCCTTGCCATAATAAAAAAATATCATCCACAAATCTGGTATACCACAAGACAGAGTTGGCATAGGTCATATTAGAGAGTATAAACTCTGTTTCCCATTGCACCAATGAAAGTTTGGCGTAGCTGTTGGTACAGGCTGTGCCCATCACCACACCAACCTTTTGAATGTAATATTCATCACTGAACATAACAACATTGTTACTTAAAATAATGTCCAATAGGCTACAAATCAAGCGTATTTTATCACCCTGAACCCCCTTGCTATACAATAGTTCACTAATACTATCAATACCCCATTGATTCGGTATGACCATGAACAGGGATACAATGTCCATAGTAACAAAGTAATATTCAGAATAGTCAGGTCTCCATTTCATTTGTAATAACTCTAAAAAAGTTTTAGTGTCCCTTAGAACAGTCTCACACTCTTCTAATATGTGATGTAAGTTCTTTTCGAGAAAAATGGATAGGGGTTCCGTAGCCCAGCCTCTGCCAGAGACTACAAGTTGCATGGGTGGAGTACTAAGACATTTATGAACTTTTGGCAAACCATATACAATTGGTAACACTGGATGTTCAACTGAGAAGTATTCGAAGAGTGGCACTGATATCATATTAGTTATTAGTAGATCGAAGATCAGAAATGCTATTCTATCCATAACATCTTTACTTTAGTTACTGCTATACATTCATAGATATCACTTTGACTTAAGAGAACATACATTTGTCTGTGATACAGCTCCTTATCTAAAATAACTATACCTCCACCCTTGTCAGTGGGTCTAACTTCTATGGAAGTTAATTCTCTCAGTTCTTTCAGTGCATCATACTCTTCTTTAGACATATTGTGGTAGAGTTTATGTTCATCTTCACTATCAAAACTATCCCTGATCTGTTTATCACAGATCTCCACAAAGGTATCAATAATAGCATTGCTGGGTGAAACAAACACATTGGGTTTTATAAAAATCGATTGAGTAGTATTTGCATTATTAAAAAACACACGCAATGCCAATGTCCTGGCAAATAGCCTTAAATCTTTAAGAACATCAGTTATTTGTGCTTTTCTAGCACTGGTACAAAGCTGAGCCCTTTGCTCAATAACAGACTCTGAGCATCAGTCAATTCATACATTGGAATGTTAAAAATCAAACCTGTTTAGATCTTTTGCCCCCTCTGTTCCAATCCTCCATACTTTGCATTCTCCTTGTTTTTTGGTTTCTCATTCGACTTCTGGACCTTCCCCTGATCGGGAACGGTTTGCTTGATAAAAAACGACTAATGTCTGACATTGTTGGTGTTACAGAGTCTTTACTGCTATTAGCAGCAACATTCGACCATTGCACTCTGTGTTCCTTAGGTTTAAAAACCTGTTCCTCATGCTTACGGTCAGTTCCTGATAATTGTTTTTAATTGAAGTAATTAATGTTAATTGGAATACTATTTAATGTGGCTGTTTTAAGTCATTTTTATCTAAGTCTGATGAAGAGGTGAACCCTTGAAAGCGCTTACTTACAATAAATTGGATACTCTGCTGTGTTACATCCAGTGCTATGGTGTTTTTTCTCAACTACTACCAAATAATCTGCATAGGAAAGCATAATATGAATACCTTCCCTATTACCTAGAAAAAACTTCCTCGCCATATCATCTCTCAACCTACCTTGAAATAATATTGATAATCGTAAACAATATGCCACTCATAGAATACCACTGTCTTACTCCTCTTTTTACCTCAATCTTCTGAATCAGCCTCACTTTTATTAAATTATCAGTTAAGACATAGGCAAACATTCATTAAGAGAAAAGAAAACAAAGCATATTAATATTTTTTCAATTTACATACATTATGCATCACATATCTTTTCTTTCCATATAACTACCACTAGTCCAGCAATACCTAAATTGCTGAATTCCTGCCTTCCCTTAAACCTCACTCCTCCTCCTGAACATTATTCTGCATGTATTATTTCCACAATTTCCATTTATTTTAGCATATGATCATATGAAATTACTAGGCTAATAGCCCTAGGACCCTTACAAGCCTAGCCAAGTTCTTACCCTTACTACTGTGATCAGCAGCTATTGCCCCTGTCCAAGAGGGACACAGGTGGAACCCCAGGGTGAATTTACAGTCACCCATCCAATCGTCCAGATTGCATTTGAAGAGAGGCAATGAGGTGCTCAGCTTGACATGAAGTGGGAGTTTGTTCCAAAAGTGTGGTAACCTCTGGGAGACAAATCTGTCCTTCCAGCAGGGTTTATTAATGTCACATAACAGGTTAAGGTCTTTACAGTGAGTAACCCATGTACCATTTGACTTACTGATATGCAGAATTTCCAATAAAGCAGGGGCAGAAATTGCCTTGTATGCAAGGTAGAGATCACCTCTGAGTATAGTCTGTATGAAACAGAATAAAGTGACAGTGATTTCAGGGGACCCCCATGGGACAAATGCTGAAGACATTGATTTTTTCTTGTGAGGAACCTTTATGGTTTCTTCAATTGCTGCAGGTGCTTGGAAAGGTACATTATAAAAGCAACATCATAGTCAATTATTGGCCTGATGAGGGAAGAGTAAAGGGAGGTTATAACTTCTTTTTTTCTGGAGGCAATGCCCTTACTTATGAGATGAGCAAAATAGAATGCCCTTCTTACCACTGTGAAGACATGGTTGTCAAAGATAAGGTTGCTGTCAACCTGTGTGCCCTGGTCTCTCATCACTGAGTGCACACTTAAGGTGTTGCTGTTGATGTGGTAGTTAGCAGGAACATCACTTTTACCAAAAGAAATGATAATACATTTTTTTGCATTGAGTTTAAGACCATGACGTTGGAACCAATCATTTCCTTGTCTAAGACCGTCTGGTAGGATATTGACATTATTTGGAGATTCTATGACCGCTCCCAGTCATCAGCAAACTTTGTCAGCTACAGACCTTTAGTTTTTGCTTGTACTTCAGAGAAATAGATTCCAAACAGTAGAGGTCACAGGACTCATCCCCTGGAAAACCACTGGTTACAGATCTGCTGTTGGAGATTGATTCCTCTATTTTGACTACAAGAGTTCTGTCAGTGAGCCAGTTAGTGACCCACCTAACGATATAAGGGTTGATACCTACTTGGGTGAGTTTGTCAATGATGCCTGAGTGGGGGACAGTGTCAAACACCTTGACTAAGTCCAGGTAGGCTGTTTGCACAGATTTCCCCTCATCCACGGTTTGGTGACTGTCTCAAAAAAGTCCACTAGGTTTAACAGGCATGATCTCCCTTTGACAAATCCAAACTGAGGAAGGACAAGTGTTTGGAGATTACCTACATCTTTGCTGATAAGGTCCATGATGATTCGCTCCATGGCCTTGCAGATAAGGCTAGTCAGGCTAATAGGTCTATAGTTTGCGGGGTCAGTGGAAGCACCACCTCTGTGCAAGGTAATAACAGTAGCTGTTTTTCATTCAGCTGGTATGAAGCTGGGGCTTAGACTATTACTGAAAAGAGTACCCAATGGTGTTGCTAATTCATGTTGGAGTCCATGTAGGATGCAGCCTGGGATGTTATCAGGTCCCATAGATGCTGTGTTTTGGGCCTTAGAGAGGGCATTTCTAACCTGCTCTTTAGAGATACAGGTTAGGGAACAGGTAGTAGGGATGTCATGAGGTACATGTGGTGGGGACAGGGGATTGAAGTTTTCACAGAACCTGTTGGCCAACAGGTTAGCTATGTCCACAGGCTCAGTATATGTGGTATTATTAACTAACAGTTCGGCACAAATCTGGGCCTTTCCTTTTAGGTTACGGATGTAACTACAGAATGCGTTATGGCTGTCCTTTGTTGAAGAAGCTAATTTGGATTTGTAGTTTGTTCCACTAGAAGTCTTATTTGCTTGTTTAAGCTGAGGAGAGAGTGTTTCCAGTTTAGGAGGACTAGCTCCCTCTTACTCTTAGACAGCAATTTCTTCCTCTTATTGTAAAGCCTGTTAATGGCAGTTATCCACCAGGCAGATTTGCTCTTCTTTGAGGAGCTTGTTTTGGTCCTATCAGGTACAGCCGAGTCAATGTAGTTACACAGGTGTTTGTATAAAGCACTGATGCAGAGGACAGCATAATTACCAGTTCCATCTGAGGAAGGAGGTGCAGTGAAGCTATTTATACCATCCCATAAAAGGTTATAATCTGCTTTAGGGAAGTTTTTTATTTTAGTTGCTGCTGGGGGGGGGGGGGTCAGGTGTGATAGTTGCTTTGAAGAAGACTGATTTGTGGTCAGATCTCACCAAGGAGGACCTGACAGTGGGGATGCTACAGTGGTTCTCCATATTGGTTTGTAGGTTCATATGATGATACTAGACTATTAGCCCAGAGGCCCTTATAAGCCTAGCCAAGAATTTTGCCCATGTTCCTTCAAAGTCAGCACCTGTTTCCCATGTCCAGCAGGGAAACAGATGGGATCCCAGGGGTATATTTACTGTTTCCCATCCAGCCATCCAGGTTCCTCTTAAAGAGGGCTAGAGGGGTACTCTGCTTGACATGGAGAGGGAGTCTATTCCACAGACGGGAGAGTCTTTGGGACACAAATCTATCCTGACAACAAGTTCTATTAATGTCACAGACCAGGTTAAGGCCTTGCGTGTAGGTTGCATGAGTGGAGTTTGTCTTATGGATATGCAGCAACTCCATCAAGGTTGGGTCTGAAATGGCCTTGTATGCCAAACATAAGTCACCTCTGAGCAGTCTGTATGAGACTGAGTAGAGGGACAGAGCTTTTAGCCTATCTGTATAGGATAGGTGTTTGAGACCCTGTATTTTCCTGGTCATGAACCTCTGTGGTGTCTCCAACTGCTGCATGTGCTTGGCAAGGTACATGCTGAAGGAGGCATTTTACTCAATAATGGGTCTGATAAGGGAGGAGTACAGGGATGTTATGATCTTCTTGTTCCTGGATGAAATACCCTTATTTATGAGGTGGGCCATGTAGAAAGCCTTCCATACAACAGAGGCAACGTGGTGGTCAATAGTCAGGTTGCTATCAACCTGGCTGCCCAAGTCCCTCACAACTGATTGCATGCTTAGTGCATTGCTATTAATGTGATAATTAGTGGGGTTGACATTTTCCCCAATGGGGATAATGATGCATTTCTTGGCATTCAGTTTGAGGCCATGCTTCTGGCACCAGTCATTAGTTTGGGTAAGGCCCTCTTGGAGGATGTTCACATCACTAGGAGAATTTAAGACAGCACTCAGCTTGCAGCCATCTGCAAACCTGGTCAGCCACAGACCACTGGTTTTGGCTTGCACCTCAGAAAAGTATATCCCAAACAGTAGAGGCCCCAAGAATGATCCTTGGGGTACACCGCTCTTTACAGGTCTACTACTAGAGGTGGCTTCTCCTACTTTGACTGAGTGGGGTCTATTAGTGAGCCAGTTATCTACCCATCTGGTAACATATGGGTTGATGCCTAGCTGGGAGAGTTTATCTATTATGCCCAAGTGGGGAATAGTGTCAAAGGCTTTGGCTAGGTCAAGGTAGGCAGTGTGCACCATCTTCCGCTCGTCCATGGCTTTGTTGACTGTTTCAAAGACGTCGACCAAGTTTAATAGGCAGGATCTACCTTTGACAAAACCAAATTGTGTGGGGCCAAGCGTTTGGAGGTTGCCAATGTCCTTGTTTATAAGGTCCCTGATAATGCATTCCATGCCTTGCAGATCAGGCTAGTTAGGCTGATGGGCCTATAATTGCCTCGGTCAGTGGATGCTACACCTTTGTGTAGAAGGATGAAAGTGGCTGTCCTCCATTCAGTTGGGATGAAGCCAGTGCTCAGAGTTTGGTTGAATAGGGTGTCTAATGGAGCTGAGAGCTCATGCCTGAGTTCATGTAGGATACAGCTTGGGATATTATCTGGCCCCATGGAGACTGCATTTTTTCCTTTGAGATGGCATTAAAAACCTGCTCCCTGGTGATGAGGGGAGGGGGCAGGTGGTGGGGATGTCCTGGTTTACTGATGGAGGATGCAGGGGGGGTGAGGTTTTCACTGAACCTGCCTGCCAGCAGGTTGGCTATATCTCTGGCATTTGTGTATGTGGTGTTATTGACTACCAGCTCAGAGCAGATTTGGGTGATGCCTTTGAAACTGCAGAAATACATAAAGAAGGCCTTGTCATTATCCTTGGTGGATGTGGGCAATTTGGACTCAAAGTTAGCCTTAGAGGATTTCACCACTGACCTTATTTGCTTGTTCAGACAAAGGAGAGATTGCTTCCAACTTGGCATGTACTCCTTCTTGGCCCTGGACAGCAATTTTTTTTCATTCTATTATAGAGTTTGTTTATTGCTGCAGTCCACCAGACAGGTTTACTCTTCCTTGAGGAAGATGATTTGGTCCTGTCGGGTATTGCTGAGTCCATACAGCTATGTAGGTGCTCATATAGTTTTTTGGTGTAGGCTTGGACATTAGTGCTAGTTACAACTGAAGGGACAGTGGCTGTGAAGATGCTTATACCTGCTGTGAAGAGATTGTAGTCAGCTTTGGAAAAGTTTTTTTTTGTTTGACCCTGAAAAGGGGGGTGGGTCAAGAGAGAAGGTGACTTCAAAAGTGATCACGTTATGGTCAGATCTTACCAAGGAGGATGACACTGCAGGAGTGCTACAGTGGCTTCTCTTGTTGGGTAGGACCAGATCCAGGATAATTTCACCTCTCATAAGGTTATCAACCAGCTGATCCAATGCATTGGCATTGACACAGTCAAAGAATCTCTGGGCATTCATGTTTGGGCTAGAATAGGTCTTCCACTCTATGGCTGGGTAATTAAAGTCACCCATGATCAGGGTAGAGGATTGAATCTTGATGGATTCAAGTAAGTCCAGATAGCTGGAGTGAGCATCCTGAGTCATGGTTGGGAGTCTGTAGCTAGCTAGGATTTGAATAGGTGTTTTGTCAACAGTTAACTGCACTTGGAGTGGCTCCTGTGCATCATACCATTTAACCAACCTGGAGGTATGTATGACTTTGATAAATATTGAAACTCCACCTCCTTTGGCTTTGTAGCTCTCCATTTCAGGTCTGAAAGTATGGTAGAATGAGTAACCTGGTAAGGCTGGGGTGCTCTCTACAGCTTTGAACCAGGTTTCAGTGACTGCACAAATGTCAGCATCCTCCAGGGCTAGGAATGCTTGCAATGAGTGCAGTTTCATGCTAAGACTCCTAGCAGTTAGCAGCATGACCTTTAAAATTTGTTTATAAAATTTTTTCATGTTGGTAATTTTATGCTCATGACTTTGCCTAAAAAAGGCACTATGGGGGAGGCAAGAGCCTTTGCCAGAAGCCTAAAGCCCAGGGGAGAGAGATGAAGGTCATCTCTGGCAAAGCATCATGGTCTGTCAATCATGTCCTCCCAGGCTATCAGGTACTGGATCCCCTTGGAATGACACCTGAAACTAAGCCAATTGTTTAAGTCAATCATTTTCTATTTGCCTTCAGTTATCATTCTGGGTGATGGTAGGATGTTGCTTAAGGCTAGGGACATACCTGCCTGGGACACATATTCAGCAAGCTCAATCATTGCTCTCTTCATATAGTCCAGAGAGGTACGTCTGAAGTCATTCACACCAACATGGACTATGACAGAGTCATAACAGTACCTGTTAAGAGACTTGAGTGCGTGCGTGATATGGTGGATTCTATCCCCTGACAAGCAATTTACTGTGACTTTCTCTTTGTCTAGCCTGGTGAGGGACACATCTGTGTGTCTCATGACAGAGTCTCCTATGACTAGTATGTTGGGTTTGGGGTTGGCCCTTACAGGCTGTGAGACACAAATGTGTGTACTATGTGTGATGCTTGGTGTTGAGGGTTGTGATGTGTGTTTGTGTTTTTGCTTCGGAGGTCTCTTTTGTTTAGGTATGTTTTTGTTGAGAACCCTTGCATATGTAAGAGTGTGTTGTACAGATGTGGGTGGTGTTAGAGGTGTGGTGTTCATACTGTTTGTGCAGACAACCTTCTCAGTGCCAGATGTACTGGCTTGTGACTGAGAGAGCAAGGATTCTAGGTTCTTAATATAATTGCATCTTTCACATATTGTATTCCTAGGTGGTAGTAGTAGAGGGTTGTCTCTGTACATAAGGCACTTGCTACACTGTCTCAAGATACCCATATCAACCAGACTAGCAGGAGAAACCACAGGAAATTGTCCATCCATGATTATGGAAGAGAGGTCAGGAATATATTATCTGAGGAGAGTACCTAAATGTGTGAGCAGGGTGGATAAAATCAGTACAGTAGCTTCAGGCAAGAGCCTCATTCATGCAGGAGTGCTGATGAGGGAAAAAATGCAACTGAGATACCACACAATGGGTTAAAACAGCAGATCAGTTGTGCACAATGGGCAAACAAGCACAAATCCATGCAAATGCTGGGTTTATATACCACAAAAATGAAAATAAAATAGAAACACTAGAATTGATCAATCAACCCTTCTCCCTGAGCTCTTAGCTCAATGCCCTATGCCAGAGCAGTTCCAACCAGTTCACTTACTCCCACTAAGTGCAGGCAGGCCCTGCCCAACACAAGATGGTGTATTAGGAAACACAGGAATCATACAAACAGATTTGAATACAGCAAACCTGTAACCAGACTACGCTAAAGATATTTAAACTTTGTTTAGGTCAATTTAACACAGGAGTACAGATACAAACTTAAATATAACAGTAGTAAACAAGAGAAAATTGATTTAAACAAATTCACCAATAAAAAAGCTCAAAACTGAGCTCTGATATAACAGTCTCAATCAGACAAGTTCTAACTGCAAAATCTTGTCACTGGGGTACAGGGAAACCTTCTCCAAAAAGATGACCTAGATTAGTGCTCAACTTATAAAAACAAAGCTAGATTTAGCAGGTCTGAATCTAGTCTATGCTACAGCAAATAAGGCGCACAAATTTCAGAAAGAAACAGTTCAAATAAGCAGGCACAATAAGCCTTTAACCAGCAATTCCCAACTCAGAAGGGTAGAATCTATCCTCTCCTCCCACAAAAGTGCAGACCACAAACCCTCTTAATGTAAAATAATTGGCCTGAAGCCCAAGTGCTTAAAACAGAACTAAGACACTTTTAGACTAAAAGACACTAAGCCTTCAAGCAGCAACTCCCAGCTTAGAAGGATGTACGCTACCTCTCTTGCCACAAGAGTGCAGACCACAAACCTTCTTAATGTAAAACAACTGGGATGAAGCTCAAGTGCTTAAACCAAAAGGCTTAGAATAACAGTTACAATTTAATCAGGCTACTAACAAGCAGTAATAAATGTGGCAGAATAAATGTCACTGAGTACTTTTAAGAACAGGCAGCAAAAGCAAAATAAAGCAGGAAAAAACACACATACGGTAAAAGCAGATGAATAAAGTGCAATTTTTTCTTGATTATGTGGGAAGGGATGAAACACGATAATTTAAGGTTGATAAACTAAGGGGGTGGGTCTTCCCATATGATCTCTCTCTACTCAGTAGAATAAGCTGATGAGATGGGACTGGGAGGAGTATCCAAACTGAAATTTATAGTAGGGGTGGGCAACTCAAAAGCCACCAAATTTAAGAACACAAAAAGACTGGGTAGGTGGGAGGGGGATCTCTTAAAACTCCAAGAGAATGCAAAACTTAAAACAAAACAAATGTAATACTAGAATAAGATACAAAATAGAAGTGATCAAACCTTAAATAAAGAGATTCAAATCAAAATTAAATGAAGAGATGAGTGATACTCAGAGCAATGCAGACCACACAAACACGTCAGCTAACTACAGATATTTCTAAATAAAAGAGCAATGCTGTCTCTCAGCTTCTTCCACTACTTAACTGATGCTATTCACAGTTTGCAAAAGAATTCTTGGTAACTTTTTTTAATTGACCCTAGCCAAGAACTCTTAAAACTCCAATAGAACAGAAAACTTGAAATAAAACAAATCTAATACTAGAATAAGATACAAAATAGAAGTGATCAAACCTTAAATAAAAAGCTCCAAATTAAATGCAGAGATGAGTGACACTCAGAGCAATGCAGACCACACAAACACTTGAGCTAACTACAGATATTTCTAAATAAAAGAGCAATGTTGTCTCTCAGCGCCTCCCACTACTTAACTGATGCTATTCACTGTTTGCAAAGGAATTATTTAGTAACTTTTTTAACTGACCCTAGCCAGCAAGTCTTAAAACTCCAACAGAACAGAAAATGTAAAACAAAACAAATTTAATATTAGAATAAGATACAAAACAGAAGTGATCACACCTTAAATAAAGAGATTCAAATCAAATTTAAATGCAGAGATAAATGATACTCAGAGCAATGCAGACCACACAAACACGCCAGCTAATTACAGATATTTCTAAATAAAAGAGCAATGCTGTTTTTCAGTTCCTCCCACTACTTAACTGATGCTATTCACAGTTTGCAAAGGAATTATTGGTAACTTTTGTAACTGACCCTAGCCAAGAACTCTTAAAACTGCAACAGAACAGAAAATTTAAAACAAATGTAATACTGGAATAAGATACAAAATAGAAGTGATCAAACCTTAAATAAAGAACTTCAAATCAAAATTAAATGCAGAGATGAGTGATACTCAAAGCAATGCAGACTACACAAACATTTAAGCTAACTACAGATATTTCTAAATAAAAGAGCAATGCTGTCTCTCAGTTTCTCCCACTACTTAACTGATGCTATTCACAGTTTGCAAAGGAATTCTTGGAAACTTTTTTAATCAACTCTTGCCAAGAACTCTTACAATTCCAATAGAACAGAAAACTTAAAACAAAACAAATGTAATACTAGAATAAGATACAAAATAGAAGTGATCAACCCTTAAATAAAGAGCTTCAAATCAAAATTAAATGCAGAGATGATTGATACCCAGAGCAATGCAGACCACACAAAACCACTGCTGGTAATCAGCAGATCCAGGATGTTGGCACCCTTGTGGGGGTGTCAACCAGCTGCTCCAGGGCAATGGAGTTAATGAAGTAAAGGAACCTTTGGGCAAGTGAGTTTGAGCAAAAGCAATTTACCCAGCCAATGGATGGGTAGTTAAAGTCACTCGAAACCATGGTGTCTGAATGCATTTTGATAGACTCAAGTAGATCTAAATAGACAAAGCGGGTATTCTGATTCATGGAGTGGGTTCTGTAGCTGGCAATGACTTGAATATGTGCCCTACCAACAGTTAATTGCATCTGATGTATCTCCAGGGATTCATACTGTTTAACCAATTGGAGGTGTATTTATCTTTAATAAATATTGATACACTGCCTCCTTTAGTTTTCACACCTTCAGTTTGAGTTCGGAACATGGAGGGAGGTGTAACCTGGTATGGCTGGAGTGCTCTCCACAGCCTTGAACCATGTCTCTGTGACTGCACAAATGTCTACGTATTCCAAGGTGAGGATGGCGTCCAGTGAGTGCAGTTTCTTGTTGAGACTCCTAGTGTTTAGCCTTCATAACCCTGAGGTTGTTTTTAGATGGATTTGACCTTGAGAAACTGCCTAAAAAAGGCACTGGGGGGGGCGGCAAGAGTCTTACCCAGTAGGCGAAATCCCAGGGATGACAGATGAAGACCATCTCTGGCAAAGCATTGAAGTCTGTCAATCATGTCATCCCAGGCTGACAGATAGTGGATCCCCTTAAAATGACACCAGATGCTAAGCCAATTATTGAAGTCAACCATTTTCTGTTTGTATTTAGCCATCATCCTAGGTGAAGATAAAATGCTGCTTAAGGCTAGGATAGACCTGCCTGAGACAAATAATCCAAGGGCTTAGTCATGTCTCTCTCCATATAGTCCAGAGAGGTACATCTTAAGTCATTCACACCAACATGGACTATAATGGAGTCATAACAGCACCTGTTGTTGAGAGACTTGAGTGCATGTATGATATGGCATATCTTGGCACCTGACAGCTGACCATGACCTTTTTCTTATCCACAGGCCACTCTGCTCAGCTAACAAACTAATGGTCCAGACTCAAAGAGCTAGTAATTGGGCTGGAGACTCATTATTTACCAACTTTGTTAGCAAAACTTGGAACTTACTCCCCACCAACCTTATGCTTGAACCCTCTCTCAATCTCTTTAAAAAAGACCTTAAACAATATTTTAAAAAAACACTGGTTCTGCCCCTGCACTAACCCAGATTAATCTCCATAGGCACCCTGTCAATTATACTCTCTTAACTAATGCCTATTTGTGCCAATATCTGTAGAATACTGCATAATATTTAACTATATAGAAAAATGCTAATATTGCAAAATGTATATTCCATAGGTCTGTTTTACCCTAGTGCCATAATTAATGAAAAACTGTTAAATTCTTATGTTTTTTCTCCTATGTGAATGTAATTCCTACTCTGTCTTAGTTAACAGACTCTTGAATAATGTATCACCTCTGTAATTGCTGTTCTTCTTATAATCTGCTATGTGTATTACTGTTATTGCCTGTATCTGTGATTTGGAGCTTTTCTCCCCGGGCCTCCACTGAAAATGGACACATATCCAGTCGGACTATCCCGGTTAACAAATGTAAAATAAAATAAATAAATAAGAACACTACCTGAGCTCTAGCCCAGTCACCCTCAATTAGATGAGACCTAGACATCACTATCCTCACACAAGAGTGTAGAAGGGCCTTCACAAACAAAGGTGGCTTGAAGTTGATGCCCAGAAGTTACAAAACAGACCCAGAAATATCAAACTTGGAACTGGAGAGGGCTACAGCTGAACTAGTACAATGTATAGTAAAATGTGATAAAAATAGTTCAAACAGTTCAAACACACAGCAGAATGCAAACAAAAATAAAAAGTGCTATATTATAGCAAAAACAGGCACTTATAATTAGTTGGAAGTAACGGATGCCTCAGATGATTTTAGTGCTCAAGTGATACCAAACAGTCTAGATTCAGTGAGTCTGAATCTAACCATTGCTATAAAATGCAGAAGCACTAGAAATTCAAAGTGCATAAAATCACAGTCACAACAGCAGAAAACAGTTTAAATAATGCAGCAATTCACCAGCAAGTCCCAGCATAGAATGATCACATTCTCTTGCCACAAGACTCTAGACCATATACTTTCCTAATGTAAAACAACTGGTTTTGGGGCACAAGCGCTTAAGCCAGAGCTAAGACTCTTCAGAATAACACACACAATAGGCCTTCAACCAGCAATTTCTAGCTAGAAGAGTGAAGGCTATCCTCTCCTGCTACAAAAGTTTACACCATAAATCCACCTAATGTAAATTAAATGGTTTGGAACCCAAGTTCTTACAACAGAATAAAGACCCTTAGAATAACAAGCACAACAAGTCTTCACCAGCAGTTCCCAGCTTAGAAGGGTGTACGCCACACTCTCCTGCCACAAGAGTCCAGACCACAACTCTCCCAATGTAAACTAACTGGTTTGGAGCCCAAATGCTTAAGCCAGAACTAAGGCACTTTCAGAATAATAGACACATTGAGCCTTTAACCAGCAATTCCCAGCTTAGAAGGGTGTAGGCTATACTTTCCTGCCACAACAGCCTAGACTGCAACCTTCTCAATGTAAAGTAACTGGTTTAAAGCCCAAGTGCTTAAACCAGAACTAAGACACTTACAGAATAACAAACACAATGAGCCTTCAGCCATCAATTCCTAGCTTAGAAGGGTCAAGGCTATACTATCCTGCCATAGGAGTCTAGACCTCAAATCTTTCTAATGTAAAACAATTGGCTTGGAACCCAAGTGCTTAAACTGGAATAAAGACACTTAGAGCAACAGGCATAATAGGTTGTCACTCAGCAATTCCCAGCTTAGAAGGGCAGAGGCTACCCGCTCCTCCCACAAGAGTGCAGACCACACTGAAGTCCAAGTTCTTTAACCAAAACTAAGACACTTAGAGTAACAATTACAATGTAATCTGGCTACTAACAAGCAATAATAAATGCAGCAGAATAAATGCAATTAAACACTTTAAGAATAAGCAATAAAAGCAGACTAAAATTATAAATTAGAAAGAGACACAAAAACAGTAAAAGCAGTTGAATAAAGTTTTTTTAGTTAAGTAGGAAGGGAGGAAACAGAAGATAATTCAAGGTTAAGAAACTAAGGGGGTGGCCCTTCCCAAATGATCTCACTATACACAATAGAATGAGTTGATGTGAGGGGACTGGGAGGAGTGTCCAATATCAAATTTATAGTAGAGGCAGGCAACTCAAAAGCCACCAAGTTTTAAGAACACAACAATAATCAGGCAGGTGGGTGGGAGAAGAAAAATCGATACTGAATCAGGACAGAAGTAAAGACAAGTAAAGAAGCCTTGGAAATTAACCTTGAAATATGTTCACTAGACACAGATATTGAAGAATACTGTTAAAAGCTGCAACCAAACAGCAGCACAAGATTGTTAAATATCACTGAAACAGAGCAAAAAAATCTATACTTATATCAGTGTTGTATACTTATATCAGCTTTGCATTTCCAAATGGCTTTAGAAGCAGTAATTCTTGTAGCCAGCCACAGGTGAAGGCACATGTAATTTACTCTTTTCCTTTTCTAAAGAACATTCATTCAGTTTTTTTTATCTCTTTAACAATATTTTATACTTCAAACAGAGTTGTTTTAGACTTTGATATCCATTTTCTAGTAATTGTTTTTTTGACAGCCACAAGAATCAAACTCAATAAGACATTATTAAGTCTAGGCAATTCAGATCCTATATCCCAGCTCAAAAGAATAATTTCCTTAGTTACAACCATTTTCACACCCAATATTTGTGACAGAGTACACACTGCGGAATTTTTAAAATCTACCAACTCATCAAACCTTAGTTTGCTAGCTACCTGAGGAAAAATTCTTTGAAATCTGTTTGGGGTATAGAAATAACACTTGTAACAGATTTTATATGTCCTACAAATTATCCATTTTAAACAGCATCTTCTGTTCTAGATTAACAAAAATTTCCCTACCCCTATCTCTGTGCCTGTACTCTGACATCAGTTCCTGCCATGCAAGGTAATATTGCCTGCAGTCCAAGTGTCCTCTTGGCCTTATCGACTGTATTACCTTTCCCTCTCTAGTTGCTTTCTCCTAATACCTTGGTTCCTTTGTCAGTTGTCTCCAGTAAATTTTAACCCCCTCTTGCCTATTTTCTTGTATCCCTGCTTCCAGTCATCTCCTTTCTCCATTCTTGCATTGACTTAATTCTTAGAATACTTTGTGCTACTTTATGAATATATACTAGTCTGTATGGTTGATATTATTCTCCTTAATGATCAGAATTCACAATCACATTCTCTCTTCATTTTCTAAACTTCTGTCCTGCTTCAACATCCCTTTCTATTTTGATTATAACTTTCTATTTATGTTATGTGAGTCTTAATTGTGTAGCTCTATAACTCCCTTCAAATCATGTAATCTGAAACCAGCTTGCTCTGTTGGAAGGCTCATTGTATCCCACTTAACTTATGCCTCTTTCCCTCCCAGATGAATTCCTTCATTTCTTTATTAATCATTGTCCAAAACTTCTCCTTGGGTTGATAAAAGTATGCTTGACCCATATACAAGCCTAAAGGGACTGAAAGCATTTTCACTGGTTGTATCTTACTATCCATATCCATAAACAAGAACATTCAGTTTCTCAACATTTGTATTATATTTTGTTTAGTCTCTTCCCACATATCCTTAGTTGCCATAAGAGAAGTCTTTTTTAATCCATACTCCTAAATACTTCATCTTATCATGCCCTTTTAAATATGGGTATTGCTGAACCAATTAATGTGTGTGTACATAATGTATGGCTATAAACTTTATTTTATGTTCATTAAATTTATATCCTGAAAAAACTGAAACTGTCTCAAAAATATTCCTCAGTGAGATGTCCTTTTCTGGATGTATCTAGTACAAAATAATAGCATCTGCAAATAAAGCCACCTATTCTTGATTCCCATACCAATTATATCCATGCCTTTCTGAGTCCCATATATATATTTTTTTGCCACAGAAAGAGGACACCACTTCCTGGTTCCCCTGGTCAAACATAACTTATCAGAAAAGAACCCTTCCACTTTAATTATTGCCTCTGAGCCTACATATATCTTCCTAATTAGCAGTATTACTGTATCAGGGGATGCAATTGCTTTTTTTGCCCTACACATAAAATCCCAGCTTACTCTATGGAATGTTTTTTCTGCCTCAAGGCCCACTAACAACAGTGTTGTTTTCTTACATTCTGCTTCCCTCTGATCATCATTGTTCTATTAATGTTGTCAAATGTTTGACTCCCCTCCATAAAACTAAATTGATCCATATCTATCAATTTTAGCAACACATTTGCCATTCTTTTAGCTAGTATAGACTCATGGCTAAAAACTGAAATGGATCTATATGAAGCTGGAGCTGATGGATTTTCACTGTCTTTAGGTTATACAGCTAGCACACCTTTCTTAAACAATGTTGCAGCTTCCCCACCTTTTAAAATACTGTTAAATAAAATATTCCAGATATTTATCACATTTTCTGTCCTAACTTCCTTCCTTCAAATCTTCTTGGCTAATTAAGGTTGATTATATATCACCTTTTTTATCTAATCTCATTCTGTCTTAAGTCTTATTAGTTGACTCTCATTTACCTCTAACCTTGACAAAAATAAGTTTTCCATAAATATATTTCCATTTGTATTCTGTCATTATTTTTCACATTTCTTTGCTTTATACTAATTTTTATAAAATTTCTGAAAGTATCTCTGACAAAGCTACAGGATCTCAGATTATTTTTCTTGTTAAAGGCTCCCCAAGTTTCATGACAACCCTTATTACTTTCTGTTGAGTCAGTCATTGTGGTATACATTTTTGGGCTCTGGAGTTATTAGAAAAAAAATAGTTGCTTAACAACAATCTTTCTAAACTCATGCATATTATCCACATACATCTTTATTTTCTCTTTAGCACTCTACATTTGTGCCTCTTCTTGTTCTATGATATCCCCCTTATTCTGGAATACTTTAACCTTTGTCAGCCTATCTAAATAATTCCTATTACTTCTTAACCAAGTCTCTCTATTTTATTTCTACCCTAAATTTAAACTCCATTTTCATTTTATCCCTCTTACTAGCTATAACTTCTGAATATATTTCTGTCTTCTCTAATAATTATCAAATAATTTTAATGACCCATTCCATATTTGTTCCCTCTTTTTAATAGATAGCTGGAAAAGCACCAGTGTCTTATTTTTGCTTCATTACCTTGCATTTTATATTGATTTTTATCAGTATATGATCTTAAATAGTTATTGAATGTGTATCAAAGTTTTCAAGTAAATACACGTTCCTATGAAATACAATTAATATAGCTAGTCTGACCCAATTATTGTACCTTGGGAAATAATATGCAAATTATGTCCAAATTCCTACTACTGTGTTCATATGTTAAATACCAAATATTTTCATACAGTTCTTTGAATATTTACCTTTTTTGTTATAGTTTCCCTTCTAGGTCTCCTGATACATCTTCGCTATCGCAAATCTATTTTCAGTCCCCACCTATAAGTAATATTCCCAACTAAAAGCTGATTATTTCTCTCAAATTTTTCTTAAGCTTCATAACAGCAGTTTTTGGTGGAATATAAACACATGCCTGCATAATCCTTCTACCTTACCAATAGCCTCTTACTACCACAAATCTTGTATTATTATTGGAGTTCCTCTAACAATTAGTATAATTACTCCCCTTTTCATTTTTCCCTGATATGCTGTTGAATATCCACCCTGAAATCCTTTTTTGTCAAATCAGCATGCTCATTTCTTTAAAAAATGTATCTCCTTCAGCATTGTTATTTGCACTCCGCATTTCTTAATATAATCAATTGCTCTTTCTTTTTTCTATTCCTGTAAGAACATTTACATTCAAAGATAATATGGATAGTGTCCCTATTATGAAAAAGCTGTTGTTCCAACCAACTATACATGCAATGTGTATTTCCAACTTTCATGTTACATGCACACAGTAATGTGTTTCAGGCTGATCTTTCATACAGTTGTTTCTTCTAATCTCCATTTAGATCTATGTCATATTTTTCATGACTTTTTGTTTTAATGAAAACCCTCAAACAAAAAAATGCATTCTCAAAACATCTCATCCCATTTTAACTTAAAATAAACATACAAAATATGTATTTCTTCAAAAAAAATGAAGTTTAACCTTCCAACTAGGAACAATCACCCAAAACTGACAGTTGTACGAATGGGTATTACCTAACCTACAATCAAAGTTACCAGTGCTAAAGCTCATGCTACAGCCTGTGTTCCTATTTACACAGCACAGACAGTGTTGACTACATCTGCTGGGAACAATGCATGAAGAATTGCTGGTGGTTACACTAGCAATGGAAATGCACAGAGCATGAGCCTTCATGCCTGGACTGAATAGAATTGGAGAAGAAACAAGAAGTTATGTACTCACCATGACGTTCGATGTATGTGGTCCATCTCGCCTCACATTCTTACTCACGGGTTCAGAGCCGAGTATCAGCCCTGACTCGGCCAACTTGTTATTTTCTAGCACAAAGTCTCTGATTGGCTGGGCTAAACAGGTATCCCATGTTGCACTGCTCCATAGCCCCAGATCTAGTTTGCAGCAATCCACAGTCACACCTCATGCACAACCACAATCCAGGAGGGTAGAAAACTATCCAGGGTAGTAAAGAAAAAACAACTAATATTGAAAGGTACTCAAGACCAATTATCACCTCCAGATCCTCCAGGAAGGGGGCAGGTGGGAGGGTACATAAGAATGTGAGGCGAGATGGACCACATACATCGAACATTATGGTGAGTACATAACTTCTTGAAGTTATGTGGTCCAATCTCACCTACATTCTTACTCAGATACTCCTGAGAACTGTGGAACCAAAAGTAGCCCAGCCCCTAGAAGCCACATCTAGTTTGTAATGCGTAATAAAGGTGTGTGGAGAAGCCCACATGGCTGCAGCACAAATATCATCCAAAGATAGTCTGGCATGGTAAGCCATTGAAGTGGAAACAGCCCCGGTAGAGTGAGCCTTGATGGGGAACAGTAGATTTCTGCCTGCTGAAGAATAGATAAATGAAATACAATCTGAAATCCATCTTGAAATTGTAATCTTAGAAATAGGGGAACCTGCTCTACTTTCTGAAAAGGACAGAAACAGTTGGTCAGACTTCCGTAGTTGTTTTGTCCTGTGTAAGTAGAATCATAATTGCCTGTGTACGTCCAACTGATGAAATTTAAACTCTGCCTTATTGGAAAATTGAGGAAAGAAAACTGGCAACTCAATAGACTAATTGAGATTAACAGTAGAAGTTACTTTAGGAAGGAAGGATGGATTAGGTCTCAAGGAAACCCTGTCCTTATGAAAGATTAAATATGGGGGTTTGATGGACAGAGCTTGAATCTCCAACACCCGTCTGGCTGATGTAATGGCTATTAAGAAGGCAGTCTTCCAAGACAGAAACTTTAATTCACAGGTGGCAGCCGGTTCGAAAGGTGGGGAAGTCAGGGCTTTCAAAACAAAGTTCAGATCCCATGGCATGATAGGTTCTGACACAAGAGGCCGGAGTAACAAGGTGCCCTTCAAAAAGGCCTTACAGAGTTTATGGGCCATAAGAGAGGGCTTGTAAGAGGTATGAAAATTGGAAATCGCAGCCAGCTAGACCTTAATGGTAGCAGGAGCACAACCCTGCCAAAAGAGCATGGATAAAAAATCCAAAACAGCAGGAATTGGGGTCGTGTAAGGGTCCAGTCCCTGGGCCTGAACCCAAATAGAAAATCTTTTCCACTTGCTGGATTAAATATTCCTGATGGAAGACTTATGAGAAGAGGATAAAATGTGAACTACCTCAGGTGAAAAATGATGAAGTCTGACTAACAATGGAAGTGGAGTAGCCAGGCTGTCAACCTGAGGGTCCACAGGGAGGGATGGAACTGTCACGACATGTGCATGAGTAGGTCTGGTACTGGGTCCAGAATCCAAGGACTGTCCACTGCGTATTGATGAAGAAAGGAGAACCAGACTTGGCAAGGCCAGTGTGGGGCAATTAGAATCATCTTGCTTCCCGAGGATATGGCTTTCTGAATCACTCTTGGTAACAGAGGAAATGGAGGGAAAGCATATAGCAGACCGGGGGGCCAATCGTGGACTAGAGCATCCCTGGGTTACTCCCCCTGTGGGGGGATCAGTGTGAAGTAGTTGCTGCACTTGGCATTGAGGGGATTGGCAAAAAGATCGCAGCAAGGCTGACCCCACCTGCTGAAAATCTGTTCTGCAACCCGGCGGTTCAGGGACTCATAAGGCATCAGCCTGTCTGCTATCACATTGGCCTTCCCCGGAATGTGCGATGCCACTAAAAAACGTTGGGAAGACACTGCCCACTGCCACACTCACATGGCCTCTCCCCCTTGCTTGTTCAGGTACCACACAACGGACATGTTGTCCGAGTGAATTGCAATCGTTCCCAGAGGAAGAAAGCTCTGAAGTGCTCGCAGTGCCAGTAACACCGCTCTCATCTCTAAAACATTGGTGTGCAGATGTACCTCATGATCTTGCCACATGCCTTGGACTGTCCTGCCAAGATAATGCCCACCCCACCCCATCTGGGAGGCGTCTGTGGTCACCATGGCAACAGGTGACATAGGAACAAATGCTTTTCCCTCATCCAGATTGGTGGAGCATAGCCACCAACGGAGGTCTTGTTTGCATCGATCCATGAGTAGGATCAAGTAGGAAAGGGGAAATTCCTGAAAAGACCATTGGGCAAAGAGGAGCCACTGCAGAAGCCTCATGTGTAATCTGGCTAGGGGCACTAACATGATGGTGGCTGCCATGGATCCCAGGAGCTGGAGAACCCATCTGGCCTGAACGTTCTTGAGGGGTAACAATGCGTGAGCCTGACTTTGCAACACTCCTATCCTTCCTTGGGACAGGAATGCTCGCATTCGAACGGTGTCTAGCTCTGTGCCTATAAATGTGACACGCTGTGAGGGCAGCAAGGCAGACTTTCCCTGGTTCAAGGTAATTCCTAGTCATTGACAGAGGGTAATGGTAGCTTCCCTGGCTCGAATGAGAAGATGCCTGGTGGGGGCGGTGAGGAGCCAGTCGTCCAGGTATGGAAACACTTGGAATCCTTGATGTCTCAGGTGAGCCGTCACCACCGCCAAACACTTGGTGAACACCCTGGGAGCTGTGGTGAGACCAAAGGGCAGGGAATGAAGCTGGAAATGACTGGCTCCTAGCTGGAAGCATAAGTGACTCCTGGATGCCCTGTCCATTTTGATGTGGTAGTAAGCATCCTTGAGGTCGATGGAGCACATCCATACTTCTTTTCCCAGCAACAGAAAAATGGACTGGAGGGTGACCATTCAGAACTTGGACTTCAGAATGTAGTGATTCAGTTGGCTGAGATCCAGAATGGGTCTCAGGTCCCCCTGTTCTTTTCGGCACCAAAAAGAGTCTTGAGTAAGTCCCTAAGTGAGGACCCATCAAAGGGGGTGTCAGTGAAGGAAGACTTGAAGGCCTCCGCGAAGTGACACAGGTGCATCCAGGCTTGCCTCCTGAGGACTACTCCTGAACTAGTTGCCCTACTCATTCCTTCGGCTGCGTAAGATATGAGCCTCATGGACGAGTTGACAATCGAACCAAGGGTAGACAACTGGGCCTTAACAGTCTGCACTAATGCCTCAGGTACGTTACTCTAATGGGTAACATACCTGCACTAATGCCTCCGGTACGTTACCCATTAGAGTATCTCCTAACTCCTTAAGGAGATCTCTCTGGAGCCGAGTAAAATGACAAAGGTAATTCAGCGCTGACGAAAGGGTATGCTTACCGTACAGGTCCATACTCCTTGACTAATTGTTAAGAGGATGGACGGAGGAAGAAGACTTCCTGCTGAGTGGCAGCCGTCACCACCATGGCATCTACAGAAACCCCTTTGAACAGGAACTCCTTCCCCAGGGGAGCTGAAAGAAACTTATTAGGTTGTCTGGGTACTGGTTCCACCGAATCAGGATTCTCCCACGCCCTTCGACAAATTAAATCCAGGAGCTCAAAGGGTGGAGACACCCAGGAGGCGGAGGGTTGAGCACCAAAAGCCTTGAGGAATACCGACTCCTCCTCCTCAGAGGGGGTCTTGGACGGCCAGTCGCCTCTCTGCCTCAAAATCTCCAGGATGTCGGAGAAAGAGATGTCATTGGAGGATGACTTGGGGGACCCCCCTGACTCCTCGAGGTCAGTATCAGAAGTCAGAGACTCGTCCTGGGAGTCTATGTGCTTCTACTTGCACAACTTCTTTCTTGGGGGTTCCTCAGGCACAGACTACGAGGGGGCCCTCAAAAAGTTGGGGACCGCTCATGGGGGTATCCACAGACCTTTGAACTCCACCATCTACTGATAGGGGGACATCAGAGGCTTCAGCTGGGATAGAAGGGGATGGAATGACTGATTCGGGTGATGTAACTGAAGATCTGGCCAGTGCGCTCCTCATGGCCTTGAAGGCAGGTCCCCCCAAAATCGAGGACCGTCCGGCCTCCGAGGCCACAACCAGAGTCGGGGTTCCCCAAGCCAATGCACCGAGAGGGAGGCTCTGAACCGACAGGTGTCCCGAAGTATCCCCCTTGGGCCCGACAGAGGAAACCCGAGTTCCAAAACCAGAGGATGGAGCCGACATAGTTGGAGCCAATGTCGGCACCGATAAGCCCTTGAGGGGTATCGGAGCTGGCACAAGAACATCACTCAGAGTGGAGCACTCCAGCTCTGAAGACAAGGAAGTGCTCGGAGGAAGAACCTTCGGTACAAGCATCGGGACAGGCTCCGAAGCCGACTGGTTCGGAGCCGAAAATAATTTTGCCAAAACCAGTGACTGCAGGAGCCTCTGAACCACCCTATCCACATCCAAATCAGACAGCCTGGAGGATATGGAGGAAAGAGATGGAGATTGGGATCTCCTGCCTAGAGACCCATGCCTAACACTGGGCAACTGGCTCTGAATGGGTTCCAATAGGATTGGAGCCGAGGTCGATTCCAGCACAACAGATACCTCCTGCGGCCCCGAGGACAGAGGAGCCGAGGGGGTAGTATCCAGTTTAGAAGTCTTCTCCAGAGGTTCCATGGAGACAGACAGAGCTGGAGATCTCTTTTTCACCTTAGAAGCCTTAGACTGACTACTTGAGGAAGAGTCTAAAGACTCCTCAAAAGAAGGTTTTAGGAGACCCTTCAGTATAAGCTTGTTTTTCCTTTCCTGTAGCACCCTCGGACTGAAGGCATGACAAAAACTACAGGACTCTTGTAAATGAATCGCCCCTAGACAGTATACACAAACAGAATGTCCATCAGTAATGGACATCTTGTAGTTACATTTGGAACATTTCTTAAAACCCGAAGGTTTATGTTCCTTTTGATCCTTAGACATCTTACAGAGACTGGTACACCAAAAACAACACCCAAGACACAGAAACCTGAAAATATGGCAAGGCAGGAAACTACTGTCACAACAAACAGCCAAAGAATCTCTAATTCAAATGGTTCTTTGGGAGTCTACACACACTCTAAAAAAAAAGGGAAAAAAAACTTTATACAAACTAAGGAGGACTAGGTCCTCTAACTTAAATGGGCCTAGCCCGCCGGAACAGAAGGAATACCCAAAATAACACTCACAACAAATTCAGAACAACAAACAAGGAAAAATAGCTATTAAAATAGCTTTTGTTTGAAAAACCACAATTTTCTGAGAGAAAAAAGAAGTTTTAAAGGTACTTAGCCACAGCCAAGCGAGACCACTTCCTAGCTACACGAGCGGCAAATGAGATCTGGGGTTATGGAGCAGTGCAACATGGGATACCTGTTTAGCCCAGCTAATTAGAGACTTTGTGCTAGAAAATAAAAAGTTGGCCGAGTCAGAGCCGATACTCGGCTCCAAACCCGTGAGTAAGAATGTAGGCGAGATTGGACCACATAACATCATGAAGTTCCTATGTTGGCTTTTTTTCTTAGGATAAGAGGTAGTAATGCAAATGGTTAAAACTGTCAGCATATCTTTTGCTTGTTAATGGTAGAGCCAAGGAAAAAGTGTAAAGAAGCAAACAGTGTAAACATAATTTGCACATGTTTCATATCCAGTTCTTTATACCCAAATAAAACAAAATATAGACATTGAATACAGTTTTTATGAGGATCTTTTCAAGTTTACAGTAATAAGCATGCAGATATAATGCAAGTATGCTTGTAAACACAGTCTTCATAGGTTCATAGGTTCATAGGTTCATACTAGGCTATCTGCCCGAGGGCATTTACAAGCCTAGCCTATAGTTTTGTGGCTTACGCCACCCCTTTAGTATGGGGAACTATACCCATTATTTTGCTGTGCCTCTGTCGAGCAGTGACACTGAGGTAATCCCTGGGGTATATCTGCGATCTCCCATCCATTGGTCAAGATTTCTCTTGAACAAGGCCAGCGAGGTGCTCTGCCTCACATATACCGGGATTTTATTCCACAGCATAGGGAGTCTTTGGGTGATGAATCTATCCTCCAGCATGTCCTATTAATAGCCATGTCGAGGTTTAAGTCTCCCGCCCTTGTGGCTCTGATGGATCTAGATTTTTGAGGTGAAGCATATTCATCAAATCTGGGTTTGACATGGCCTTGTATGTTAGGCAAAGGTCACCTCTGAGCAGCGGTGCGACTGAATAGAGCTGGAGTTCTTTCAGTCGGGCAGTATAGGACAGATGTTTGAGACCCTTTATCCTTTTGGTGAGGAACTTTTGTGGCCTCTCCAGCTGCTGCAAGTGTCGGGTCAGATACATTCCGAATGGGGCATTTTACTCAATCATTGGTCTGATGAGTGATGAGTATAGGGAGACTATGACCTCCCTTGATCTAGATGAGAATCCCTTCATGATAAGGTGGGCAATGTAGAAGATCTTCCTAACTACTTTAGCTACATGGGTGTTGAATGACAGACTACTATCAACCTGGGTCCCCAGGTCCCTGAAAACTTCTTCTGTGCTCAGTGGATTGCCACCTATTTGGTAGCTAGGGGTAACCTTGTTTTTCCCGAAGGGTATGACTATGCATTTTTTGGCATTTAACTTTAGGCCATGCCTCTGGCACCAGTTATCCGTTTCTGTGAGACCCTTCTGAAGGATATCTGTGTCAGATGTGTTTTCTACTATGGCGCCCAGTTTGCAGTCATCTGCAAACTTTGTCAGCCATAACCCTCCTGTGTTTGCTTGTACTTTGGAAAAGTAGATGCCAAACAAGAGTGGGCCCAGGACTGAGCCCTGTGGTACACCACTTGTGACAGGCTTTGAGTCTGACATGGCGCCAGCAACTCTGACCCTGTGGGTTCTGTCACTCAGCCAGTTTGCAACCCATCTTGTGATGTATGGGTTAACATTTAAGCTGATGAGTTTTTCAATGATACCCGAGTGGGGTATTGTATCAAGGCCTTCGCCAGATCGAGGTAGGCTGTATGGACTGCCTTTCCTCATCAATGGCTTTGGTGACTGTTTCAAAAGTCAACCAAGTTTAGAAGGCATGATCTGCCTTTGACAAAGCCAAACTGGGATGGATCCAAAGTCTGCAAATTCCCTATGTCTTTATTTATGAGGTCCATTATGATCCTCTCCATGGCTTTGCAGATAAGGCTTGTCAAGATAATGGGCCGGTAATTTCCAGGGTCGGTGGAGGCACCGCCTTTGTGAAGTGGGACCACAGTTGCAGTGCGCCACTCCCTGGGTACGTATCCAGAGGTAAGACTATGATTAAACAGCTGTCCTAGCTGTGGGTTTAATTCCTCGTTGAGTTCGTGGAGCACACAGCCGGGGACACCATCAGGTCCCATGGATGCTGTGTTTTTTGCCTTGGAGAGAGCAGTTCTCACTTGGGCGTTGGAGATGTTTTGGGGGCTGCAATCGCTTGGTATAGATATCTCTCCTTTTGGGGGGAAGGGGGGGGAGAAGTTTGCACTGAACCTGTCAGCCAGTATGTTGGCAATGTCTGTAGGATCAGTAATCTTCACATCATTTTGAACTAGTTCTGAGCATATACAGCTCTTTGCAAAGCAAAGAGACAAAACATTAATATCTGAACAGATGATTTACTTACTACCTGATGCAATTTTATCCTCAAGTTCAGAGTGAAGGAAGTCTTGTAGTCAGGGCACATAAGTCAAAAAAACTAATCCTGGATGGGACAAATGCATACATACACATACACACACACACACACACACACACACACACACACACACACACACACACACACAAAGTTTTACTCACACATCACACTGAAGTGGTGTTGAGTATGATTTTCACGTGATGCTATTAAAATGGCATAGACCAAGATAGGCAGAAAGTGCCTGTGACATCCATGCAAGCAACTTCAGATCTAAATGCATCAGGTAATGAAAGATACCCCTATATTGCTGTGCATTTTTATGTGTGTGTGTGTGTGTGTGTGTGTGTGTGTGTGTGTGTGTGTGTGTGTGTGTGTGTGTGTGTGTGTGTGTATGATGCAATAGTACATAATTCACATGGTAAGTAAATGTCATGTTTAATGCTGATTTATAATACAAGGAACATGTTGATTATGCTACAAAAGTGAAAACAAAAAACCTTGTATTAATGGAGTTCATACATAAGAACAGCAGCATTCTTAAGTATGAACCTTACATTTATTAAGGAGTTTCTGCAGCAAGACATGAACTGCAGAGAAAACTAACAGCACTGTACCACTTGTACTGTCATTCATATTGCAGTCACCACAGAACTGCAGAGTAAAGCAGCAACACTGTATCAGTCCTTGCATTGCCACACATGCTGCAGTCCTCACAGACCTGCACAGAAAACTAACAACACTGTATGACTCATTGCACTGCCAAACATGCTGTATGGGACTGCATAGAAAACTAACAATGCTGCAACACTCTGCACTGTCACACATACTGCAGTCACCATATAACAGCAAAGAAAGATAACACCACTGTAGCACTCCTTGCCCTATGGGTCTCTATTAATTTGATGAAGCTTTAGCTTGTCAAACTATAAAAGATCAACAGCTAAAGATCAAAAGAGCCAAACCATGAATGGTCAACTAAGCAAATTTTTTTCTCAGGGAAAGAATTTGCTTGCCAGTTAACGGGAATTTGCCCTTTCTCCAATGTGGAGCAATCTCAGAGTTAGTATATTTAGTTAGAGGCAGGTGTGGGGGATGAAGCCCCCCCCCCACTTAATTCAGGTTGAAAGGTTTTTGTTTTGTGTAATGGCCAAGTGAATTCTTTCCCTGGGAAAAAATTTGCTTAGCCGATCATTCGCGGTTTGAATGTTTCGATCTTTAGCTGTCGATCTTTTGTAGTTCGACAAGCTAAAGTTTCATCAAATTAATAGGGATTAATAGTATCCACAGAACTGCATAAATAATTAGCATTGCTGCTGTAGCAACCATGAAACTGCATAGAAAACTAACCCCTCTGTACCAGTCTTTCTACCGTCACACATGCAGTCACCACAGAACAGCAAAGAAAGATAACAGCACTGTAGCACTCCTTGCCCTACTATACATACTGTAGTAACCATGGAACTGCACAGATAACTAACATTGCTGCTGTAGCAACCATGGAACTGCATAGAAAACTAACAGCTCTGTACCGGTCTTTGCACTGTCACACATGCTGCAGTCACCACAGAACTGCAGAGTCAACTAGAAACACCATATCATTACTTGCACTGTCACACATCCTGCAGTCAACTCAGAAATGCATAGAAAACAGTGCTGTAGCACTTCTTGCACTTCCACATTAACATCCAAGAAAATGTCTTTAATTTACAGAGGAAGCCCTGATTTGTGATAATAAGTTTGCTGAGCCCATCCTGAAATTAGTGACTATTTGAGAAAAGATGGTAGATTACAATCAACAAATAATGACAATAAATGCTGTTACAGACTTTTTTATTTCAGAAAAAAAGCAAGTTAATTTAATTATTATGTTCAAATACTATATCAATGTGTTTATTTATTTGTTTAATTATTTATTTACTGGTTGGTTGGCATTTGCTTATTGGACTGGTCCGACTACACATTTAGAAGTTAACCCGTTTCTTTAAAAGTGTAGGGAGAAAATCTCAAAACAGGCAATACAGTGCAATACAAAGAGCCTATAACAGTGAAACATGAGTGCATACAGGGGTAAACATTATTACAGACAGAGTGAGATTTCTAGACATTGTTACTTGAAAGTGCAGGACTGCATAGGTACATCAGCAATGTTGTAGAGTAGACATTATTCACGGCTCAGGCAAATTTAATATATGAAGTTCTGATGAAATATTACTATATATGGTTGTCATTATTCAGGACTCTGACAAAGTTAATATTTGAAGTTGTGATAAGATATTGAGATACATAGCTAGGAAAATATTTAAATATTGATTACTCTTCATTTATAGGGGAACAATTTAAATTAATGGTTTACTCATATCCATAAGGCTATGTATCTGTGCCTGTTGCCTTGGTCATAGTTGTCAAATGTAAAATAAAATATAATAATCTTTGTTATCTTTACATTTGTTTTAGATTGTACATTCTTAAGTGCCCTTTTATTTATTCGGTGATGATGTTTTGCAATCTAATAAATACTTATGCATTGTTTTTTTTTCTGATCATTCCTGGCACTCCATGAGATGTCTCATCAAAACTGTCTGTATCTAACTAAAAGGCACCAAAAGCAGTGATACTGTACATAAAGTATTTCACTTCATTCAGTGAAAAGTATTACCACACAAAACACGTGAACTTGTAACTCGCCTCTGATGTGGGCATTGTACAATGGACATCTGACACACTGTCTGTTGCCATTGTGTAAGACTTAGGAAATTCCATTTCATCTGCGGTATCAATATATTTGTATAGGTTACTGTAGTTTGTCTGCTAGCAGTGATTTCTCTTCTTACACAATGCATTTATTTTTGACATATTATCTCAGGACTGGAAACAGATTTTTACTTTTAGATAGTGTACCAACTTTCTTGTACCTTATCTAATTGTTTTATGAATCTCAGACCCACATAATACATACTATGTTCCGCAAATGCAGTGCTGAAATAAAAAAATAAAAAAACGCTGCACTGGTATAAGCTCTGAATAACTAAATGGAACCTAAGGTAAAGTTCTAGTTCTGATACTATAGAAAAAAATTAAGGAAAGACACATCTAGTGGCAACTCATATGGGTCGTGAAAATCACATGGCAAAGCTTAGAAAGGTAATTATGTTTAATAAATAAAAATAATGCTACAACTGCTGCCATTCAGAATGTTTTTCATTTATAGCACTGCAACATTTTGTCTATTTCTTTTTATTTCACCAGTGCATTGTCTCATGATTACTTTGCAGTTATGCTAGTCTGGGATTCGTAAAGTGCAATAAAGTTTGTTCTTTCTTTGAAATGGGAATTCACTGTTTCCAGTCCAGAAGCAATATATTTAAAGTTTGTACACTGTGTAAGAGGGGAAATCACCTCTTACTGTTCAGAAGCAATCTGTCTTTGTACAATAAAGTTACACATATCTCTGTTACTTTCATGCAAAATTAGAACACATCAGCAGACAGGAAAACATATTTAACCCATTTACCTATATTCTGTACAATTCAAGGCAATGACTTTTGGCTTAGTACAGGGGTCAGCCATACTGGAAAATATTTGCATACAGGTTCTTCAAATGGTCTTAAAACTGACAGATGTCTAAGCTTTGTCATATAACTAGCATAATGGCATAACAGTTAACACTCACTCCTGTCCTATCTGCTATATTCTTAGTACCATATTGCTAGGGTTGCACTGACATATGTGAAATATACTTTCCATAGTGTCATTATACTACCCTGATGATATGCTAATTAGTTTCACAAGTAGTGCTTTTTTATGACTCAGTCATCTGAACAGATGTATACCTTTGTGAAATGAGAGATCTGGCAGAGCAATGTGATGGTGGTGTTCAGCAGAGAGGCTAGCGTGCTTCCAGAGCATGTTTTATTCATGGAGTCGTAGATTGTTACTAAACTAATGACCCAGGGACCTTTCTAGGCCTAGCCAAGTTTTCCCAAAAGGATAATTGTTATCCTCTATCCAAACAGGACATTGAGAGCCAGGCATTTATAAGCTACCACTGTCCATAACAGACATGAGTGCCAGGCCCAGTGTAAATTTTCTATTCCCCATTCACTGGTCTAGGTTGTGCTTAAACTAGGTAATAGAAGAATTCAGCTTCACATGGATGGGAAGCCTGTTCCATAGGAGGGGCAGTCTCTGGGACACATATCTGTCTCTCCAGCATGTTCTGTTTAAGTTACATACAAAATTCAGGTCCCTAGACCCTATATTTCAGGTACTCTTTGACTTATGAATATGTAGGAGATTCATAAGTATGTTGTTTGTGGATAGATCACCCCTCAGCAATCTATAGAAGACTGAGTAGAGGGAACAAGGGCTTTAAGGTGCCCCGCATAAGGCAAGTTTTTCATGTCTTGTATTTTTTGTAAGGAACTCTGAGGTCACTCTACTTCCTGCATATGCCTGGTCAGGTACATACCAAACAGAGCATTGATAAGAGCAGAGTACAGTTGGTTAATGACCTCTTTGGAACTAGATGCCATGCCCTTACTTAAATGATGTACAACAAAAAGGATTTCTTCATGACTGTGACCACATGGTGATCGAAGGTAAGGCTATTGTCTACATGTGTACCCAGATCCCTGCCCACTGGGTTGACTGTTAGGGACATATTATCAACATGATAATTAGCTGGGATGGTTGACTTCCCAAAGGGTACAATTATCCATTTCATAGCATTGAGTTTAAGACCATGGCTTGGGCACCATTTGTTAGTCGAAGATACCCCTCCTTGAAAACTGCTAGTTTCTGCAGGGGAGTTGATGATAACCCTCAGCTTGCAATCAACTTCTAATTTAGTCAGCTATAAACCTTCAGCATTTGCTTCCATTTCAGAGAAATAGATGCCCAAAAAGAGCCCTGGGGGACTCTGCTATTGAGTAACCTCTAGGTGGAGGTGGCCTCCCCTATTTTGACCTTCTGGGTCCTATCAGTGAGCCAGCCAGTTATCCAGTGAGTGATAAAAGGGTTTATACCCAGTTAATGAGCTTGTCTATAATGCCCAAGTGGGGTATTGTATCAAAAGCCTTGGCCAGGTCGAGATAAGCTTCATTCAATGCTTTGGTGTCATAGGTTCATAGGTTCATAGGTTCATACTAGGCTATCTGCCCTAGGGCATTTATAAGCCTAGCCAGAATGTGTTTGGCTTTCGCCACCCATTTTAAATTAATTTTGCTATGCCCCTTTTTTGAGGTTAGTATACTGTGCCTCTGTCTAACTGACACAGAAGTCATACCCGGGGTAAACCTACGATCTCCCATCCACTCATCAAGATTCCTCTTGAAGAGAGTCAATGAGGGACTCTGCCTAACCTGGACTGGGATTTTATTCCAGAGTGAAGGGAGCCTCTGGGTTATGAATCTGTCCCTCCAGCATGTCCTATTTATTTCAGTGCTGAGGTTCAAGTCTCTCGAGCGTGTAGCTCGATAGGATTTGGATTTTCTGAGGTGCAGCATGTCCATTAATTCCGGGTTGGACATGGCTTTATACGCCAGGCACAGATCGCCTCTGAACAGGCGGTATGCCACTGAGTAGAGCTGGAGTTTCTTTAACCGGCAGCATATGGCATCTGTTTGAGCCCTTTGATCCTCTTGGTGAGGTACTTTTGGGGTCTTTCCAGTTGCTGCAGGTGTCTGGTAAGGTACATCCCAAAAGGGCATTGTACTCAATTATGGGCCTGATGAGGGATGAGTAAAGAGGCACGATGACCTCCCTGATCTAGATGTGAATCCCTTCATGATTAGGTGGGCTATATAAAATGTTTTTCTAACCACTTTGGCCACGTGGTTGTCAAATGAGAGATTGCTATCAACTTGGGTCCCCAGGTCCCTAATTACTTCTTCTGTACTTAATGGATTACCACCTATGTGGTAATTTGTGGGCACTTTGTTTTTGCCAAAGGGGATGACTATACACTTTTTAGCATTTAGCTTGAGGCCATGGCTCTGGCACCAGTTGTCTGTTTCTATGAGGCCCTTTTGGAGGATGCTTGTGTCGGCTGGAGTCTCGATTATGGCGCCCAGTTTGCAGTCATCTGTGAACTTGGTCAGCCACAGTCCTTCTGTGTTGGCCTGTACCTCCAAGAAATATATACTGAACAAGAGAGGTCCCAGGACTGAGCTTTGTGGGATACCACTTGTAACTGGTTTGGAGTCTGACATGGCTCCAGCAATTCTAACCATGTGGGTTCTGTCCTTGAGCCAGTTTGCAACCCATCTAGTGACATAGGGGTTTATATTTAAGCTGGTGAGCTTATCTATAATGCCCGAGTAGGGTATTGTATCGAAGGCTTTTGCGAGGTCCAGGTAGGCTGTGTGGACCACCTACCCCTCGTCAATGGCCTTGGTGACTGTTTCAAAGAAATCAACCAGGTTTAAGAGGCAGGATCTGCCCTTAACAAAGCCGAACTGGGTAGGATCCAGTGTCTGTAGGTCCCCAATATCTTTATTTATGAGGTCCATGATTATCCTTTCCATAGCTTTGCAGACCAAGCTAGTCAGGCTTAGGGGGCGATAGTTTCCAGGATCCATTGAGGCACCACCTTTGTGGAGAGGGACCACAGTTGCTGTACGCCACTCTTTGGGTACATATCCTGTAGTAAGGCTGAGATTGAACAGTAGTTTTATATTTGGGTTTAGCTCTTCTTGGAGTTCATGTAGGATGCAGCCCAGGACACCGTCTGGTCCCATTGATGCTGTGTTTTTTGCTTTGGAGAGGGCGGCTCTTACCTGAGCATCTGAGATGTCAGGGGGGCAGCACTCTGCTGGAATAGATATTTGCCCTTTTGGTGGGAGGGGGAGAAGTTTGCGCTGAACCTGTCAGCTAGGATGTTGGCAATGTCTGTGGGTTCGTGTATTTTTGTCATTTTGGACTAATTCTGAGCATATCTGGGAATTACCACCCAGGTTCCTAACATAACTAAAGAAAGCCTTGTGATTATCCTTAGTGTCCTGTGCATTTTTTCTCTCGAAGCTGGCCTTAGACGATTTTATGAGTGCCCATAGTTTTTGCTAATACTGATCAGAGATGCCTTCCCTTTTTGGAATTTTGCTCTATCATTTAGTAGCTTCCTCCTTCTATTGTATAGCTTGTTTATGGCTGGGGTCCACCAAACAGGACGTCTGCCTTTGGAGGATTGGGTCTTTGTTTTATTTGGGATCGCATGATCCATGCATTCCTGAAGGTGTTCATAGAATGCGTTTATAAAGGATTCTGCGGTCTGGGCCGTATTTTCCACAGGCCCGGGGGCTTTGAAGGATTCCACCTCAGTTTTGAGGAGTGTGAAATCTGCTTTAGAGAAGTTTTTCGCTGTGGTTTTCTGGGCAGGGGGTGGTGTCGGGATGTGAACATCCAGTGAGATTAGTTTATGGTCTGATCTTACCAGTGAGGGATACACTTCTGGTCTGGAGCATAGAGTCCCCATGTTAGTGATGATCAGGTCCAGTATGTTTTCCTCTCTTGTGGGAGTGGTAACAAGTTGTTCCATAGCATTTGAGTTTATAAATTCTAGGAACCTTTGGGCTAGGGTGTTGGAGCTAGAGTAATGCTCCCAGTCTGTGTTTGGGTAGTTGAAGTTGCCCAATATAATGGTGTTTGGAGAGACCTTTATATTTTCCAGTGTTCTCATGAAGGCTGAGTGGGGTTCCTGGGTTAGGGAGGGTGGTCTGTAGCAGGCTATAAACTGGAAGGCAGTTTTACCCACTGTTAGTTGCAGTGTCCCTCTCAAAAAAAGTCTACCAGATTTAATAGGCATCACCTTCCTTTAGCAAAGCAGAACTGTGATGGGCCCAGCATTTGCAGGTTATCTATGCCTTATTTATCATGTTTATAATGATTCTTTCCATGGCCTTACTTATGAGGCTGGTAAGACTTATGGGCCTGTAGTTACCCAGATCAGTAGCTGGACCTACTTTGTGTAGGGGAATGACTATAGCCATCTTCCATTCCTTGAGCACAAAACCTGATTGAAGGATCCAGTTGAAAAGAGATTCAAGTGGACCAAAGAGGTAATACTTCATGTTATTTATTCGATCCTATCCTATCAGGCACATTAATGCAGTGTTTTTGGCCTTGGAAAGTGCATTGAGGACCTGTTCCTTAGTAATGCTTGGGGGAATTGTGATATGTGGTATTTCCTTTGGACTATCGAGGGGAAGTGGGGGGGGGTGGATTTTGAACTGAACCTGTCAGCCAAAAGGTTGGCAATGGCCTCTGGTTCAGTGTTGGTGATGCCACTTACAATAAGTTCTGTGCATTGATGTGTATTTCACCTGAGGTTGCAGCCATAGCTGTAGAAAGGTTTGTGAGTGTCCTTTGCTGGAAAAGCTATTTTTCATCAAATTTAACATTTAAAGTATTAATTAACCATCTTAGCTGCCTGTTTAGATTAGTCAGGAGGCTTTTAATATGCCTGGCATTGTTCCTCCTACACTTGGCCAAGATTTTTTTTTCTTTTGTTGTATAACAAATTGATATTGTAATTCTACCAGGGTGGCTTAACTTCTGAGTTTGTCTTATTCTTAATACAAGTGGGCACAGCTAATTCTATGCAGCTATCAATATGGCTGTACAGAGATTTTGTAAATAGCTCAGCATATGCTGTGGTGTTTAATGGGTTTGGGGGTGCTTGGAATTTAGCCAAGGTGTTAGTAGGGAGAGAAATTAGCCTTGGAATAGTTCCTAAAGGTTTTTGGTTTCAGTGGATCCCCGGATTTGAGTTTTATTTCAAGTGATACTGCCTTACATTCAGATCTGACAAGCAAAGGCATTACACTGGGTGAACAACATCAGCCCCCCCATATTCGTGAGTACAAGGTCAAAAATGTTTGTACCCCTGGTAGCAGAATGGACCAGCTGCTCCATGATGTTGGTACAAAGTTTAGGAATCGATGGGCTTGTGCATTATAAGTGGTGTAAGATTTGCAATCTATAGAGAGGTATTTGAAATCCCTCATGAATATTGTATTGGGGTTGAACAATGAGGGACTCTAGTTCATTGAGATAGGTAGCATGGGTTTGCTGGGACATGCAAAGTATGACCATAGACTAGCTCTGCAAAGTATGTCCACTTCATAAGGACAATCGAGGCAACTTGGGATTAGCATGGCTAGGCTTGTAAGGGATCTAGCATCACTGTCCTAGTAACCTCCTATCAATCTATGAGCCTATAGGTTGCAAGGATGTGGTACGACACCTTGTTTATAGTGAGTTGCATTTGTATGAGCTCCAGTGGGTGATACACTTTAATTAGTCTGGGTGTGAGTTTTTTTTTAATATAGTCTGAGACTCATCCACCCTTAGTTCCCTCCTTTGCAGTAGCTGGTCTAAAGGTGTAAAAGGCATTATAACCTTGCATTGCTGGGGTATTGTCCGTGACTTTAAACCATGTTTTTGTTACTATGCAGATGTCTACACTCTCCAGGGAGCGCAAGGCTTGCAAGGTGTGGAGTTTCTTGTTAAGACCTCTGGCACTGACCAGTACCACCTTCAGATATTCCTTCATAGGTTCATTTAAGTTGGTAGGTTTATCAGTTTGGCATTGCCTAAAAAAGGCACTATGGGGATGTAAAATGTCTTTGCAATATCTGAAAGCCTACAGGGGATAAGTGCAGACCATCCCTGGCAAAGTAGCATTGTCTGTCAACCATGTTCTCCTGGGCTGTCAAATAATTGTTGAAATCTATCATTTTCTGTCAGTTCGTAGATTCATAGGAGGCTATCAGGCCAACAGTCCTAGAACCCTTACAAACCTAGTCATGTTGTTCCTGAGTTGCCCCAGTTCTCCTTGGTTAGATGGGTGTAATTTGCAGAATGAACCATGATCAACACCGAATAACCCTATCCATGAAAGACAAGGGTGCTACCTAAAGTTGCCACATTTCGCTGTGGCTAAAACTGGACTTAGGCCACCTCCTCACACCTTCCATAACCCCGCCCATTCTGCAACCACTTTCCACCCATTTTGTGATGTCATCATACAAGGGGAAATGCCCTGTTTTCTGATTGTGATGCCTTTTTTTCTGCAGATTTACTATGCTTTTTTAAAAATAAGCATAGCAAATCAGCCAGTTTAACAAACTTGATAGTCTATTTCTTTTTCTGAAACAGAATACCAGAGTTTGTACAATGTTTTCCAGACTACTGGACAGTTTACAATCAGTTGGATTTCCAGATAGTCCAGAAAAAAAAACCAGATAGGTGGCAATGCTAGTGCTGCCCCAGGGATGAATTAACACATACAATAAGGTCTGGCTGTGAAAATGGACTACTTAATTTGCTTATTATTTGCAAATTACTCTGCATGTAAGGCTCTCACTCAGACCCACTCAGTTACAAAAACTGTAAGACACTTTATTTTCACAACAGTGCTACTCATAGCTTCATAGATTAGTACTAGGCTAACTACACATGTTTGCCATCTTAAGCCTAGCCAATTACCCCATGTCAGAATCAAACCTTGCAACTTGTGTCTGTAAGGGAAACACGTTAACCATTATGCCAAACTCATCATCCTTGGAAAAGGTAGTGTGCTGCTCACTGCTAAGCTCATACCTACCTGAGACACATAATCAGTGAGCTTGACCGTGTCTTCATATAATCAAGGAAGGTTAGTCTCAGATCATTAACACCCACATGGACTATGACAGAGTCATACTGGCACCTGTGGTTCAATGACCTGAGTGTCTGTGTGACTTGATGGATCCTACGCCTGGAAAGGCAGTTAACTGTGACTCTCTACTCACTCGGTTTGGTGAAGGGGACATCAGTGTGCCTCATTACAGAATCACCAATGGCTAGGAAATTTGGTTGTGTGCTGGTTTGCCTTAAGGGCTTAGCAGTAGAAAAACTGGATACAGTGTTACTATGTTTAGCTGTGGGTGGTGATTTAATGGAGTGCTTACATGATGGCTGGGAGCCCTTTCTTTAACTGTACTGTGCAGGAGGTTTTAGTGTTTTAGGAAGGCTACTTGTAAGTGCCTCAGTGTAGGTAGTTTTATGTGTAGAGTCTTTACCCTGTGTGGTTGGCATGGTGCAAGTGTCACTGACAACCTCTACAGGACTAGGTTTGGTTTTATGAGAGGGTTTTGCCTCCAGTGTACTTTATCTGTTTTATTAAGAATAAGTGGGTTATCAGTGTACATGAGGCAATTGCTACAATGCCTCGGAATACCCATCTCACTCAGAGTGGCCACATATGGAGTCAGGAAGTGCATATCTATGACTACTGATTTACTAGGGCGGAACTAAGGAAAATACATTGAACTTAATAAACATAACTCAGCTGTGTTCAAAGTAGATGTCTAGATAGTAATACCACAAAGGTATAAACCACAAAATTTTCCAGTGTAGAATAACAGGTTTGGAGCCCAGCTGCTTAAATCAGAACAAAGACACTTAGAATAACAGGCACAATAAGCCTTCTCCAGCAATTCCCAGCTCAGAAGGGTGGAGGCTATCCTCTTCTTCCCCACAAGAGTGTAAATCACAAACCTTCTTAATGTAAAATAACTGGCCTGGGGCCCAAGCACTTAAACCAGAACTAAGACAGTTTTAGAATAACAGACACAATAAACCTTCAACCAGCACTTCCCAACTCAGAAGGGTGCAAGCTGCCTCTCCTGCCACAAAGAGTGTAGACCACAAACCTTCCTTATGTAAGATAACTAGTATGAAGCCCAAAACTAAGAGGCTTAGAATAATAGTTACAATGTAATCAGGCTACTAACAAGGAACAATAAATGCAGCAGGTAAAATGCAATTGAACACTTTAAGAAAATGCAACAAAAAGCAAAATAAAATAGGAAGAAGCACAAATACAGTAAAAGTAGATTAATAAAGTGTGGCTGCTTTATAATAAGTGGTAAAGGAAGAAACAGAAGTTAATTTAAGTTTAAGAGACTAAGGGAGAGGGCCTTCCCACCTGATCTCTCAATGCTCAGTGGAATGAGCTGATGAGATGGGACTGGCAAGAGTGTCCAAAATCAGATTTATAGTAGAGTTGGGCAACTCAAAAGCCATCAAGTTGAAAAGTACAACAGCAGAAGGGCAGGAGAGTAGGAAAAATTAAACTCAGACAGAAATAAGCAATAGGCAGGCAGAGAACAGCAAGTCAGACAAACACTACCTGAATGGCTCTAACTCTAGTCAGTAGCACACTAAGATCATTCATCTAGGCACTGGATTCTAAGTCATTCCCCTCAAGTGTTATTTAACAGAAGAAAGAAGGCAAAATACTTCCGCAACCGCTGGGTGTGTGGCCGGGAAATGGTCATGCAATTTAACATTAAACATTGTGCCAAGTAGCTAGAAAAATAGCCATCATTTCACAAACAACTGAAAGATCATATGTGAGGGAGGCGGCATATTTATTAACACCAAGTGTAAAAACTGCAAGAAAAACCCAACCAAGCTAGACTTTTCACTGTTTGATACCTTAAACATCCTATATGGAGGTCTATGAGATATATGCAAATGACTCCTTAAGGACATGAAGTGTTTCAGCTACATAGCATTTGAATGCTCACAACGTTTTACTTTTTAAGTATTCATGGCTACTTTCAAGCCACTAAAGCCAAACTCCACTGGCTGTGGGCATGCATATTTCACAGTTTTCTGGATCTCATCAGTACAGCATAAATGGATAGTTTGGCTATACTTCAGAAACACAGGGTCTTTAAACCAAGGTGATGTCCATAAGCATTAAGATGCCTGCAAAATAACCCAAGTAACATCCAAACGAAAGAGTAAAAAGGTCACACAGCTAAACTATTCAGTAAAAACTGGATGAAAAACCCAGCCAAGCTCAATCTGTAGGTTTCTTTTCTCCCTACAGTATAATTCCAGTATTGTGTAGATACCAGAAATCTGCTTGTACTTTTTAAAACATTCATTTCTTTGCCTTGGAGTCAAAGGAAGGGAAAGACCACCTACTTTATTTTTTAAGCTTAACTTCTCACATACTTTGCAGAGGAATTCATCTGCACCTGCATGACATACACCATAGACAGATATCAATCTCTAGTCTATCCTGTAAGGTACTGCTGTCAATCTTAGATGGGCAATTAATCCTGCTAATGTCAGAAGCACAGCAGCTGCTATAAAAAAGGCTGTTTTCCACCGTTTTTATTGCAGAGAGGAGGACAGCTTAACACTCCCCTTTCATAGCAAATCAACACAATTAGATCAGTCAGGAATATAAAGTCAGCTGTCACCTCTATGACAAATTTACATAAGCAGCATCATAGCATTAAAGTGATAAGCTTTAAATGTTGTATTTTACAATAGTTTATATGTTAACTTAAATGTAGCATCAAATATTTCTGACACATTTAGAGAAAGTCAGTAAATTTTTTTTGGTAAATTATCAACTCATTTACCATTTTCAAGTCCCCCCACCCCAACACCACACACAGGACAGAACTGCAGAAAGTGAGACAGGTGGCACCCCTATCAACTAGTTGCACTGATACTGTTCATAAAAAAAGTCTTTTATGCTTTTTTGTAACATCCTTCCAGAGGGGGATGCATGTCTGGTACATACAGATCCATGATAAGAGATTTCCACAGACTTTGAGTCAGTCCTTACAGTGGCAGAGCGCATGAGCATTTTCTAGTCCACAAAGGAAAGATGAACATTGACGGCAACCATAATATTCAATTGCATTTACCTTAACATACATTTACTATGTGCCCTTGCATTAAAAAAAAAAATTAAGAAAAGTTAAATCAGAAGTACCTGTGTTTACATACGTGTCTGACTGTGTTTAAATGCGTGTGTGTGTGTGTGTGTGTGTGTGTGTGTGTGTGTGTGTGTGTGTGTGTGTGTGTGTGTGCTTGCTTGAGTGTATAACAGAAAACAGATTGTATGCCTGTGTCTATACTTCATGTCCTTTTAAAAAAATCAAACTGGACATTTTGTGTAACTGTATATGTCTACACATAGATACACACACACACACACACACACACACACACACACACACACACACACACACACGCATATGGGTCTGTATTACCTAATCAAAATGTAAATTAATTGAATGGCATTTACATCAAAAATGCCATTTATCGAATTTGATCTTGTCAAGGGCTGTGAACCCCCACACCGCTCTAATTATATATATCAACTACGAGATTGCACTACAGTGAGGAAAGGGCAAATTTTCCGATCTTCACTGTACTGCGATCTCACTATAAACAGCTCAATGAACGGCATTTCAATGTAAAATCCTGTTCGATTAAATTACTTTTCAATGATGTAATATAGACCACACACACACACACACACACACACACACACACACACACACACACACACACACACACACACACACACAATAAAAATTATCATCATCCTAATCAACCTCCTTTTTCCTACCTTCTACATGTTCCAAATCTTTTTCATCTCACTAGTTATTACGCTCAACTGCAGTGGTTGTTCCATTCCAAAATTTGTAGATTTAGTATGTTTTCATACTTTCTTAGGATAACAAAAGTGATGTAAATATAATTATCCACCCACCTATTTATGAAGCCATAAAAGATTCTGTCAGAAAAATATGTATTAGTGTATGTATTAGTAATATGCTTAGTGCATTTAAGGCTTGAAAAGGGTTAACACATTTATTCTATTTCACACTGCATAAAATCTGTACAAATTGCAGAAGCTTTCTAACCTTGTATTGTCATGAAATATGCGCAACTATAATCTTTGCTTATGATTTGGAAATTTACAGGAAAGCCGATACTTTCTGCTTGTGTCAGGAAACTAATGAATAGATGTATCACTTGTATAAATGTTATGAGACTTAGATAAGGAGTTCCGCTTGTGCTGTAGCCCACCAAGGCCAGGTTGTTTTTCTCAAAATGTTTTTCATAAATCCAGTCATGTCAGCAGAAAATCTGAGTAACATCTTGTGTAGAACAATACTGAAAGTTGTGTTTGATTACGTCAACCATAGAAGGCAATGTCTTGTAGAACAGTATAAGAATAGCATACTTCCTGTTAGTAGTTAGGCAAAATCCTGTCTTTGCATGTTTTTGTCTCCTTGCAGCAAGTTATTAAATGTGCCTTATCTGAACCTTACGTGTATCAGTCTTTGAAGTTTTTTCCTTTGACAGATTCACTTGTTGATTCCTGGTTATTTAGAGAACAGTAACATCTTACAGTACTGTGACTTGTGCAACATGGGCACATGCAATTTTTTATTTATAATAAAGTTAACATAGCTTAGTAAGTACATAGTATAGGGTTAAAAATTCACCACCAACTCCACTAAAGTAACTCTAGCCACTACTTATGTCTTACCATCCCTTCTGTATGCATCTCCTATACTAACTAACATTTACTCTTCCCTTAAATTAAAACTCAGTCAATGCTATAACAAAATAGTTAAATTTGCCACTGGCCAGCCCCACTATTCTCACCATTGCTCTGCTCTAAAAAAATATTCAATTGGCTAGAACTACCCCACCTACTGACTTTTAATCAACTGATGTTAACTCACAAATTACTGTACAACTCTCTATTTTCACAAACAACCTCAACATTACAACAACTGTTATATTCCATCTCATGACCTACATTCTTCTCACAAGCAACTACTAGCCATTTACAAACCTCAAAGATCAAATGGAGTTAGCCTGTATTTACACTGTGTTGCCAAATCCTGGAATAGTATTCCAGAATCAGACTAATAACTCATTATTATTCCTTTATACCTCAACTAAAAGAACATCTGTCCAACAACTGGTCATGTCCGTGTTTCTATACTTCTTAGTGCTCAGTTCTACTATCTTATATATCAGAATCTACTTGACCTATCCTATCCCTTATTTCAGTATACCTTAACTCTGTAACCTTTTTCCTTTCAGTCTTCTCACAAATGTCTGTTTATATTGTAATCCAACATATTTGATTACTAATGTCTGTATATAGTGAGCATCAACATTATTATTTATTTTGTATGCAAATACAAACTGTACTCCTTGATGTCGTCATATTCTTTGTAATCCATGCAAATTTATAATTTTGCTATTATGCTGCTGCAGCTTTTCTCCCAGGCATCCGCTGAAAATGGGTAAATGCCCAGTCAGACTTTCCCAGTAAACAAATGCCAAATAAATAAATAAACAGCAGATGTAAGCATTATTAATGTATACTTTCTAGTAAATGGTGTTTAATGTTTTACGTATTCCCTTTCACACATTGGCTGTTTTATTTATTCACTTTCATACATTGTCATGCATTTTTAAAACTTTCATTTCCTTGCTTTGGAGTCAAAGGAAGGGGAAAGCCCACCTACTTTTTTTAAGCTTAACTTCTCACATACTTTGCAGTCTTTGTCAATGTCTTTATGTCAGTATTTTTTTCTTTGTTTTGCTAAGTGCATTTATTACTTGTTATTTTCTTTGCCAATGTATCCCATGTCATGGCTGAAAAGGGTCCTGGAACCGTTTCACTTTCCTATTTAACAAAGTATAAATAAATACGAAATAGAAAAAAAGGGGGGTGAACATGACAGAAATAATTAGGGAATAAGTAAAGCACATTTTAATTCTGTATCATTCATGACAGAGAAAAAAATTCCCACTGAAAGCATTAGGAAGTAGCAGACAGATTTACTTTAAAATACTTGTCACCTGTACATATATAGCAGGGATTTACTGCAGTAAGAGTTTTCACACCTCAATTCTTTTAGAACCACAAAAGAATCCCTTTACAAAAGCCTGCTATTTACCTACTTTCTTTTGCTGTAAGTAGCTAACAGCTATTTGTAGCACAGAACTACCTCTGTCAGACACATAAATGAGGCTCAGTCAGAGAAACATAGAAGTAGCTCTATTACAGAAGGTGTGTTAGATGATTGTGCTTCACAGTCCTGTCATTCTATCTTAATGGCATGAGAAAACACCACCACTTCCTTATGTCTAGCATGACTCATATAAAGAGCACTTTAAATTTATTCTGGGAAGAAGGAATGAAAGCAAAAAAAAAAAAAGATCATGTTGCCAAGGCAAGCCCCGACACTACCTTAATTCCACCCAACTAACTCTAGCTCATAAAATGATTTACAAACAAGATAGTTGCCCTGCCCTACAGCATAGCATATAACCATATTTCCTATCCCTTAATCTGTGATCCACTAATAAACAGCTTTTAACCACCATCAAATCTAACAAAAGAGCTGGTCAGAACCTTTACTCCTATGCTATTGCTAGTATATGGAATGCCCGATATCACCCTCCTAGACTCATTAAAAGCATTCAAACTATCTTTGAAAAAATATTTCCTCAACAATCAGATCTGTTCCTGTGCCCAAAATTATAGGCCAACATAAATTATCATATATGTTTCTTTTTTCTTCCTATCCACCTGATTTATTTTTCTCTGTCTTCTTATCAACCTCATCACTAAAAATATACTTCCTCTCTTTCTCTCTTTGCTTTTCAGCCACTATGCTAATATAACTTTTTTCCACAACACATTTTCATTTAATATTTTACCTTCTCTTTTCTTTTATGCCTAATACCTAACTGCCTTAACATCTCCTTACTTTTCTTTTCCTATTTACTGTTGCACTGCTACCTCCCTCCTCCTCCTCTCAAACCTTTACAGTTCAACTGTTCTTTCCACATTATCAATTCAAAAGTTCTTTTGAATACACCTTGATAAATCATATGATCATTTTTGGCACCTTATGCCTAGCATATGTATTATATGTATATAGCAACTCTGTCAATTGCTGACAAATATATATATATATATATATATATATATATATATATATATATATATGTATACAGTAACTCTGTCAGTTTTATTAATACCTGTTGTATCTATATAATTTGCTTTGTTAAAATTGTTTAATGCCTTTAACTATTTATATATTTTAGTAGTGGAGCTTTTCTCCCTGGGCCTCCACTGAAAATGGGTTCCTGATCAACAAATGTCAATAAATAAATACATAAATAAATAAATAAAGCATCTGCCATTTTGTGGGAAACACATTAACATTGTAAAAAAAGCATTTGGGGTGGTTTTGAGGCATTACAATAGCTCAGAAAACAAAGGCACAATGAAAAATAAAACATGTTTTTTGAGTTCTAAGGTGGAGTTTTCCTTTAAACCTTGTGTAATGGAGGCCTATGGGACATATGCAAATCATCCCTTAAGGACATCAAGTGTTTCAGCTACACAACTTCTAAATGCCCATGACTCTTTTACTTTTTACTTTTTAAGTCTTTATGGCTGCATTCAGGCCAATCTAGCTTGTGCTAAGTGCCAAGAATATACAGCCTGAAAGATCCATCCCATTAATTCAGTCACTCAAGAAAGATCATTGAAAGTAGATAGATCTACAAAATATATCTTTTCCCTGTTTTTTCTCTGTTGTCTGCCATTTGGCTCCCAGAAAACAAGAAAGTATATTCCAGATAGAGGTCACCTCTGAGGAGTCTGTATGAGACTGAGTAGAGTGACAGGGCTTTTAGCCTATCTGTGTAGAGGAGATGTTTGAGGCCCTGGATTCTCCTGGTGAGGAACCTCTGTGGTCTCTCCAGCTGCTGCATGTACTTTGTGAGGTACATGATGAAAAAGGCATTGTACTCAATAATGAGTCTTATAAGGGAAGAATACAGGGATGTTATGACCTCCTTGTCCCTAGATGAGATACCCTTACTAATGAGGTGGGCCATGTAGAAAGCTTTCCATACAACGGAGGCAATATGGTGATTAAAAGTCAGTTTGCTATCAACCTGGGTGCCCAAGTCCCTCATGATTGATGATGTGCTTAGGTCCTTGTTATTAATGTGATAATTTGTGGGGATGTTGTTCTTGCCAAAGGGGATGATGATGCATTTTTTGGCATTCAGTTTGAGGCCATGTTTCTGTCAACAGTCATTTGTTTGGGTGAGACCCTCTTGGAGGATGCCCACATCACTAGGGGAATTGATGACAGTGCCCTAACAACTATAGTGTCTTACATACACAGAAACACAAAGTTATAAAATAGCAAGATTTGCAAGCAGAAATAAGGGCAATGTGGAAAAAGGATACCCAGACAGTTCCATTAGTAGTAGAAACAATGGGTCTCATAAAAAAGAATTTGCAGTCTCCATATGAATTACAGAAGGAGTCGATTCTGACCATATTGCAGATGCTGTGAAGACCTCTTTTGGCTTGCATCAAAGATTGAAATAATACTAATTTCATGAACTTTAGTCATATTTTGACAGAGGAATGGGGTCCATTCCTGTCATGGTACTAGAAGCACAAAACACTAAGAGAAATTAAACTGAGGAGCCTTAATTTCTAGTAGTCTGTAATCTATGATTAATATGAAATATTTGTTTTTAAAAATCTGTGTATGACATTGTTCATAAACCCAAGCAATAGTCAAAGCTTGCTTTTCATCTGGCTGTATCTCTTATCAACATCAGACAGGGATGGGATTGCATGACTCTGATGTCCTTCCTATGTCTGGCTTAGTATGTCACTAAATCCTGTAGAGCTTGTAGCTTCTTATAATGTTGGGCAGTATTTATCATCATATGACACTGTTGCGCCTCAGCTCATTTACTTCTCCAGCATTTCTAATGTTTTTTTTTTTTGTTTTCTCACCAAATAAATAAAGCTTTTTATTTATTAATGTTCATAGTGGCCCTGGAATTGTGATAAAATCTTTTGTAAACCTGGAACAATAATTGGTCATACCCAAAAGACTTCAAAATTATTTTACATTAATTGGATATGGCATAATGTATGTTGTTTTGCCTTCTTTCTGTCTGAAAATATGAAATTTTACATATCCATACTGTAGTTTAGTCAGAAATGTCCATATTAACCACCATGTTTGTATAAAAGGATGCTTAAGTGGACTTTGTACTGAGGCACCTTGAACCAAATGTCAGTGATTGATTTTGTAGTAATGGCAACAGACCTGAGGTTGTATGGTCAGGACAAGACAGGTACCAAGTTGTTAGCATATCACAATTTAGTGCCCACTTGAGTCAGAAGGCAGGATAGTGGCTGGATGGCTATGAGAAATCCAAATGAATAATGAATGGGAATGCTTATCTCATGGTTCCAAATTGGAGGGTATAACTCCCACCTCTAGAAAAGCTTCTAGCCTATACCTGATTAGGTCAGGGATATGGAGTCTAAAAAAAACCTGTTCAGTCCATCAAGAGATGAGATGGCAGCAATGAACTTTGACCAGAAGTTGGTAGTTGCTTGTCATGCCACTAACCCTAGTATCTGCTGGGAAACAACATCACTGAAGGAAGTTATGAGGTGAAAGAAAGAGGTCTTCTATCCAATTATAGTAAAGGGATCTACAAATTTGACTAAACCAAATTGACAAACCAGGAAGACAGCAGATGTAGTTACTAAAGCAAAAGTCCAGTTATGGGAAAATTTAGCAAGGCCACAGAGAATGACTTCAAAAGCAGAATGGCCTCAAAGGGGTTCTGAAAAAACATCTGGCAACTCAGAATGGAAATGGAAGGAAGGGAAACTGACTAAGTTGTTCTAATCAAGGATTGACAAATGCTCCTCTAAAATGGGGATATTTTTAATACGTGGTAGGATCACCATGGAACTCCTGCATCTAGATGGCATGCTAGCTTCTGAGGAAACACTGATAAAAGCAGACAGTATAAACTGGATTCATTTTAGTAGATGAGGTCAAAGCAGTGATTATACAGTTCTGTTGTGGCAAGTCTGTGGGAGTGGAAGGCATTGGACACTATTAAGGTACCTTGGTTAACATGTCTTTTCCATTCTGCATGAGTGACTGGGTAGGATCCCTAAAGTGACAAACTGGGCTAGTGATTCCCATTCTCAGAAAGTGGGGCAGGAAGGTGTGTTCTAATTATGGAGAGATCAAACTTCTCATAGTAGTGCAATGTAAAGGAGACTAGGGTAACGTAAAGGACACTACATCCAATAGCTGAGCCACTGACCAAAAATAAGTAGTACAGATTACATGCTAGCTGTGGGGTAGTAGACCAACTATTTTCCCTTACATGAAGGGATCATGGGAGGCTGCCAGTACTGTCTACATATGCTTTGTGAACTTGGAGCATGTATATGACTGTTCACCCCAGAATGACTTGGGGTAACTGTTATGGCTATGTGCCATTGAGTTCCTGCACTTGAGATGTGACAGATGTATCCACATTCTCAACATTAAGTCAGATACACTTAATACTGACATATGACTATGGAAAAGGTATGTCTTATCTCCCTCCTGTTAGGGATTTTCATGGGTACCATATCAAAACATAGTCCATTTCCATAGAGTGTCAAGTTTGGGTGCAACAGGGTTGCCTCTTCATTGTTAGCAGACGATGTCCTCCTAAATTCAAGTGACTATGCGATCCAGCTTGCACCAAGGAAACTCACTGTTAAGTGTAAAGTGATTAGGACAAAAATTAGCACCTATAAATCACAGCTCATGGTTCTCTCTTAGAAAGGTTAGGGTGCTTTCTGCAAGTGAAGTCTAGAACCTTCAACAGTCAATAAAAAGACATCTCAGAGACTGTCACTCAGCTAGAACACTTATGTTATAATAAGACTTGTCTCAGATACTGTCACTCAACTAGAACACTAATGTTATAATAAGACTTGTCTCAGAGACTGTCACTCAAGTAGAACACTAATGTTATAATAAGACTTGTCTTAGAGACTGTCACTCAACTAGAACACTAATGTTATAATAAGACTTGTCTCAGCGACTGTCACTCAACTAGAACACTTAATGTTATAAAAAAGTATTTTGTAGATATTATACGTATATTGACATACTTACTAAATCCATTTAGAAAATTCAGTAATTAGCATGCTACACCAGTCTTGCTCAAATAGCCTAACAGCACAGCCACTTTACAAGTACTAGAAGACCAGTACCCAGTGCATACCCGTGGACACAGGCACAGACATAGACAAAGACACATACACACACACACACACACACACACACACACACACACACACACACACACACACACACACACACACACCACCAGTCAAGAATCATACACACATACACACACACACACACACACACACACACACACACACACACACACACACACACACACACACACACACACATACACCCTAATAGAAATCTGTATTACCTCTTGTTACTGGAAGGAAATCAATCCTTCAATCACAAACAAACAAACAACTCAAGCAATCCAGTTTACCTCCAAACTTATTCCCCTTAAAAAACATAAATATACACAGATCATGATACTTCATAATGCCTATCTCACTCCAATCATTATAAATAAAATATACCCAACCACCTCTCCGTTCTGTTTCTATTGTCATAATCACAAGACTTATCTACTCATCTTCTGAAGCTGCAAGTGCACCTACAAGCTATGGTGCTCACTTAGAATCCAACTAGAAAAAATGGGCTATGAAAAGTCCACCTTATCTTGGAAACTAGCTCTCCTACATATCATCCCCGCAAGCCTGACTAAACTACAAACACGAATATTAATAACACTAGTTTCTTTACTTAAATACTACATCACATTACATTGGAAGAATAGAATATCACTCACATGGGAGGGCTTCAGTTAGCTACCAAACACCTACTAGCTCACAAATATTTAAACTACACTGAGAAATCCCACACTCACTTTACAGAATTTTTGAAATCCCTTTTTGAACATATTCTAGCTTGAAGTTGGTATATATAATCAATGATGGAATTTTGGCATAGGTGTAAATAGTTCTTACTGTTATCCATTTATGTTTTATTATTCTGCAATGTATTCTCTGGTCATATTACTACCTGTCCATTAATATTGTTATGTTTTACTGTATCTGTTTTCGCAAAAAAAAAAAAAAAGGAAATAAAAAGATTTTATGCAAAAAAAAAAAGAAATCTGTATTACCACACTCCCTAGTCATGTGTGACGCCATACTCTAACATCCATCTAAGTATTAGGACTCTTTTTGCCCAATTTATGATTACAGTAGCCCCTCCACTCAACTATCAGTGTTGTCTGGCCTTCTACACAGAGCAGCCCTAGAACACTGTTCAATTCATGCATTCATAACCCCATGTGTATGTAAATTAGATACTTAATGCTGTATTTTCATGGATTTTAAGTGGAATAGTTGTGCTGGGTTGCCATTCAGCATTCACTAACATGAGCACATTGTTTACTTTATATAGATCCCATCTGTCTAGTTAGGCCATGTCTATGTCTGATACTGGGGCATCAGTTTTGGCGACGGTCTCTGGGCAAACTTTTTCGTTTAGCTATTCTTTTTCTGAATTTTATATTCAGTGAATAACTTTGGAGCTTAAAAGCTTAGCTCAGTACTACAATAAATACAAAAAAAATATTTACTACTGCTAAAACATATTTAATACACTGCCAGCAGATACTTTTTTTTTTCTTTTCTTCTTGTTCATAGGTTCTTAGGTGTGTACTAGGCTAATGGCCCTGGAGCCTTTACAAGGCTTGCCCATAGAAGTGCCCTGGCACTTTATGCATTCTTATACACTCTTACCCCAACCTCAGTGCATTTGAAAAAAATCAGAAATGACATCAACATACATTCTGCAGCAAAATATTTAAAAAAAAACATTTAAGATGCCTTGTCTGAGGATATACTAGAGTGGTTTCCCAATCACTGTGATTTTATTAAGTTGTACTATAATTAAGGTAAATTCTGCAAGTTTAAACAGGTGTAGAAACTTTGTCTTTAACACAATTTGGAAATAACATAATTAATGTGTATTTCATGGTAACACCTGCCATTTCTAACATTTGTGTTATTGTTATACTGCATAGAATTTGCAGCCAAGTATTAAAAGTTAGAAGAAAATATTTCTGTATATTATTTTATTTCCTTGTACTCTGGTAATTGATTAATATAAGAATGGACTATATTTCAAAATTGATTGCACTAGCGTGGTATCAATGTGAAGGAAGGAAGGAATTTTACTTGATGGTCATCAAAGACAATCACAGACAGATCTCTAGATCTATCTTTCATGTGAACAAACTCTCTTACTATAACAGCTCTTAATGCACTTATACGAGAAGATTAATCTGCAAAACGTCTTGGTGTAATCGTTTAGAGCTTAGATTTAACTTTCAAATAAAATATGCAATTTTTAAAACAGATCTTATATTCAGTAAACTTTACAGAGCTGTATCCTTTCTGACACATGAAACTACAATTAGCTGCCGCTAGACCTGACCTTCATATTTGCTGCATTTGTTAGCAAGCTGTGGAATACCCCCCCACACACACACACCTAATATAAGAACATATAAAAGATATAAAATCAAATCCTTACTTACATAACACTTGTACAGTGTGTGGAAATGCAGTTGTGACATAAGTAACTGATGGTATAATACATTTGCTCCTGAAAAGACTTCATACCCTACCATAACTGCACTGTTGCCACCTGGTGGTGTGAACCTTGGCTCTAGATGATTGTCACTGTTGAAGTGACACCCCAACTCCATGTGCAAAAATGGGAAAAGGGATTGTGGATGGATAGCTGGATACCTGCATTGTTGTTAATACACATTAGTCTTATTTAGTATACTGTATAGCCATTACCCATAAACTTTCATTGCTCCTTATGAGCTGTTTTCGATTGCTAGTTATGCTTTTCCTTGTTGTTCGTTAACCAATATATTTGCTGGCATTGCTGACTGCATCTATACTAATTAACAGTTCACTGTTTCGAAGTACCTCTGTAGTACTACAGTCTGCTGTCTCACATTGCTAATGTTGCCAAATGCCTCAATATTGAATTACAATGCCCTGATTCAGTATATTGGTGTCCCTACTATATCATTTGCAGCTTGCATTTCTTACAACTGTAGTAATTATTATCTTCAATATTATATATGTTTTGGTTTGGGTCTATGTAAGAATATTGAAAGCTGTCATCATCAAAGACGGATTAATCGAGATGACATCCACAAAAGCCCACTTCATTGACAGACCAGATGAACAAAATCCTTCCCAGGGTAAGTACTAAGTCACCCAAACACACACAAAACCAACATCAGAACACTCAAAACCCATCCAGGTGGGAGGGCTATGCCCTCCACACCCCTAAATGTGAGGGGCAGCACCCTCCACCTCCCCCCCCATTAAATATACCAACTGTGAGTTTGCACTACAGTTTGGGAAAGGGCAAAGTTCACCTTCACGGCCACCAGCTTACTTACCCTGGGAAGGATTTCATTCATTCAGTCTGTCGATGAAGTGGGTTTTTGTAAATGTCATCTCGATGAATCCATCTTTTATGATGTTGGCTTTTGATATTCTAAGGTAGACCCTTTGGTTCATAGGTTATTAGCTGGACAAGCAGTCTAAGTAATTATTGAAAACCTTACCCAGTGAACACAAGTGAACTTGTAAATATACTAACTGCCCCTATCAAAAAGAGTTATACTATATACTGGCGGGGGATCTCAAATGCCTATCCAATCATAAAGATTATTTTTAATGGTAATTACTGTATTTCTATGGCCTTCTAGGGGAATCTATTTCATACATAGGGGATATGTTGGATAAGATAGAGTCCTATTTATGTTATGCTGAAGAATGAGATCTTTGGACCGAGTGTTTATAATTACCGGTCTTCTAATCATAATGCAGAAGGCTAACTATAAATCAACATGCAAAAGCCTATGTAAAGCAGAAGAAATTGACAGGCCTTTAGTGTATCTGGATAGTTTAAAGAGCTTAGTCCTATAACTTTTCTTGCTGTTACTCACTGGGGTCCTTTAAGATGGACAAGGTGTTTGGAAAGATACATGCTGACAGAGGTTCTCTATTCTACAGTGAGCCTAATGTGGGCAGATTATAAGGGAATAACAACTTCCTTAGATGTAGAAGACATTCCTTTGGTAACTGAGTGACACAGAAGGATTTCTGAGTTATGACTGATACAAAGTGATCAAAGGATAGCTCATTGTTAAAGAATGTGCCTAGATCTCTAATTACTGTGTCAGTTTTAAGGGTGTCACATATGTCCTGTACAGTTGGATGCTCATGTTTAAAAAATGAAATGTTACTTTTTTGGCATTGATTCTGAGATCATGGTTAGTATACCATATGAAACCATGGCAAATCCTTTCTTGGAGGATCTGAGTATCATCAGTGTAGTTAATAATAGTGTCCAGCTTGCAGTCAACTTGGCTGACCATATGGTTTTGCTATCTGTCTTAATGTGAAAGAAGATAATATCAAAGAAAAAGAGGCCCAGAACTGAGCACGATGGGGCACCATTAGTGACATTTCTTTGTGAGAAAATACTATCACCAGCCAATACATATTTGGCTATCCAATGGATGTGGTAGGTTCAATGCTTAAACTGGTGAACTTTTCAATAGTACCAGTATGAATAATTGCATCAAAAGACTTCTTCCAGATCCAGGTAGGCATACTGGCCCTTTTCTATGGCTTAAGTACCTCTTTCAGAGAAGTTGACTAGACTGAGTACACAGAATCTACCTTTCAAAAAATTAAACAGGGTCATGGACTGCAGTTATCTATGTTATTATTTATGTTTGACTTTGATATGTTCCACGACCTTGAAAACTATACTGGTGAGACTAATGGGTCTATGGTTCTCAGGATCTGTGGTGAGGGCGCCATTGGCTATTAGCACTACTGTGGCAGTTCTCTGGACATCTGACATTTGTGGGGAGACTAAGGTTAAATGGGTTTAGGAGGGACTAAATAAAGCTGTATTTTAAACTCACTAGGGGACAGCCAGGTTGTTGTTTGGCCCATAGAGCTGGAGTTTTCTTTTTCAATATTGCTGATATGACTTGCTCAAGGGTGATTATAGGGAAATGGTTAGTTTGAGAAGCAGTGGTAGAATACAGTGGAACATGATATGGGATGAAATTAGAGGTGATCTTTTTCAGCAAGGTCATTGGCAATGGCCTCAGGATCAGACTAAGTGATACCATTAGAAAGCAACTCAGTACAGTACTGAGTGTTATTTCTTACTTTCCAAATATAATTAATAAAAATGCCTTGTGACTATCCTTGGAAAAGATGACAACTTTTAAATCATAGTTTGCTTTGCATTTTATAATGCTGCACTTGAGATCTTTACCAACCAGTTTTAGAAACTTTTCATGATGGGTGGATTGGTACATATCATATACTGCAAGCACTTTTTCCCCTTATTATAACATTTGTTTATGTCAGTATTCTGCTATATGAGTTTACTTTTCAATTTATCTTCCATATACTTATGACAGATAGTGAAAGCTGACTTAATGCAATAGTTTGGATGTGAGTAAAATTCTTGGGTAAATGTAGTAACGTTGGCTGTAGTCTGGCCAAAGTTGTCACTTCCTGGGGAGAAGGAACATTTTGATTTATCCAGGTTGTCACTAACAATAACAAACTGGCTATGGAGTAGTCTCTGAATACAGTAAGGTTTATAGGCATGGTGATGCTGGTCCTAAGGGAGATGGTAACAGTCTGGTGATCATAATTAAGTGGAAGGAGGCATATGGTGGGATGCAGACTGACTGCAGCTCTGTTTAAGGGTTAAAAGGGTTCATGCCTCTAATGGAGGGGAGAGGAGTTTTGCCCAGGGAACTGGCATAAAAAAAGTTTAGGAAACTTTGTTCACATTTATTATCAATTGTAAAAACTTGTTGGAGTCATATTTCTGTGAGACTTCCCTAAAAAATGGGACTCCCACCTGGAAATCTCAGTATACAGACCTTAATAACCAAAGCCCTGCAAAGTTCCAAAATGACGTATAGAAGAGTGACATTCAGTTCTTAAAAAATGCTGAAAAGCAATGCAATACCAGCTAAAATGTTAGCGCAATCAATAACTGAAACCACAGATGCCAGTGAAATAATTTTTGGTTAACTTTGTCATTACTCAAGAAAGCTGCCTGCATAGTTATGTAAGTGCTTATCTGTAAATTAGTGTATGGAATTCAAGCTGGCGTTTGCCTCTCTTAACTGATTCTATGTGCACGCCCCTGGAAAAGCGTGAGTTTATTCACTCTCTTACATTTTCTGGTTTTAATTGCTTCATATATGCTTCCTTATCCATTAACTTTACTAGGCTGCCTTTGGTTGACAAACTAAGGTATTGCACAGCATTGTTTTTTCCTGGCCTTCTGCTATAACGTTACAGTTTTTGACCGAGTACTCCAAGCTCCATCTTAAAATAGCACTGCTATAAAAGGCACACTGATACACATACAATCACACAAATACAACTATACAAATATACAAACACACACACAAATGCAAAGAGTATTCAAACACACACAAGCAACTCATGCACATGCCCATGTGTATACACAAACACACACACACACACACACACACACACACACACACACACACACACACACACACACACACACACACCCATACGTGCACACAGGGAATCATAAAGCTACATATGCACATGCATACATCCCATTAGACACAAAAGCTAAACATCCACACACACACATGCAGACACACACACACACACACACACACACACACACACACACACACATACAAAGTGGATTGTACAGATTCAAAAGCACATACACACACACAAGGCAGATAGTACAGATACATTAGCACATAGATACAGTCACACACATACACATGCAAGGTGGATAGTACAGATACATAAGCACATACATACAGTCTCACACACACACGCACGTACATACACGCAGAGGGTCATACAGATATGCATTCGCATGCATGCAGGTATTCACTCTTAGACACAAACATTGCATACACATGCACACAGCAACACAAACTCAAGCACACACACATATACACACATGCAGTCTCACACACACACACACACACACACACACACACACACACACACACACACACACACACACACACATGCATGTACATGCAAACATACATATACACATGCATGTGAACACAGAAAGGATCATACAGATACACAAGTGTATAAATACATCCAGTCACACATGCACATGCACACACACATACATACACTCAGTGAGTCATACAGATACACATTCACATGCATGCAGGCATTCACTCTTAGGCACAAACATTGCATACACATGCACTGGGTAAAACAAACTCAAGCATGTGTGCGAGTGCACACACACGCGCGCACACACAAAGACATTCACCCACATGCAGGTGCACACACATGCACATATGTGTAAGCATACAGAGACACACATACGCAGAGTGGATCTTTCAGATATATATATATGCACATGCATACTTTGACTGTCACTCGCATACACACAGAGAGTCATACAGATATGCATTCCCATGCATGCAGGCATCCAGTCTCATGCATAAACATTGCACACACATGCACACAAACACACACACAGATGCACATGCACACAGAAGGTATATAGATACATAGTTACATGCATGCATGCAGGCATCCACTCAGACTCGAACATTGCATATACGTGCACATAGCAACACAAACACAAGCGTGTGTGTGCATACATGCGCATGCACACACATACACACACACAAACAGTTTGAAGGGGAGAGTTGTACACTTTGCAGATTATTAGAAGTAGGCTGAAACACTGCAGTAAACAGTGCAGTACTTAACCTTCTTCTCTGTGTTTGCCTCAATACCCACTCCAGGGTACCAGCTCCCATTCACATCTCCTTTAGTCTTCAGCTCTCACCCCTGCCATGTTACAGGTCCCATTGGAGCTATACTACAGGAGACACAAAATACCCTTAGACACCTGTGCATCACTGTAGCAATAGTGCTTAATCTGTATGTGGCAGCCTTTACTGGTGACATGATTTGACTACAAGTGTTTTGTTTACACAATCCATTATGCTTATGCTGGTGAGAGCTGTGCATATGCAGACAGTGTGGTACCTTGACTTCTATGACATCTCTGTGACAGCATTGTATGCAGTTTATGTGATTAGGTCTTGGAAAAAATTTTTCTTCATCTGAAGCAAGTTAATAATGTTGTCTGGGCACAGTAGACGCCTGCGTGATGAAGAGAAATATGTCAGTTCTCCAGTTCTGCTGCTGGTGTTTTGTTTTTAAAATTTCAAGTGAGCACTTTCTATGTTTTTCCATTTAATAGCTCTGTGGAGTGTGTATCTTGTACAAGTCCCATTTAAGACATATACAGGAAGATGGATAATGGATAAGTAGATGGCTGCACAGATGGAGAGGGAGATTAGATTAGCTAGATAGATAGATAGATAGATAGATAGATAGATAGATAGATAGATAGATAGATAGATAGATAGATAGATAGATAGATACAGCATCAAAAGTAAGGAGAAATGGATAATAGGTGGAATTCTATAGATTGCAGATTGACCTTAAGATAGACTGTCTCACATCCAACTTTAGAAAGAGGTATTTGTTGAAATTTTGAGGGCAATAACTGCAAAAACTCTAGGAACAGCTGGACTACAAGTGTAAATATTGAGCCATGTATGATAAATCCGAGGCTACCCTACTCTGTTCCTCCTTATTCATGTTTGTGATCCTTAACCCTAAACCTGCCATTGCTCCTAACACCACCCCTACACATAATCTACACACACATATCAACATAAGCACAGGCACACAGCAGTACATCTATTCCCTTATCTGGCCCTTAATCTAATCATAACCCACAAACAACTCTCTCACACACATACATACACACACACACACACACACACACACACACACACACACACACACACACACACACACCTAATTCTAAAGCTTTCACTAAATCCAAAAGCTCTGGCATTAGACAAAAACTCCACTTACCATCATCCAAGCACACCTCACACAGCACAGGAAATGTTCCCAGCATTGACATTTCTGGCAGTTGAACACAGCTTCCCTTCCCTTAATTAAAAGTTATCTGCAAATGTGTGTGTGTGTGTGTGTGTGTGTGTGTGTGTGTGTGTGTGTGTGTGTGTGTGTGTGTGTGTGTGTGTGTGTGTGTGTGTGTGTGTGTGTGTGTGTGTGTGTGTGTGTGTGTGTGTGTGTGCGTATGCTGCACTCATAGCCTCAAGTGTTTCAGATGTCCTGCATGTTGCAGCAGTTTACCGATGAATGTGAAGTAACTGGGATGAAAATCAACACCTTTAGATTAGAGACCGCAGTTCTCTCCTAGACTGATCTCTGCTATTGAGATGAAGCAGGTGCCTCAGGTGAAGTCTTTTTAAGTATTTTTAGATCTTGTCCGTAAGTGACAGTACAGTGAATTGGGAGAATGACCAGTGGACAGGTGTAGTAGTGGTGGCAATACTGCATGTGCTGTGGGACTGAAGTGAAAGATGAATTACAGGGTGCTCAGTTTACTGGTCAGTCTGTGTCCCAGTCCTCACAAAAATCATGAGCTTGGGGTACTGACCAAAAGATGAGGCTGTAGATTCTAGAAGAAGCAGTAAAGTCCTCTTGAATAGTGGCTGAGTTCTTAAGCCATGATACAATCTGGAGTTCTGCAGTCCAGCATGATCCCAGAGTACAGGCGTTGCTTCTTTATGCTGAGAGGAATCATGTGAGGTGATTGGGGCACCTTGTGAGGATGGTTCTGGAGAGGGCTACAGTTGAATGTGTATCAGATATAGCTTGCCTAGGAATTCCTGGTTATCCAACATGATGAGCCATTTACTGTTTTTTGGGGACAGGAAAGTCGGGTCTACCCAGCTTAGCTTCCTAACAATGAACAACTATGATCCAGGACAAGTATTTTGGAAAATGGATCAATAGAGCTTCTTTTTCTTTTCTTTTTCCCCATATTGCACTGGATAACCTAAATTTAAATCTAGATTCATCTTTTTTTTACTTTACAACACTTGTTTCAATTTACAACTCCCAGTATAGATCCAGTATCACAGATTTTTTTTATCTAACATAAGAATCATTCTTGTACAGCAACATAATAACATTCTTAGGTGTACATAGCTTGAATATAAATAATGTTAACATGATCATGAGTGAATACGGGTGCTGTGCTTGGTCTTCATCCATTGTCTTCATTATGTGGTTGATAAGTAATTTTGCAAAGGTTAGACCTAAAACAATGTTCCCTAAATAGTTTTATTTGCACAGATGTAACCTAAGGTCTATGCAACTCAGGTGCTTTCTTTGGCTGAGTGCAGTTAACAAGTGGGACATTTAAATCTCCAAAAAGGACACTATTTCCTGTTCCATGAAGGAGACCATCAAAAATTCACCTTTCATGTCATGGTGGATCTGAAGGTCTATCAATTACTCCTAGTCTAAACTGGGTGTGTCCTTTGCATAGCTGTAAGGAAAGACAGTTTGTTTTAAAACCCACCTGCTTCATTTTTGGGCTCCTCAACATATGCCCGAGCAGCGGTAGCACTCAGAAAAAAAAATGAACAGCATAATGTCAAATGCTGTTTCCCACTCTGGTGCATTTTTTAAGTGTGCACTGGCAATGATTCACTAGTTTTGGGAGATTTCTCCTTTCTTCAAGTTGGTGCGACCATGGAGTTTGTAAACTGGGGGTGTAGAGTGGCCTCCCCTCCCTTTTGTATTTCAGGCTTTTTTTTTTTTCATCCTTTCGGCACATTGACTTTTGGGAAGTTGGAGTTTCATAGTAGAACCTTCATTTTGAGCTGTGTTTAAAATTATTATATAGGGTCTATATTAGAACATTGAACATTTAACAGTTCGTACCACTAAAGGTCGACCTTTAGTGATTGAACTGTTAAAATATCGAATGTTCGTAAAAAAAAAAAAAAAAAAAAAAAACTAAAGCGTGTAGGCGGGGGGGGGGGCAAGCCCCCTGCACCCCTCACACCCCCTGCAACTTAAATATACCAACTCTGACACTGCACTACATTGAATTAAACAGAAATCTCCCCTTACGGAGATTTCTGTTTACCCGCTCAATGTTCTGCACTTTCGCTATTCTCGGGTCGACAAATATATATATATATATATATATTGTTCTCCTTCCACTTGTCAGGTTCTCCCTTGGTCTACTAGCAAAAGGGAAACAGTGTCCCCAATCACAAATCTTTGGATCAAACCTATGAAATGCCCCTGTAGTCAAGTGTTGCTAGTGATCATGAGTCATAATCATTTAGTAGAACTATTCGCCATTAACTTAACAAGCTGAATATCTTGCAAACAAGAGGAAACATTAAGTGCTAGCAACTGTGCCTTTTTCTTTGTGTTTGGGTGATCTTAGAATTAGTTGTTGTTGTGTTGTGGTCAAATTGTACTCTTATCTAGTGCATGTTATTTGAATCCAAGTGATCAAATAACATGCTCATTGAAAAGGAGAGTGCATTAAATGAGCATTTAGCAGTGAGAGCAGACATTATCAGCATAAGGTATTTTTCCTTTTCCCTCAGTACTGTGTGATTTCAGAGTTAGGATATATTAGTGTGGGGGTGCAAATCGTTTTGTGCAATTTTTCAAAAACTCCATCTTTCCATTTATTTTACTTTGAAAGCTGGAGTGCATTATAATTGTTTTTCAGTGGGTTGCCTACAACCCATATACAAGTAGCAGTTAGAAGAGAGGGCACAGCTCAACACATTTTTCTGGGTTTTGTAATTCTTTTTTTGTATCCAACAGTTAGCAGTTCCTTCAGTGTGTGAATGCACATTTTCTCATGGACTTTCAGTGTGTATATGTGTGTGTGGGGTGTCTTCTAGTAGTAGGATGTGATTTATTGGTTACATCCAATATATCCTTTGGTTAGTTGTTCTAGATCCAATAAAAATATTTCTGCAACACATTCCACATCCCAAAAGCAGCGTTCACTCTTCTGTCTTTTAGAAAGCTCTAATATTACGTATAGCATGCATTTAAAGCAATGGTGCTCATCTACTATGAATTCTGTTGCTTGTAGAACTCTTTAAAAGCAGTCCATATGTTCAGAGTCAGTTGTACAAAAAAAATACAGAAATTAAAGTGATGAAGACAGTTATACAAACAAGTTAAATACATGCAATTTATCGAACAGTGAAATAATTAGAGCAGTAAAGTATAAATGAGCAGCCTATAGAAGATTTACATTATGTGTATTTATATCCGGAAGATGCGGTGAGGGGAGACAATGAAGTGTAAAATTTAATAGGAAACCTGGAGATTTGTAAGGTATAATTTTTCAAGAAAGGTGTGTGGAGATGGGAAAACTAGGAATTTATAGTTACTAGGGGTTAAGTTAAGTTGAATGATGCGACCAGCAATAACTGTGATTTCAATTGTAAAATGTCTTTGGTAATGTGGGACTGTGTCCCTTATGTGATGTTGTCCTTTCTATGGCATATATACAAGACTCCACTGAGCAGCAGTTTTTTAATTAGTCATGTAAACCTGGGAAGAAGATAATAACTTTCAGTTGTAATGGCAGTAAGGGAACAGGGATGAAAAACAGTAGTCTCTACTGTATTTCAAGCAGAATCAAGTAGATGTTAGTCTTATTTTTCTTAGTGTTTGTTTGACTTTAGTGAGAGTATTATCGAAGAAAAAAAAACACATCTGGTGTCACATATTTAGCATCTCCTAATCTGACTATATATTTCCATATCTGCATTTCTTCATAATTTTCCAAGACATTATTAATACTTGTAGAGAAGAAAACCCAGTTAACAAAGCTTATATTTAATGCCTTGACTGTCTTTTGTACTCACACTGACATCATCTTTCCTACCTGTAGTGGCATATAAATCTGTAAATTTTAGTACAGAGTAGCTGAGTACCACTGTGTATTTCATAATGTGAACATATACATAGATTCATAGGTAAGTACTAGGCTATCGGCCCGAGGGCCTAAGTAAGCCTAGCCAACAATGTTCCCTGGCTTACGCCACCCAAGAAAGTTAATTTCCTGTGCCCCTGTCGAACAGAGTCACAGATGTGATCCCCGGGATGTATTCCCTATTTCCCATCCACCCATCAATATTTTTCTTGAAAAATGCTAATGAGGAACTTTGCTTGGCATAGATGGGTAGCTTGTTCCAAAGTATAGGAAGTCTCTGGGACAGGAATCTATCCCTCAAGCATATTCTGTTGATTGTGGTGACAAGGTTTAGGTCCCTAGAGCATGTAGCTTGGAGGAATTGGGATTTCTTAAGGTATAGCTTGTCCAACAGCTCTGGGTTTAACATAGCTTTATATGTTAGGCAGAGATCTCCTCGGAATAGGCGATATGCTACAGAGTAAAGCTGGAGTTTTTGAGACGATCAGTGTAGGGCATCTGTTTGAGGCCAGTAATCCTCTTTGTGAGGTACTTCTGTGGCCTTTCCAGTTGCTGCAGATGTATTGTGAAGTACATTCCAAAAGGGCCATTGTACTCTATAATGGGTCTAATGGGTGCCGAGTAGAAGGGAACAATGACCTCTTTTTTCCTGGGTGAGAACCCTTTTGTGATGAGGTGTGCCACATAGAAGGATTTCCTGACTACTGTGACGATGCGATTATCAAGGAGAGACTACTGTCCACCTGAGTCCCAAGGTCTCTTATCACACATTCGGCATTAAGTAGACTGCCATTTATGTGGTAGTTCATGAGTACAGAGTTTTTACCAAAGGGGATGACAATGCACTTTTTGGCATTGAGCTTGAGACCATGCCTCTGGCACTATGCATCTGTCTCAGAGAGGCACTTCTGTAGGATGTCCACATCATTTGGGAACTCGACTATGGCTCCTAGTTTGCAGTCATCTGCAAACTTCATTAGCCAGAGGCCTTCTGTGTTAGCCAGTACTTCAGAGAAGTAGATACCAAACAAGAGAGGTCTCAGGACTGAACCCTGTGGTACTCCACTTGTCACTGGTTTGAAGTCAGATTTGGAGTCTGCAACTTTTACAGTGTGGGTTCTGTCAGTGAGCCAGCTGGCAACCCATTTTGTGGCGTATGGATTTACACCTAGTTTAGTGAGTTTATCTATAATTCCAGAATGGAGGATGGTGTCAAAAGCCTTGGCGAGGTCAAGATAGGCTGTGTGAACCACCTTACCCTCATCTATGGCTTTCGTGACTGCCTCAAAGAAGTCAATCCTGTTCAGAAGGCATGCTCTGCCTTTCACAAACCCAAACTGGGTGGGGTCCAGAGTTTGGAGGTTACCTATGTCTTTGTTTATGAGTTGCATGATGATATGTTCCATGGCCTTGCAGAACAGGCTCACCAGGCTAATAAGGAGATAGTTCCCAGGATCAGTGGTGGCTCCCCCTTTGTGGAGTGGAATAAATGTTGCTGTGTGCCATTCATTGGGCACAAAGCCTGATGTGAGACTATGATTGAACATGGTGCTTAGATAGGGAGCCAGTTCGTTCTGACTAGGCTAATCTTGAACTGTTCCAAATGCCTCTTCCGAACTAAGTATGGAACAGAGTCAATCCGAAAATGTCCTAGAAAATGAAACACTTTATTCATGCAAAACCATTAACCACAATAAAGCTCCCTTGTAACTAGTGCAATACCTTTATAAGCAAAGAGGATTAGGATAAGAGGCCATTAGTTACTTGGCAAATGTACACTGTGGGCTAAAAGACATAATGGCTCAAAGATACACTTGCAGAACTCCCATCCTCCCTTGCCCCAAGGTAGAGTACTCTAGGAGTTTGATATTGTAAGTAAGGAGTGCATGGAGAGTACCCTCTTAATATGGGATGGGGGTACTGCCTCCTACAGAAATCCATTATTGGCTGCTTTCAGTAAGTAGTATTTTTGAGTCAGTGACTTTTTGCCACTTAAGCTATACCCAAAGATAACTCAAATATCAGTAGAATATACTCTGAAGAATTTTGGATGAAGACCTAGATGACAGTGGACAAACCCAAACCTAGTAAGGTATCAACTTAAACTGATATAGTATTGCAAAGCCTGTTACTCTCGTATCTCTGTTAGGCACTAATGAAGGAACTTGCCGACTCTACAGTGCAGACTATTTCTCAGTCTATACAGTTGATACTGTTACTCAATCATTTACTGATTAAGTGTACCTACCAGCATAGGTTCATTGGGTAATAGGTAGGTACTAGGCTATCGGCCCTAGGGCCTATACAACCCTAGCTATAACAATTCCCTGGCTATTGCTTCCCACAAATATTTACTTTCCTGGACCTTTGTCTAGCAGGGCTACTGATGTGATCCCCAGGGTGAATAGGCTATCGGCCCTAGGGCCTATAGAACCCTAGCCATAACAATTCCCTGGCTATTGCTTCCCACAAATATTTACTTTCCTGGACCTTTGTCTAGCAGGGCTACTGATGTGATCCCCAGGGTGAATTTCCTATCTCCCATCCAATCGTCAAAGTTCCTCTTGAAGAGGGCATTGAGATGAAGTTCTCCTAAACCATTTTAAAATGTTGTTGGACAGATGAGTATGCCACCACATGCCCTTATCTGAATTGCTTTTATGCACTACAATTCAAACAGATTAAATTATCAAAGTGATAGGAGACATATCCCAACTGCTACTGTTTGGATCCACTACTTACAAGAAGGCTGTTGAGTGATTTTTGATGTATTAAGTCAATTCATTATTCAAACTTATTCAAACTCAGCACAATCCTATAAACATTACTGTTTTCTCTTTTGATTTTAAACAGGAACCTTTAGTGAGAAATGGTTTGCATGAATGAGAAATTTTAAGCAAAACTCAGTCCATTCATCTCATCTGTGTAAACAGGAACTCTCCAAAAGTTCTATTTTTTGTATGTGCGTGCCAAAGTTTAACAGTCCCAAGCAAGGGTCACTGCCCTGCATCCCTAATCCCTTAATTACTGTAAATAATTCAACATTCACAAAGAATAAGTTATAAAAACTGCTTCCAATCACCGTTTAAGGAACTAGGCTCAATAGACTAGGTTTCACTGAAAGCTGACTTGATTAAACAGAAAAAAATATCATTCAGTACCACATAAATAACTTCAACTAATAATAGTATGATAAATTACAGGTCTATTTTTGTTTAGGTTTCTGTTTTAACTGAGACTGATGAAAAGCTTATAATTTTGCAGTTGAAGACCTGTGTGTCAAAGCATGTCCATTTATAAGTATAGCTTAAGAAGGCGTCATAGTGCTGAAACTAAGCATATTAAGTTGCTGACAATGGATTACCAGTGAACTGCTGAGTCCATTCAAGTACTGCAGCCAGCCCAGTATGGCTATCTTTCGATCTGCCCTGTGAAATAATATGATACCCTGTTGTCATGGCACCAGACTGTCACATAAGGAAGTGGGTTAATAAATATATAGTTTCAATATAGCTAAGTAAGAGCTACACACTGACCACTGAGTCAACCCCTCCACCCTTGGTTGCTTGGCTTACTGTACTACTCACACATTGTATAAGACATCCCCTTTTACTAAGGATTAGCCTCTCTTTCATGTAAATGCAAATTTGTGATTACACAAATCACTTAAGTGTAGTGCGATACATTTAATTTTGTAAGGCATGTGAACATACAAAATAATCATTTCACACAATTAAAAATTATATTAACTATATACATTCTCAGGACCTGAGTGGTTTCCTGAAAAGACAACTGTATCTCAACTATTTATAGTCGTTAGACTAGGCATTCTGTTACATTCATTGGTCTTGGTTATTACAGCTCAGGTCAACATCATTGCTGACCAAAGCCTGATGTAGCTCTTATTGTGAATTCAAAAGACCAGGAATGTATTCAGGTCTGGACACTGCAGCTGAAGTAAAGAATGATGACTTCAACATGTCCCTATCTTAGCCATTTTTTTTGCTTCTAGTATCTCCTCACAAAACTTTATATCTGGTAGTTTCTGAAGACTTATGTTTTTTCTATAGATGCACATGCCATATCATCGCACTTTATATGATTTGGGAGACCAAGAATGGCCAAGTAGTTTAGCTGGCACTTGGGCGTTGTAACCCATACTGACCACCAGAATCATGATTTACTCTCTCTATTCACAAAGTTCCTTTAAGAAGAATACATTTACGGCTGTTCTATAGTAGAAAAAAATTGTTTTTGCCATCTGTGTGCAACAGTTCAAGTGCTAACTGCCTGCTGTCACAAACTAACACTAGAAACTAAATATATAGCCTATTGCCCATAAGAAGCTGTGCTGGTCATAGACACCCCTATGGACTGTATAGGAGTTATCAATAAGCAATAAATAGCAGTTTGACGCTCAGAATATTCAATTCTTATTAAAATATTCTTTATTGTCTGTTCCATCCTTTCCACCTGCCCATTTATATGAGAATGTCATGCATTTGATGTGACAAGGGTGAACTCCACTCTTGCAAAATATTCAGTCTCCTAATTAAGAAACTGCTGTTTATTGCCAGATATACCTTGTTCTGATATCACACATACATTGAAAATATAGACTTATGACAGTGATTGACTGAAAGGTAATATCTTTCAGATGCATTACTTCAGGATATGTCGAGTAGTCATCAGCGTAAAGCAAAAAATGTGCAGCCTTGTACTGAAATCAGTCTATTCCCGGTTTCAGCCACAACAATGAGGAAATGTCATGTGGTACAAGTTCTCCCTTTTGGTTCTGTTTTTTGAAAATGCTACATATCTCACAGCTCTATACCAGCTGTTCTAGCTGAATAGATGTATTTACCTAGTCCTGAATTCACCTACTCTCTCTTCACATTTTTCCCCTGGTGTGGTTCATGCAGTTCTGTGAATATATTGTCATGCATCTGTGAATGCATAGCTGTTTCATCTTCTTTGAATATCAATCCTCATGCACATGGCAATCCGTCTTTAAATGGGAACTGTGTATCCACTCAGACTATGTGGAGGCTTCATCCCATCAGGTCATCTTCTCATAATGAACTCATTCCTGCTATAAGCTTCCCTGCTGTCACTGCTAACTGTGCCACAATCCACAGCACTAAAAATCATTCCCTACTAAATCGGCTTTGTAATCATTTAACTAGGCCCCAGTTATAGCATCTGCAGTATGCATAAACTTGTCTGGTTTATACTGTTCATCTGAGTCGTACTTCTGCAGTGGCAATGACATCCCTTGCAGACATTATTTTCTCCTCCTTGAACCTGCATGTCCCCAGTAGTGTGCTCGCCACCTTCAAGCCCCATTTCTGCATAATACCTCCAGCCTCCCAACCACTAAAATGCTGTACTTGGAACACTCCTCTCGGGATTCTCTCCTGTCCCACAGCTGAACGGACATAGTTTTTTTTTAAAGTAAATAGTTTTCTAGCCCCATTTCTGTGTAATACCTCCAGCCTCCTAACCACTAACATACTGTTCCAATATTGCATCTCTCTTGGGATTCTCTCCTGTCCCACATCTGAACAGACATCATTTTTTTAAACAAGTAAATAGTCTTATAGCCCCATTTCTGTGTAATACTTCCAGCCTCTTAGCCACTAAGACAGTGTACCTGCAACACACCTCTCTCTGGATTTTCTCCTGTTCCACAGCTGAATGGACATAATTTTGTTTAAAAACTAAATAGTCTTCTAGCCCCATTTCTGTGTAATACATCCAGCCTCCCAACTACTAAGACGCTGTACCTGAAAAGTGCCTCTCTCGGAATTCACTCCTGTTCCACAGCTGAATGGACATCATTTTGTTTAAAAAGTAAATAGTCTTCTAGCCCCATTTCTGTGTAATACCTCCAGCATCCCAACCACTAAGATACTGTACCTGGAACCTGACTCTCTTGGGAGTCTCTCCTGCCCACAGCTGAACAGACATAATTTTGTTTAAAAAGTAAATAGTCTTCTAGCCCCATTTCTGTGTAATACCTCCAGCATCCCAACCACTAAGATACTGTACCTGGAATGTGCCTCTCTTGGGAGTCTCTCCTGCCCACAGCTGAACAGACATAATTTTGTTTAAAAAGTAAATAGTCTTCTACCCCCATTTCTGTGTAATAACTCCAGACTTCGAAACACTAACACACTGTACCTGGAATACGCCTCTCTCAGGATTCTCTCCTGTCTCACAGCTGAACGAACATCATTTTATTTAAAAAGTAAATAGTGTATGCCAGCTTCTGTACCTTAAGCACAACTAGATTAAATCTAGCATTCACGCACTGCACACTACCTAGTGACTATAGACCTCTAGTCTAGTACTGGCACATCACTGTAAACTATGTTAAATACCTGCTACCACTGTTAAAACAAAGCTAAGCATTCCGCTACCCCACTACTCCCAGCCCTTAACTACAATTTAATGTTCAATGTCCTTTTAACAAACTTCCACAGGCTTCTCTACTCTCTGTACCCTCTAACCGTCTCTTCTGATATTATCCCCTTTTTTGGTTTCTGCAGACCATCTCTTCTGATATTATCCCCTTTTTGGCTTCACTAGGCAAATTATCTCTTCTGATATTATCCTCTTTTGATTTCAGTAGACAATTTATCTCGGAGCTTAGTCCCTCATATTTCTTTCTCTATGGACTTTCTTTTGTAATGACCTGCCTTCCTTACCTTTACTGAATTTCTCTGGCATCACACCACCTCCACCTCAGGGTGCAGTGAAAATAGCTCCTATCTGTTTTTGCTTTCCTGTACTCCAATTTCTCTCCCAGTGCTCTACCATTCCTATTGGCTGTACTGATGACATTGACTTCCCCTGCCCTATCCAATCCGATCTATTCCCATAGTTTTTAAATACCCCTGCTTCCCTGGTGCCACTTTCAAACTTATTTTCTCCTCCTTGAACCTGTGTGTCCCCAGTAGTGTGCTCGCTGCATATGTACAATATCATATCTGACTTTGTTTTATTCTTTTACATGTTCATGTCTGTTTTTTGGTCACATAGCTTGTAAGTGTCAATAGAATGTTACAAACATAAGTGTGATCTCTGTGCATGCATATGGCCTATTTCTGGGTCCGATAAATTTTTTTGTCCAAGTGATTAACTTGCTGTTCAGTTGTTCTATTCACCATTTAGGCAAATTTACATCTTCTGCTCAAAAACTCATTGTAATTAAGCCATAGGAATTGACGGGCAATCACAATAAAGCCGTACAAGCCACTTAACCCTGTTACTTATGTGCTTCATATAATATTCCTTGCTGTTGCTGTGTTTGCTGATAGTTGCTAGTGTAGCAACTTTGTTACCCTGAAATATCTTTTCACAGCCTGCTAGTCTTGGTTGTATAATGAGCTGAATACAGAGCTCCTCATGTTCTACTGGCACTGTATGCTTAGACATATGCAATGGCAGCAATGAGAGTGTGCACCTTGTTTAACAACTGATAAGGAGCCTGCTGCTGATGCTTTTTATTTGTTGTTTTTACTGCTATTTTCTGTAGTATTGCCCTGCATATATATTTTTTGTGATTATCTAACACTGATACTGTTTTCCATTTGGTATTTATACTGTTAATTTTTGTAGTGTTTTGCCTGCATATATATTATTTGTGATTAACTCACACTGTTCTTTTTCTTTTGCTGGATATCACTACCTATCATCCACTGACCTTTCTAACCCATTCTGTCTCCTTAGCTTCTAGCCCCCATTTCTGTGTAATACCTCCAGCCTGCCAGCCACTAAGACACTGTACCTGGAACGCACTTATCTCAGGATTCCCACAGCTGAATGGACATCGTTTGGTTTAAAAACTACATAGTGTATGTCAACTTCTGTACCTTAAGCACGACTAGATTAAATCTAGCACTTAAGCATTGCACACTACTGGGTTCTGCTCCCCCACTTCTAGTGACTATAGACCTCTATTCTAGTACTGGCACATCACTGTAAACTCTATTAACTACCTGCAAACCACCATTAAAACAAAGTTGACCATTCCACTACCCCCTCTACTCCCAGCCCTTGACTACAATTTATTGTGCAGCACCCTTTTAACAAACTTCCACAGGCTTCTCTACTCTCAGTACCCTCTAACCATTTCTTCTGATATTATCCCCTTTTTTGGCTTCACTAGATCATCTCTTCTGATATTATCCCCTTTTTGGCTTCACTAGACAAATTATCTCTTTTGACATTATCCTCTTTTGGTTTCAGTAGACAATCTATCTTGGAGCCTATTTCCTCATATTTCCTTCTCTACAGTCTTTCTTTTGTACTGACCTGCCTTCCTTACCTCTACTGATATCTCTGACAACATGCCACCTCCACCTCGGGGTTCAACCCACACCATTCACTCTCGCTGCACTCAGGCTCACTCCACTCCTCTACCCTACCCCCATTCCCAACCACCCAACCACCTTATATGTATACCTATCCTAACCACATCCATTGTCTACCTCACATCTCCCCATCAGTCAATCACTATTATTTACACCTACTACCCTATCTACTCTATCCACCTCTTTACACTCCACCCACTTAAGCAGTCTACCCTGTCTCATTAACTTTCATTCAACTACTTGCTGCTCATCAACACATAGCCCTCTATCCTCACTGACTTCCTCACACACTATTTCTAACACCAACTACAGGTAACTGAATATGCCACAGAAAACCCTATCATAATTATAACCCCCTTTCTATGTCTTCTAAGTCTAGCATAGCATACTACCTCTTATAATTCATACCGCATTACCAACAACTCCTCTCCAACTCTACCTTATAAGCATAACCACTACCAGTCAAATGTAACTTTTCACATCTCTCCTCAGATTTTCAATACCTCCAAAGCACTGCTCTTTACTTTTAAGTATATTGACACCCACACCTCCGCATGCAGCCTATATAAACATCACAAACTATTATCCAAACTAAGGCTCCTTCTCCTCCACTCCCTCATCCAAATAAAACTCTAAGCTGATATTTACCCTAACCCAGGCCCCACACTTACCACACCCCCACCCATCCAAACATCCCCATCCTCCACACTGCACCTAAATAATGTAATGCCATCCAAATCCCCTCCCCTCTAGCCACTACCAAAAAGATGCCACTCTGATCTATTCATAACTAATTTTAACCTTAGAAGCATAACAAATAAAGTTCATGAATTCCATGTTGCCCTTACCTTATACTCCTCAGACATAGCTGTGATTACTGAAACCTGGCTAAACCCATATAAAAAAAATGAAGAAATACTTCTCAGCAGGTATAGCATAGTTAGATTAGATAGGCTATCCAAACAAAGCGGTGGTATTGTCATCATGTTTAAAGACTCATTCAAACTGGTGCAACTAAACCCCACCCCTCCAGACCTCCCCAACTCTGAAGTATTAACTACACATCTGGGAATCAACTCCTTGAAATCTATAATTCTCATTGCTATCTACCTTCCCCCAACTAACAGCCTCCGTAGCATAGAAAATATTCTCTGCTGGGTTTCTACCAACTTTTCCCAAGAAACAATAATATTAGGAGACTTCAACTTAGACTGGCTTACCTGTTCCTCCAAAAATCCCACCAATTTCATAAACGTATAACTTCTGTCAAACCATTAACCATCCCACATGCATAGATAAACATTGCAATAAACAATCTATACTAGACTGGATATTAATAAATAAACCCAATACTGACTATGATGCTGGCTGCCTTACAGATACCCTCAGCGATCACTCTCCAACCTTTCTTCTCAGGAAATTACACATAACTAATAAATATCATACAAGCACATCCGCAACAAACAAAATTCTCCCTCTATATTTAGTACACGACTACAGCAATATGACTGATCTCCATTAAATTTCCTTTAGTTAGACCTCGCTGTACAGTATTTTAATAAAGAATTCCTTGAAATGCTTAACAGATTAGCTCTCACTAGAAAAATTCACACCAACGACCATAGCTATCTAAAGAGACTAAATTGCTCCTAAAACAAAGGGATAGAGCCTGGACTCTCTGCCATAATAACAGAAACAAAGATAATCTAACCTCCTACCAATAACTGAGAAATCAAGCAAAAAAAAACAAAAAACAAAAAAGACAACAAAAATACTTCCAATCATGTCAGCAGAAATACCAAAACAACCCTCAGAATTTCTGACAAGCCATTAACCAACTCCTAAGCCCAGGAAAACCTACTACCCTGGCTCCACCTACCAGCAGCACAACACAATGTATAGCTACACAATTCAATACCCACTTTATTAACTCTATAACGTCCTTGCTAAACAGCGGTACAAACTCTGACCTATCTATACCTAACCTCTCTAAACTTAACCCCAACTCACTCTTAAGCCAATCCAAACTAGCTATATAAAAAACTCCATGCAAATTAAACCCTTGCTCTCTTGCTGCTGATCAACAGGCCAACGATTTGCTGAAACTAGCCACTGCAACTATCTCCTACCCCATATCTATTCTCATCAACCGCTCTATCTCTGAACAGTATGCACCTCTCCTCTAGAAAATATCTCATACCATACCCCTCCACAAAAGTTGGCCCTTCCACTGGCCTTTCTAAATATAGACCAATCGCTATTCTCTCTCCATTAGCCAGAATCTTAGAAAAATGTGTGCATCAAGAAATCCTTGATCACTTCCTTAAAAGCAACCTTATATTCATTACTCAACAGGGTTTCCAACCTAGACATAGTACTAACACAACTCCTATAAACTTTAGAAATACTGTCAATCTCCTCAAAAACAATGGCCAACTTGTCTCTGCATCCTTCCTTGATATGTCCAAAGCTTTTGACACCGTGTCACATCAAATACAGCTAAACAAGCTTGCCTCATATAATTTCAGTACTGCAACCCTAACCTGGTTTGATAGCTATCTCTCTAATTGACAAGCCAGCCACCAAATGGGATAATAAGCACTCCTCCCCTTCTACCCATAACAGTTGGAATTCCCCAAGGCTCCATCCTAGGCCCCCTTCTTTTTACTATTTTTACCAATAACCTAAGTACCTCCACAAAACTCGTTTCTATCATTCAATATGCTGATGATGCCTCTCTCATCTGTTCTGCCCCCTCCTTTAAGGTTCTACAAGATAATACTCAAAATGCCATACAAGACATAGAAAACTGTCTATCTGTCCATTGACTCATATTTAACCGCATGGTCTTTAGTTGTACTAGTGAAAAAAAATACCCCACCCCCCTCACAATCTTTTCTACTAATGGAACAAAAATTAAACCCATTGAGCAAACTAAACTTATAGGTGTTACAACAGACAACTGTCTAAAATCTGATAAACATATAGCACTAACAATCAAAAAATTCCATATAAAACTTGGTGCACTATACAGGGCTAAACCTTATCTAACTAACTATGCTAGAATATCCACAGCCAGATCCTATCTCCTATCCACCTTACTTTACTGTTCCCAAATTTTTACTAACCTAAGTAAATCAGATTTACACAACCTCAAAACTTGTTATAATAAAATAGCCAAATTTGCCTCAAACCTACCTTACAAATCGCATCACTGCTCCACTCTTCACCATCTTAACTGGATCGAACTTCCCAACTTACTAACTCTCAACCAGCTAATAATCACCCATAACATCATGTACAAACCTGATAACTGCCCCGCACTCTCTGACCTTGTACAACCATACACAAACTTTAGGTCCCTTAGATCATCTGACAAACTAATGCTCAATGTAACTGAGCTATTATGGAGATGACTCATACTCATTCAAAATAGCCAAAACCTGGAACTCTCTTCCCCAGCATATTCTAACTAATTCTGATACTCAAAAGTTCAAACAGCTACTAAAAGAATACTACTCTAGGCAATGGCTATGTTCCTGTACATATCCAGGCTAATCTCTCATCTCTCTACACTCTCCAGTTTTTCTACTAACAGCCTACCTTGCATCATCTGCATTAATTCAATCCTATGATCGACTGCTTTTTTTAAATATATATTTTATATGTGTTCTACAAATATCGCTCTGATGCTCTCATGAGCTTTTGATTACTGAGTACTGCTTAACTGTACTTTTTTCAACAATACATAATGCTTAAGGTGTGTATCTTTAGATTTGCAAATAATGCTTCTGTACTTTTCTTTATGTTACTGTAAATCATTATGTAATGTATTTTGAAACTTTTCTCATGCAAATATTTGGCATTTTGTAGTATATTTACAGAGCTTTTCTCCCCGGGTCTCCGCAGAAAATGGGCTTGCCCAGTCGGACACTACCTAGTAAACAAATATAAAATAAATAAATGCTGGAGCTTTGGGCAAAGACTTTTTAAAAATACTTTGGAAGGATTTGTGGTCAGCTTCTACTCTAATATTCTTATCATAAATATAATTGGGGAACACATGACATCCAAATGTGTTTGAGCACTGGTCAGTGCCCTTGATGCATAAGCAACAGGCCTGCTCCCCGCTAACAGAAGTACTCTTAGTCCTTGCTCACTCACATAAGCTTATATGGTTGTCACTAGTGTCATGTCACAGTATTTTTGAGTTGGTGGAGTAATTATTAGAACTATATCAGCTGAAAACTTCTCTTGATCTACTTATCAAGACCATACTGCATCATGCTTTAGCAGCTCTTGATCACACTTATCTCTGACAAGTGATTTATAAACATAGTTAAGATGCTGTATCATTCCTAAGAACGGCAACAGAGATGATCTGTAAATAGGCTCAAGCATATTCACAATAGCTTGAACCTTGTTAGCATCTAGTCGAATACCCTTCTTTGTCAACATATGCCCCATCTGTTTCAAAGAGGTGCCACATGTCTGGCACTCGGTTTTAATGAGTTACAAATACTAAGACTTCACCTTGTCCAATGCCTGTATCAGACATCTGTCATATTCCCACTTTGTAGCACCCCAGACTATAATGTTATCTATGACATTGACTATTCCATCTAGCTCTTCAACTATAGCTGCTACTGATGTCTGGAGTAGTTCAGGAGCTGACAAGATTATAGAAGGTAGCCTCAAGAATTGATAATGACTATTTTTTGAGTTGGGACACAGGATCTAAACTGACTAGACATCGTAAGGCCTTATTAAATTTAATTCTGTTGACTGACAAAAAAGCAATTACTAAGTCTAAACCAACTGTATTTCATATATCGGACATTATAAAAGGCATAAAAGAACTGGAAGCAGGATCTTCAGAAAAGGAAAGGGAGCAAATTACATAGAAATAAATGGAAATTATGGGAACAACACCTGAAGCATAATGTTCAGAAGGAGGAGGAGTGAGGTGTATGGGAAGGCAGGAATTCAGCACTTTATGTAATGTTAGACTGATGGCAGTCAAAAAGGAACAATATGTGATGTATAATGTATGTACAGTAACTAGAAAAAAACACATTAATATGGTTTGTTTTCTTTTCTGTTAATGCATGTCTACCTATGTCTTGAGTGATAATTTAATAATGGTTTTAAAAATGAATCGATAATGACTAAAGGTGTGGTGAAAGTACGAAGTAGGAAACTGGGTCCATCCAGCTTGATCTTCTACAACCCTGAGTTTTTGTTGAGCACTACAAGGATTCTGGCATTAGTAGTTTGAAGGAATTAAAACTTTTTACTGATCCATTTGTTAACGTCTTAAGAAACATTTTTTACCCTAACCTTGTCTTCCTTCAAGATTGTTACTGTACTGTTGCCCTACTCAGCTGATTTGCTCTGACAATAACTTCCATTGATTCTGTAGTCTTTAGCTGGTATGCTGTCCTACTCTTATGTGTAAGAAGCATAAGTCACAAGGATTGCCTCAGGTGTAATCTTTATATAATATTCAATGTGTAGACATCATAAGTTGTCAAACAGATCAGTACTAGATCCCTCATTTACTGTCATTACTCACTAAAATAAAACTATGCTATATAATATCACATTTACTGACTTCTTCTCTGTGGCTAACCCTTGTCAAAAACATTCTTGTTCCTAAACTAGAATATGGGTTGCCATTCTTTATCTTTCACTCTGTTACAATACTCAAAAACTACAGACACTGAGAATAAAATTTGCATATTTGCCTTTTTGCTGGCTCTCCAGCATATCTCTGCAACCTCCACCACAGCTTAAATTGACTCCTTTCACCAAATGGACAACCTATCTTCTTGGTGCTCTTGTCCAGAATATACTAAAAAAAGGCTACTGCCCACCAATGAAAAGAAAAGCACCAGCCATGGATCATGCCTTCTCATTAAAAAGCTCTCAAGATAATAGTATATTGCTGAACAGATCACCATTTAAAACATTTATCAGAGAATGGGCATTCTTCATACTAGACCAGGCATTATAAAAGAAAATCTCATCTTGAATTAGGGGACTAAACTCACTAACAGAGTTTAAAAATTCCCTCTGTGAGTGTCTACACAGAGTCTAGTTCATAACTCTCAACTGTCCAGATTTTTGCCTCATATTTTTGGTTTTTTGGCAAATAATTGAGGTTTGAAGTCACTAAATAATATTAAATAATGACAGGTATTTGAGTTTCAGACTCCACGTCCTTCAGAAAATGCATAACAATTCAAAACCTGCTATTTTAGTAACTTTTTAAGATTATAGGATCAATGTTTAACATCTGTCCCTGTTTTGGGGACTTTGTTCCCCCATTATTTCTGGCTTTGTCCAGATTTCTTACACTGAGAGGTTGAGAGACAATCACTAGTTATACAACCACTCATGTTCTTAGCCAGCCATAAAGATGGATTTCTCTAAATTCACTAAACTGTAACTGTCTTTCACCTTGCATTTATGTATTTTTCTATAATATTTAATCTCTCTTTTATGTTGTATGCACCATGTATACTTCTGGAACTTCTATAGCCATGCATCAAGGCCAGTCTAACTAATGGTAATCTTATTTATAATGCTTTTTTTTATTGATCTCTTTCCTGTGGGTCTTGGCTGAAAAGGGTCAGCAGACCAGTACTCCTATGCGGTTAATAAATGGTAAGTTATAAAACAAAATAAATAATTTGCTGTATAAACTTCAGCCCACTATCTTCCCTGCTCCATAAAAATAAAAGTGATAAATACTTATCCCCCCCCCCCCATCTGTGACAGGCTTCTCCTCATCTCGGCTCTTAGTGGTGTCTCTGTAGTTTCAGGGCTTCTCCTCAGCTCTGCTTTTAGCGGTGTCCCTGAAGTTTCAGAGGTAGCAACAGTTGTAGAGTTCTCAACTGATGCTGAAAGTTGAAGAAATTAAGCAAAAAGTTGTCAGCACTTCAAGGGGGCATAATATGAAAGAAAATGTCTAGAGCAAGATTTGTGGCTAAACTGTTCAAAAACAAATCTGTTACAGTGAAAATAAACTGAAAACATGAAAAATGAGACTAACGACACAACATACATTTTAAAGTTCCTGATTTTGCAGATCATCCCTGATGTTGTCACATATTTTTGCACTGTTCGTCATAAAATATTTGATTTTTTGGTAAATCACTGAAGATTATAGTCAGAGTTGCTTTCTTCTTATTGCGCTGAAAATGCATGTTAATCCGAAGACTGTTGAACTATTAAGTTTTAATGTGAATTAGAGTAATATTAAAAAATTCTGACTTCTCCCCCTTTACTTCAGTAACTGAGAGATACATGGCACAGCAATGCAGGGGATTTCCTGATAAGTCTTTCTCACTTTCACTGTTGGCCTATCCCCAAGGCACGTCCCAGTAAAGAACTCCTTGGTGAGGACATAAATCAACAATTTATTTATTTTCCATTTGTTTACCGGGAAAGTACGACTGGGTCTAAGCAGACCCTTTTTCAGTGGAGGCCCAGGGAGAAAGGCTCCATGATTACAATGTTTATAGAAAAATATACACAAGTGTTGACAAAGTGAAACATACAAGAAAGCTTACAAAAGTATTTTGATAAACATGCACATATAAAAATTCTTATACAATTTAGTAATATCCATGACGCTAGCAAGAGTAACAATATATATATATATATATATATATATATATATATATATATATATATATATATATATATATATATATATATATATATATATATATATATATATATATATATATATATATATATATATATATATATATATATATAGAGCATACTTAGGAAACTATCTAAGTTAAAAACAGACATATCATGTGAATATGATGGGATTACACACGGTTTACAGTCTTAATACCTGGTATTAGAATTTCAGGGACGTTGATTCACAGAACTATAACAAGGCATTATAGTCATTGGTATGTCAAGGAAGTTATTTCAGTGGCATTAGAGGAAGATTAGTAGCTTAGACTTTAACAGGTTAAGTTGATGGATATAACATGAGAGTAGATGTAGCTTAAAATATGGTAGAAAGCAATGTGTAATGTATAGTGAGATTACATTAGGAAATATAGACTGAGGCTGGAGGACAGCATGCAGGGTTAAGGTCCCGCTATGAAAGCTGGTAAGAGGGCGATAGGGGATAATGGATAGGGTTATAAGTGGGAGAGTATGAGTAATAGCAGAGGGTGTTAGTAGCTGAAGACACTGAAAAGTAGTTAAAGGAGGAAGAGATAAGGACTTACAGGGCAAGGATGCTTATAAAGAAGTACAAGTAGAGATTAGTCAGGCCTGCTAAAGGGACATTGCCATGTTAGTTCAAAGTGTTCCTTTAGTAGTAGTTTGAATTTGGATGTGCTTTCAGTACTGAGAATGTTTTGAGGTATGTTGTTCTAGATCTTAGCAACTTTATGGGAGAATAGGGAGTCACCATATGTATTATTAGATCTACTGATGTTTAAGAGAGTTTTATTGGATGACCTAAGGCACCTAGTGCTTGAGTAAGGATGGATAATATTGCTAATAGCTGGGCAGTTTTCTGGGTAGAGGAGGGTGGAATAAGTTAGTACTAATTGGTTATAAGCTAGTTGATTGGTAAGCTCAAGCCAATTAAGATGTTGCAATGAGGTACAGTGATGGGTCTTGGTTGGGTGGTTAGTTGCAAATTTAGCTATTTTATGGTAGCAGGATTCCAGTTTGGTTAAGTCTGATTTTCTTAGATTTGTAAAAATGGATGAGGTGTAAAGTCGACTAGACAGTAGGTGGGATCTACTGATGGCATGATGGGTGGAATCTGTAAGGAAGGGCTTGATCCTGTAAAGGAAACCTAGTTTAAAGTGCACCTTCTTGATAACTGAGTCAAGGTGTCTATCAAGTTTAAGGTCCTTGTCTATAGTTACATCCAGTAGTTTAGTTGAGTCAATGGGCTCAATACGAGTGTTGTTAGATGAAAAGATGGTGAAGGAGCTATGGTCAGGAGATTTTCTGCCTTTGGTAAAATGATTAATTTGGTTTTGGATGGGTTAAGTATGAGCTGATATTGGTTAAGGAAATTTTCAATGTCCAGGAAGAATTGCTGTGTTTTTTGTAGAAGGGAAGGTACTGTGGGAGCTGAGCAAATTAGTGAGGAATCATCTGCGTATTGGATTATGTTGGCAAGTTTTGTGGCTGTGTATAATGTATTTGTGAATATTATAATTAGGAGGAGGCCTAGTATTGAACCTTGAGGTACTCTTGCTGCTATAGGTAGTAGGGAAGAGAGTTCATTTTGCCTTCTGACTGCTTGTTGCCTGTTAGTGAGATAACTGATGAACCAGGAGATGCTAGACTGTGAGAGGTTATAGGAGGTTAATTCATGGATGAGTTGTTTATCAGGCACTATATCGAAGTCCTTGGATAAGTCGAGGAATATAGAGGATGTGAGTGACCCAGCATTCCTATGTTGATTAACTGTATCTATAAAGCTATAAAAGGCTATGGTCATGCTGTGTTTGGGGCAGAATCCGTGTTGGGTGGGGGAGAGGAGATTGTTTTTTAGGAGATGGTTGAGTAGTTGGGAGCGAATGCATTTTGTAAGTATTTTTGCTAATGGGGAAAGTAGGGCAATAGGCCTGTAATTTGTAAAGTCTGTTGAGGCTCCGCCTTTATAGAGTGGGATGATGTGGGATATTTTCCATAGTGAGGGTACATATTGCTCTGTGATATATCTATTAATCAGTATAAAGATAGGGTAAGCAATAAGATCAGCAGCGAGTTTAAGGTATTCCCTGGGCAGTAGGTCAGGACCAGGGCTAGAATTTTTAAGTTTGGCTAGTACTTTTTTGATGTAGTGGGTTGGTATGGGATGGAATTTGAAGGAGTCTGGGTTATTTTTAAAAGTGGGGGGAAGTGATAATTGGTTGCTGTCATTGTTGTCCATGACTAGTGTTAATATAGAGTTTATGATGTGGTTATTGAATTGTGCGGCTATACTGTCAGTAGAGTTAGCTGTGCTTGAGGAGGGTATGGGAGTCTGGCCGGGTTTTAGAAGTTGGTTTATAGGACCCCAGAATTTTGGGGGGGTTTGCGGTACCTATTTTGGATAGAGTTGTAGTACTGTTTTTATCATACTTGATTTGTTTCTTTACTAAATTGTAAAGTTGCTTGTACTTTAGGAGGGATTCAGAGGTTTTAGTGTGTTGGAATGTTTGCCATTCCTTGTCCCTGTCTTTGAGTAGCATACTAGCTTCTGGTGAGAGCCAGTATATGTAGTTTGCTTTTGAATGTATTTTTCTTAGTGAGGCTAGTGAGTTTAAGCAGGACAGAAATTGGTCATTAAAGTAGTAAACTGCTTGGTCTAGTTGAAGGTACTTAAGGGGGACCAGTTTACTTGCTGGAGGAGAGTAGAGAACTTTTCAGGGGTAAAATTTGATTTGTTACGGACAAGTTTGAACTTGGGTATATTGTGGAGGAGGGATTGTTGTTTAAAGAGGAAGGTAAGTGAGTGGTTGCTAAGGGTGTCTGGGTGACAACCAGATAGATATGAGTCAGGGTTAGAGTTAATGAGCATCCAATCCAGTACTGATTCTTTTTTTGAGTGTTTGTCAACTCTGGTTGTACTGAGCATTAGCTGTGTAAATTCAGACAGGTTAATATGATTAGTGGATTGATTGATAATAGCTTAATAATTTTTGCAATAAGTGCAAGAATTAGACCAAGTCAAATAATGCAGCTTAACAGTGTTAGCCACAAAGCCTTTCTTCTGACACCAAGTCACACCTGCTTGGAAGTTAATTACATATACGCTTTTAGGACAGTGAAGTCATAAGTCCTCACAGAGGCTGCTTACACTTCACATGATTCGTACCACCCACGCTACTCCTTAAATTTATACTTCCCCAGTCACATGCACTGTTTGTGGCAGTATCATTTATTTTTCCAAAACAGTCATTAAATTTGCCAGATAAATGTGTATAAGTGACATTGTTTTTGACTAATTCAATGGAAAATAGATTGTTTGAACAGGGTTACTGCAAAGGGGATTGTTCTTTACTCCCAATATGTAGCAACTCCCAAAGTTAATTAAATTAAGAACATAGCTAAATGGAAAACATCATCTTACAATGGATATATATATGAGTTTTTAATAATTTTTTTTAATCACAGGCTCATTTAATCAGTTGAATCTTAATTAGCGATAGGGATCCTCCTTCCAACCTTAATGTAATATCCAAAACAAACACACTGAAAAGGCTCAGCACTGGCTCTGTGAACTCTGTGGAATTACAGCAATTACCACTTTTTTGTCTAAACGGTACCCTATTAGCTGTTATGCTCTACTTTGAGTCAGTCGACTAGTTTCCTAGCCACCTCACCACATGCAGCCCCATCCCAATACAACGATTTCAAAATCAGCAATCCTGTAAAGCACGGTACATAATTCCTTTCTGAACTGTATGTAGGCCACATTTACAAGGCTTTTCTTGTTCATCTCTTTGCTTATCAACCTGTAGGCTGTATTTATAATTTGATTTCCTCAGACAAAAACGTACTCTGCTGTGCTTATTTCAAGAGATGAACTTCCTAACCTCTTGTGTTTGAAAATCTTCGTAACACACTTCAGGCTATTCTCATACAAGGTTACAGAAATGATCCGTATCCTTTCCTATCTTGTTACAACCTTCAGCGCGTCATCATTTTACTTGTCATCTTTTAGCTTTGTATGTTCTATGTGTTAATACTGACCATGTTAATGTCTGCAGCATTAAATATAAATCTGAATTCCTTGCCAGCCAAATCTCTCAGTATAGCAAAAAACTGGGACAATTTCTGAACCATGGCTTAAGCCTGCCCTTCCCCTCATCTCTACTTTCGAGGTAGGCCAGGAAATTAATACTTTGACAAAAACTAAGCAGTACTATAAAATGTAGTATTAATAAATCAGAATACACTACTGAACTTCACAGTATATGATTAGATTAGACTAGAGTACACACTACCTTAGACATATACTCATATAAGCCATCTTTTAATCTATACATATAAAAGGGTTCTGAATAACTAATGTACCACAGATTATAAAATATGGAAGTATTAAACATTTAATGCAATAAAAGAGGAAAAAAAAAACGTGTCTCATTTGTCTCTTCCTTAAAAAAGGTTTCAGCACAACAAATTTACTTAAACCCACTTCCTTAAATGCTCATAACTTAACAAATCCAAAAAATGGTCCTTCTACTAAGGAAATTATCCAAATCCCCCCTGCCACATCAAACTTAGGGCAGTTCTGTCTATGCCAATAATCATAAAGGAACAAACTGAATCAGATGCACTGATGTATTTACATAAGACATTAGAGTTGTTTGATTCAAATATATTCAAGAATCACCAGTATTCTAGTACCCAAAACATTGTGTTTCTTCCAACATAACATGAGCTGCACTTATATATGACTAGACAAACAATGTCACGGTTTATCAATTAATAAACTATCTGATTTCAATTGTACATGGGATGGCACAGAAAAATCATTGTACTTACATTGTACAAGCCTAACAATGGTCACATGCATAATTGCTTTCAGAAGGACTAGTAAATTTGTGTCTATCCACCAGCCTATGATTATGTTTACACATCATGGATAGATTCTGTCCATCTTAAAGGTCAGAAATGGAAAAGGGCCTTCAACAGCCCCTCGCTTGATATCAGAGGTTAATGCTTTCCACAAAAGCATTTACACAAAATCTGTCTGATGATATTCTGCTTATTATAAAGTGTACGACAAACCTAATCTTATTTCCGACTCCTTGAACTACACTTCTACCTTTGCACCTTAATATGCATCTACATTCATTTGATTTACTCTTTCAGTAGTGTTATATAATACTTCCTCATGTTATCCTCTTTCAAGGAATGTCATTTTCATCTCCTCTATCATATCAGGAAACCAATCTGGATGCAATCATGCCTTCTTTACTCTGATGACCTGCAACAAGGTGATATTATCAATATCATGTATGTTGAACTCTGACCGCGACAATTTATTAAAACCCATTTGCTTTCTATATATTTTTGTAATTAAGTTACCATTTTTCTTCTGTCATGAAGAATAAATAGTACAGATGAAAAATCTGAAGTTGCATCATTCATGTACTAAATAAATAGATGCAAATTCTTTAAATCACCCTTCCAGGCAAACAGAATATCACCCACATAACAATGATATAAGTCCAACTATGGCATAAATATATTAGTTTCAGCATTGTAAAAAGTTCTCTTCTCACCAACCTATGACCAGATTTGCAGAGATGGGGTCATTGAGGTCCCATCGCCATATTTCTAATTTGCTTACACTGAGTAGCATAAGCTAAGAAAATCTTATTTTCCAGAATATGTCCCATTAGCCTAGGCTTCTCCCATGTTCCCCAGATTTCCAATTTGACAAGTTATATTCAATTGTTTATCTAGCTATTCTGCAATAAGAATGTAGCTTTCTCCCCAGGTTGATTCTGAGAATTGGCCTCAACCCAGTAATACCAACCTGTTAACAAAACACAAATAAATATATGCTTAGCATATGTACATACATATATCTTTAGCAAACTACAGAGCAGAAACAAGGTACTTGTAGCAAGACAGTACACAAAGGAAATGCTGTTCTGTAGAGCAGATGCAATACTAACAAAAGAGTCCCCTGTATTTACAACTAAGATTTAAAGCATGTGAAGTCAGGCTGCATGGCAACAGAAACATCTCAGGTTGTATATTGTCCACAAGTATCTTCAATACAATTCAGTCCTTGATAGTTAGGCAGACATCCTTTAAGCAAAAGTTTGGTGATAAGTGAATTTGGTGGCAGATCATGCCTCTGAAAGTAATACCTTTATGCTGTTTCATCACACACACACACCTACACAGACACATACACACACACACACACACACACACACACACACACACACACACACACACACACACACACACACACACACACACGTACACAAACACTCTCACTTGTATGTGTACATGGATTGACAGCCAGGCAAACACAGACACACACACGCACACGCACACACACGCACACACACGCACACACGCACACATGCGCACACACATATATACACACATGCACACACACACATTCTCATGCACCCTCCCCCCAAACACAGACACTCACACACAAACATGGACAAACACATAGCAACAGAACTAAAATCTTTCCTGCAATCATCTAGTCAAGCATCTCCATACTTTGAGTAACAAATGCATGCCTAGTATATCAGGTGACTTGAGGAAATACAGCCCACAATGCACAACTGTAGGGATTTCTTCTGCTGACTTCCCTGGCTAAGTGTTATTCTTAAAATCTACAGTTGCCTTTATCAGGACTACACATGTATTGAATTCTGAGGGTGTAGCAGGCAGACCCCTGAGGTCCCTAGATGACCCCAAAATGCTGAGCAAGTAGCCAAAAAGGAAAAAAAGTTTATTAATTCTCTTATACTAGCTTCAGCCTATTTAAGAACCCCAAAACTTGAAAGCACACCCTTCTTAGCCTTTCTGGGGCAAGGAGCATGAGTTCTGGTACTTTCTACATTTTACAAAAACTCCATCAAGAATACCAAAGCAACTTATGAAGCTAAAAATTATTGGAAACCCGTCTTTAGTTAAATTACAAAGCCATGGTTAAGGATCCAGAAAAAAAGGCCAACAAACTGTGATAAAGATGGAGCAAATCAGATTCCCAAATAAGTTATTCACAAGCTACAAATATTCTGTGTGATATCTTTAGGAGGAATTTGATTATTTTGACATCTAGCGATGAAATAAAAATATATTGGGAGATAGAGCAAAATTTTCCTTTAAGAACAAAATAATTTTAAAAAGGTAGCTTTGCTACAAAAAAACAGAGATTGTACTTAATGTAAATATATACATGTACAGAAAGCATTTATACATCCATGGATACAAGAGGGATATACATTTAGACATTATACAGACTGTAAATTGAGGCATATAGTACATCTTGTGATATGCGATGCCTGACTACTATTTATGTTGGCTAAACTAATCACCACCTTAACAAAGGATATAAAAAAAATTCTAACCTTGTTTCCTTCCTTTCCTGTGGGTAGTCTAGTCTGGATACAGATTTTCTGTGTCCAGGACTATTTGTGGGCTTCTAAGCCCCCAAGCCTTTCTGTGTTGGAGGGAAGCCTTCTAGCTTAATTTTATTTCTTAGAACTAGCCAGCTTTTTAGTTTTAGCACTCATCTGTTTCTTTGAGCACAGCACTTGTTCAGAACTCATTGTAAGCACTAAATAAGCTACAAATTACTACAGCACTCAACTTTCCTCACTGTCTAGAGGAAAACAGTTTCTAGTACTTCACAAATAAGCACCTATCCAGGCATGTATAAGGGTCAGCTCCTGGTGTTTTCTCCTGTCTACCTGATGAATCTGGGCATCTTGGGACAATGCAGCAATTGCCTCATGTACACAGACAACCCTCTCCTCCTACCACCCAACACTATGACCTGTGAGAGATGCACTTATATAGCCAAACTGGAAGCAAAGCTCTCTTCACCTAAGACTGGACTAGACAGTCAAGAGGAGAAGGTAAACACTTGCATCACACCACACGCAGCACATAGTCCCTCAAAACCTACACCACCAAAACACACAAATAGAAACACAAAACACATACCTACATTCACGGAGGCTTTCAGTGAAAACCTGCCCAAGCAACAGGCACCTCCAAAGCAGAAACACAAACAACCTCCACCACACAACACAACCCAAATGACACATAGCCCACAAACTCAGTGTGTCACTCAACCACAGCCCATAAGGCATAACAATGTACCCAACACTCTAGTCATAGGTGACTCTATAGTCAAGCACACTGATGTTCCACTCACCAGGCTAAACAAGGAGAAAGTTACTGTCAGCTGCCTGTCGGGTGCCAGGATCCACCACATAACACATGCACTCAGGTGACTCCACAAGTACAAATATGGCTCTGTCATTATCCATGTTGATGTGAATGACCTGAGACGTACCTCCCTGGACTACATGAAAAGGGACATGGAGGAGCTGTCTGATCTTGTAGCCCAGGCAGGTATGACCCTAGCCCTGAGTACCATCCTGCCATCACCCAGAATGATACCACAGCACAAGGACAAAATTATTGACTTCAACATTTGGCTAAGCTTCTGGTGTCATTCTAAGGGGATCCAGTATCTGTCTGCCTGGGATGACATGATCGACAAACCACAATGGCTTTGCCAGAGATGGCCTGCACCTGTCGCCCCTGGGATTCCGGATACTGGCTAAGTCTCTAGCCACCCCTATAGTGCCTTTTGTAGGCAAGGTTCAAATGACAAATTCACCACCATAACAGGTACAAGCAAGAAGAATCTGAGGGTATTGCTACTCAATTCTAGAAGTCTAAACCTCAAAATGCACTCACTCAAGGCACTCCTTAAAATGGAGAACATCGACATCTGTGCAGTGACAGAGACCTGGTTCAAGCCTCCAGAGAGTACCCCTGCATTACCAGGCTATAATTCATACAACACCTTTCGGCCACCTAACCTGGACCGAAACACTAAAGGCAGAGGCATGTCCATATTCATTAAGTATATCCACACCTCCAGGCTAGTTGCTCAGCATAATGCATCTGAGATTATCTAAGTGCAACTAACTCTGGGCAAGACCGCAATCCAAATTGTAGCTTGCTACAGATCCCCCACCATGCCCCAGGATTCCCACTCCTCATTTCTTGATACACTGGAAAATATTAGGGTACAACCTAACACCCTAATAATGGCTGATTTAAACTACCCCACCATTAACTGGGAAAACTACTCATGTACAAACTCTTGTGCTCAACGTTTTCTGGAATTCATAAATTCCAATGCCTTGGATCAACTTATCCACGCCTCCGCCAGGGGTGCAATATCCTAGACCTGGTTACTACCAACATGGGCAACACACCAGAGGTCAATTCCTCGTTGGTCAGATCCGACCACAAGCTAATCACCCTAGACATTCACATCCCTCCCCCACCCCCCATTAGGGAAACCACAGTAAACAATTTCTCCAAAGCCAACTTCACGCTTCTTAAGACAGAAATGGCAAACTTCACGACACCCATGTTGACGGACAATAGAGGTATGACTGCTGAATCCTACACAGATGCACTTTATAAGCACTTACATGAGTGCATGGATCATGCAATCCCTAACAGAACCAAGATGCTATCCTCCAAAAAAAGGAAGGCAATCTGGTGGTCCCCTGCCATAAACAAACTCTACAACAGAAGAAAGAAACTGTTGCAAAAAAGAGTAAAATCCCATGATTGGAGAAACTCCCTGGTCAGCCTCAGTAAGAAGCTGAGATCCTTCATAAAATCCTCCAAAGCTAGTTATGAAAACAAAATCGCCACTGACTCTAAAGACAGCCACAAAGCATTCTATAGCTATGTCAAGAATCTCAATGGCAACACTCAGATCTGCTCTGAGTTACAGCACAATGGCATTAAATATACAGAACCAAGTGATATTGCCAACATCCTGGCAGATAGGTTCAGTGCTAACTTTACCCCCCTGTCATCCCCTAAAGGGCCCATCTCTATACCAGAAGAATGCAAAGTTCCTGTAATCATGGCTGCACAGGTAAAAAACACACTATCCAAAGCCAAGAACACAGCATCCATGGGACCTGACAATATCCCAAGCTGTGTTCTACACGAACTGCAGAACAAACTGGCACCCCACCTAACTACCATGTTCAATCATAGCCTCACCTCAGGCTATGTGCCCACTGAATGGCTCACAGCGACAGTTATCCCACTCCACAAAGGGGGAGCCACCACAGACCCTGGAAACTACCGCCCCATTAGCCTAACGAGCCTGGTCTGCCAGGCTATGGAAAGTACCATCAGGGAACTTATAAACAATGACATTGGTAATCTCCAAACTCAGGACCCCACCCAGTTTGGGTTTGTAAAAGGCAGATCATGTCTCCTAAACCTGATAGACTTCTTTGAAACAGTCATCAAAGCTGTAGATGAGGGTAAGGTGGTTCACACAGCCTATCTAGATCTCACCAAGGCTTTTGACACCATCCCCCACTCTGGAATTATAGATAAACTCACTAAACTAGGTATAAATCCCTATGTCACAGGATGGGTTGCTAAATGGCTCACTGACAGAACCCACACTGTGAAAGTAGCAGACTCCAAATCCAACTTCAGACCAGTGACAAGTGGAGTACCACAGGGTTCAGTCCTGGGTCCTCTCCTATTTGGTATCTACTTCTCTGAAGTACAGAATAACACAGAAGGTCTTTGGCTAATGAAGTTTGCAGATGACTGCAAACTGGGAGCCATAATCAAAACTCCAAAAGATATGGACATCCTACAAAAGGGTCTCGCTGAGACAGATGCCTGGTGTCAAAGCCATGGCCTCAAGCTCAATGCCAAAAAGTGCATTGTCATCCCTTTTGGTAAAAACTCTGTACCCATGAACTACCACATAGGCGGTAGTCTACTTAACACTGACAGTGTGATGAGAGACCTTGGGACACAGGTGGACAGTAGTCTCTCCTTTGATAATCACATTGCCACAGTAGTCAGGAAATCCTTCTACATGGCACACCTCATCACAAAAGGTTTCTCACCCAGGAAAAAAAAGGTCATTGTTCCCCTCTACTCGTCACTCATTAGACCCATTATAGAGTGCAATGCCCCTTTTGGTATGTACCTCATAAGACATCTACAACAACTGGAAAGGCCGCAGAAATACCTCACAAAGAGGATTACTGGCCTCAAACAGATGCCCTACGCAGACCGTCTCAAAAAACTGCAGCTTTACTCTGTCGCATATCACCTACTCAGAGGCGAACTCTGCCTAACACACAAAGCTATGTCAAACCCAGAGCTTTTAGACATGCTCCACTTAATGAAATCCCAATCCCTATGAGCTACATGCTCTAGGAACCTAAACCTTATCACCACAATAAACAGAACATACTGGAGGGGTAGATTCCTGTCCCAGAGACTTCCCATACTCTGGAACAAACTACCTATCTATATCAAACAAAGCTCCTCATTAGCACTCTTCACGAAAAATCTTGATGATTGGATGGGAGATAGGAAATTCACCCCAGGGATCACTTCTGTGGCTCTGCTCGACAGTTGCACAGGAAAATAATTTCCTTGGGTGGAGAAAGCCAGAGTACTTTTTGGCTAGGCTTATATAGGTCCTAGGGCCAATAGCCTAGTACCTACCTATGAACTTTACATGAACAGACAAGAACAATAGTTTTACGTTTGTAGTTTTGAGTTTTGGAATAAACATTGCCTAAATTAAGAGAGGAGAGATGGAGAGATACTAAACCATATAAAGGTTGTTGAATGGAAATGGATTCCATTTATTTATTGTTTTATTATTTATTTGACATTTGTTAACTGGGTTAGTCTGACTGGGCAAGGAACCCTTTTTCAGCAGAGACCTGAGGAGAAAATCTCCAAAAACATAGAGTACAAACAAATCATATACAAATACAGCATGTAGCAAAACACTAACAATAAAGTACCCCTATGGAATCTATATTTTGAACAAACATTTAAATAAACACTAGCAAGAGGTGTAAAAATCATAGAGAGTTGTGGTGTAGTTGTCAGATTAACAAAATTAACAGGATTAACATATGCAAAGATTTAACATTAGCCATCATGCAGTTTTTTTTATATTAAGATAGTTTATGTGAAGGAAGAAAAATATATTGGGGTATGGTTGCCCTAACATAGTATTAGCAGATATAAGGGAGATAAAGAGAGAGGAGGGGTAGTAGATATGAGCATGTAATATTTTAGCTTTTTTTGAAAGAGTAATTGGTTGTAGTAGCTCTTATGTCAGGAAGAAGTTTATTCCAGGAGTTAGCCACTGAGTAACTATACAGCAGTTTTCCAGTTTGTTTCTTGGGCTTATATACTTCTAGGAGATGATGGTTGGCACTCTGAAAGCAATGTTTTGGGGTGTAGGGAGAGATTAGGGTAGAGGTAGCAGGGCAGCAGGATGGATTTGATAGAATAGAGGATGTGAGGTAGAGTTGTGGAAGTAGAAGTTACTTATGAGCTTCTGGTCAATGAAGATTTTCTATAGCAGTGCAGTGGAGAGAGCGGTAAGGAAGATTTGCAGCAAATCTAGCTATTTTATTGTATGTGTATTCAAGTTTGACCATGAGGTTGGTTTTTAGATTGGTGAGGATAGGTGCGGCATAAAAGAGAGCAGGTAATAGATAAGCTTGGGCTAGCGAGCGTTTTGTGTCTTTAGTAAGATATTTTTTATTCCTATATAACAGGCCTAACTTTTGGTGAGTTTTTTGATTGACTGAAGAATGTGCATGTCAAACTTAAGTTGGCTGTTGATAACGCCAAGGAGTTTGGTGTGGGATTCGACAGAGATAGTTGTATTGTAGAGAAGTGATAGAGAAGGAGTTTTTGCAATGTTGTAGAGAAGTAAGGAGAAAAAGAAGTTTTGTTTTCTTAGGGTAAAGTAAGAGTCCATTGTTGGTTAGCCATGTTTCAACAGACAGACGTGAGTCTTGGGTAATGGATAGTAAGTGGGGAAGATTGTCAGAACAAGATATTATAGTGGAATCATCCACATACTGGATGAGAGAGGAATGGGGGTAGGCAGTTAGAAGGTTATTTGTAAAGATGTTAAAGAGTAGAGGACCAAGATTAGAGCCTTGGGGACACCAGTATGTACTGAAAGGAAAGGAGAGGAAGCTGATAGATGGCTATCAGTCAGATAGCTAGTAAACCAGAGTATGGTAGAATGTAATAGGTTAAGGTTTTTAAGTTTAGCTAGAAGCAGATTGTGAGACGTGTCAAAAGCTTTGGATAAATTGAGGAAGAGACTAGAAACTAGGTTGTTTTCATCACAAGCTTTGGCTATGGTCTATGTGAAAGTAATAAGAACTGCAGCTGTGCTATGATAGGGCCAAAAACCATGTTGAGTAGGAGATAGGAGATTTTCTTGTAGCAAGTATTTGTTTAAGTATGCATTTTTCCATAATTTTGGAAAGGGATGATAAGATGGCAATTGGGTGATAGTTGGAGGGGTCTGTCGTGTGTCCCCCTTTGTGAAGAGGAATAACATAGAATTTCATTCAAATTATGGGCACAATATTTTCAAGGATGGATTGGTTGATAAGTATGGAGACAGGGTAGGTAATGGTGTCGACAGCAATTTTAAGGAATGTAGGGGGTAGCTTGTCGGCCGATGGTAAGCAAGGTTTTAGTTTAGAGAGAAGAGAACGGATATATGTAGTGGAGTCAGGTTTCAGTGAGAAGGGGTCAGTGGGAGAAGTAGGGGTGGGATCAGTGGAAGAAGGATTTGTAACATTATGTTTAGTGAGATTATTCACAGATTCAATGAAGAAGGTATTTAAAAGAGTAGAAGTGTCAAGGTCTGAGCTATTTGGGCAGGGAATAGGTGTAGTAGACTTACCTGGATAAAAAAGCTTATTAATACTGTTCCAAAATAATCTGGGGTTGGAGTGAGGATTATTTAATGGTTTATAATTGTATTGTTTTTTATCATAGTCAATGTGCTTTTTGGTTTGGTTCCTAAGTTCCCTATATGTTTGAAGATGGGTTGGTAGACCATTTTTTCCAGATTTTCCAAGCTTTGTCTCTGCAGCATGAGGTTATGAGTGGGTTGTGTTAGCCAAGGTGAGAAGGTTGGTTTTAGTCTAATTTTTCTGATAGGGGCCAAGAAGTCTAGAGTATTAAGGAAGATTTCATTGAATTTGGAGACAGTCTCATCAAGAGGAAGGTTGTATAAGAAAGACCAGTTGAAAGAAGAAAGTATGTTGAAGGTGACAGGATTGAAGTTGGAGAGTTTGCGACAGTCTTTAACATGGTGGACTCTATTGAGCTGAGGGAAGTATCTATGGACAAGGGTGGGGAGATGGTCACTAAGTGAATCTGGGAGAGTACAGGGATTATGATAGAGATTTGGGTTGGAAGTGAGAATCCAATCAAGAATTGTGCCAGTGTTAGTGTGTTTATTATAGCGAGTGGGAGCAGAGATGAGCTGAGAGAAGCCATAGAGGTTAATGCAACTACTGGGAGAAGATAAGGTTATCATAGACCAGTCAATATTAACATCACCTAATATTATAATCTCATAGGTGATGTCAACAGACATCCAGGAGAGAAAGTGCTTCAGAATAGGAATGTTATTTCCAGGGGGGATATAGATAGCAGCAACAGTGAGATTTTTGTGCTTATTGACTTTACAATTAACTATAAGAATTTATGCAGGATAAAAGTTAGGAGGGGGTATGGGAAGAGGATAGAGTGAGAGTTGGTCGGAGTAGAGAATGGCTATACTACCTCCTTTTTTTCAGTGGGAAGATCAAGTTGGAAAATATTATAGCCTGGAGGAAGAAGTTCTGAGTCAGAGATGTGTGGATGAAGACAAGTTTCGGAGACAGTAAGAATATCAGGGGGTATACTGAGTGATCAGGGAATGAAGATGGTTAACTTTACTGGATATGCTTTGCATATTAAGAGAGAGTATAGAGAGGTTTTTAGGTGGTGAGAGATTAGTATGGCCAGAGGAAGAACCAGGGGGGAGTAGTAGTAGGATCTGTAGGACAGCTGGAGAGAGGTTAAGAATGTCAAGAGTAACTATTTGAAGGGCAGTAGGTGAGAGGTCCAGGACTGGGGATAATGTCACCAAAACATACTAAGTTAGCAAGGAAAAATAGTTTAGAGATTGGTAGATGGTACTTAGGTCTCATTTTGCAAGACGTGAGTGGCAGAATTCTAGAATTAGATGCAATTCATTCTCTTGGTTTAAATAATACTGTTCCTTTAAAACTAATGTTAGAAGAAAGAGGTCTTAAGCATTGAACATCAGTGTTTTATTATGTTGTTATATCAGTTACATAATAAACGTCTGTACTTTTCATTTAGAAATTATTTATTGCATTAATGGTATTTATCTTTAAGTAAGTGTCACATGATTAAATGTATTTAAATGAGAGAGTGGATTTATATGGTTAGTAATTCGTCAGGTGAAGTATTTTTTGAGAAAACATGTGTGTGAGTGTTGCAATGACATATATATTATATATTATATATTGGAACCTCTACTGTGTTGAGCAGCATTTACTTTGTTGGCAAACTATAAAATACCACCAAACATTTCTCAGAACTTATACAAAAGGCACTACCTACTCAGATACAGTAGAGATAGCCAACATACTAGCAAACAAATTCAGTGCAAATTTCACCCCTGAAACAACTATACAAAGCCCACATATCCCACAGAATCTCAAAACCCTTTTATAACCAAATAATACTTGCTAAAAGTCCTCTATAAAAAAATATGTCATCCATTGGGTTTGATAATATACTCAGTTGCCTGATAAACAGTACAAAATATTCCCTAGCGGACCTGCTCATCCAGCTAGTCAGCTTAAACTTAGCCACTAATTTCTGTTCCTGAAGTATGGCTCACAACTGTTGTAATGCCACTTCACAATCATCACAGACCTTATTAACAAAGATACAGGAAATCCCCAACCGATAGACTCCACCCAGTTTGACTTTGTCAAGGGGATATCATGCCTGCTAAACTTGGTGGACTTCTTCGAGACACTCACCAAAGCCCAAGACAAAGGCAAATCTGTGCATATGGCCTACCTAGACATAACTAATGCCTTTGACACAATCCCACACTCAGGCATCATTGATAAACTCATCCAGCTGGGTATCAACCCATATACTGTTGCGTGTTGCACACTGGCTCACTGATAGAACTCATACAGTCAAAATAAGGACTCCAGCTCCTCTAGCAGACCTGTAACCAGTGGTATTCTACAGATATCGGTTCTGGGACCACTACTGTTTGGAATCTACTTCTCTGAAGTACAGACTTAAACTAAAGGAGTATGGTTGACAAAGTTTGCTGATGACTGCAAACTGGGAGCAATCACTGAAACCCCTAGCGATGTCAATATCTTGCAAGAAGGTCTTACACAGACTAATGATTGGTGCCAAAGTCATGGTCTTAAACTTAATGCAAAAAATGCATTATCATCCGTTTCAGCAAGGGTAATGTTCCTGCAAACTATCACACCAATGGCAATACCCTAAGCATACAGTCAGTGGTGAGAGATATTAGCAAACAGGTCAACAGCAACCTTAACTTCAATCACCATGTCTCCACAGTGGTAAGAAGGGCATTTTATACTGCTCATCTCATAAGTAAGGACATTGTCTACAGAAAAAAAGAGGTTCAAACCCCCCTTTACTCTTCCTTCATCTGTTCAATAATAGAGTACAATGCTCCCTTTGATATGTTTCTTTCTAAACATCTGCAGCAATTGGAGAGACCACAAACATTCCTTACAAAGAAAATTCAGGGTATTCAAGATCTGTCTGATGTGGACAGACTAAAATCATTGTCACTTTACTCTGTGTCATACAGACTGCTCAGAAGAAACCTGTGCCTTGCATATAGAGCAATCTCTGACCCAGCTTTAATGGAAATGCTGCACATTCACAAATCAAATGGCACACAGGACACTAACCTGGTATGTGACATCAACAGAACTTGCTGGAGTGACAGATTTGCCTCACAGAGATTGCCCCACCTTTGTAACAAGCTTCCTATTCATATTAAACAAAGCCCCTTGTTGGCCTTATTTAACCGTAATCTGGATGATTGGATGGGTAACTGGAAATTCACCCCAGGGTTCCACTTGCATCTCTCTTGTCAGGGGCAATAGGTGCTGATTTTAGTGTCTGCTTGAACCAGGCACCCTTGTGGACACTGGTTGAACTTGGCTAGGCTTGTAGGGGCCCTGGGGCCATTAACCAAGTAACCTCCTATGATCTTATGATCATATGATCCTAAGGGTGGAAATGGCAGCCATAATGAATTACAAAAGTTGCATAAGCTTTTGTTTCATCCACCACTGCATTCTTATCTCATATGTTAAGGATATAACTTACTAAACTTTTTCTCTTGGCAAAAATAAACAAAATTAAGAGTTACTTCTGAATGAAGGCATGGCTCTGAGCTGGAACAACACAGCACTGATCACTATTTATAGTTTCTCTATGTCCTGTAGCTATGGAAAGACCCAAGCAAGGGGCATTTGCAAGAAGGGAATCAGTATTCAGTCAACCAAGTATGGAATCATAGGAAGTCATTTCTCTAAATATTTCTCTGCCAATATATAAAATACTTTAATAAACGCTCTGGAAACCCAGGACAGGTAAAATTGAATCCCTTTACCTCGAATTTAAAACCACCCAAAATGAACTGAAGGATGCTTTTGTGAGGATTTCATATGGTAAAGTGCCAAAAGTCATCTGACATGTCCAGCGGTACCAACCATGCACACATGGCAGCAAGGTTATGACTCCTGGAGGTTGGTCATTTGCAGTACGACATTCACTGTGTGTTTGATGATGTCTCTGAAGTTCATGATGGGACTGAAATATCTTGTCCTATTTGGACTGAGGAACAGAGCTGTCTAACCATCTGCAGGAGGAACAGTCTCTATATTCCTTTGACGGTTAGAATTTGGACTTGCTCCAAGAAATCTACATAGAAGTTGTGGTTATTTAATCCAACTCTTTCTGAATTAACTGATAGTGTCAAGATGTGGCTATCAGAAACCATATCCAGTCCTTGGCTGTGGTTCTACAAGCTGGAGCATATATAGCTGCCTGCTACAGTTAACCTTGAGAGGTAGTTAAGGCTTTTGCTGCAGTACTGTGCAGCCTGCCATAAGAACAACTCTGCTATTTTAATTTTTGTTCATGTGGACAGTGGACTTAAGACCATAATGAAAAGGCAATCATCAAAAGAAAAATCCAGATGGTATAGAAAAGACAGTACTACAAAACAGAAAACAGATGAGTTGTAGTGAGAGTCAAAGGAGAAAGGGGAGAGTCACAGAAGGAAGACTAATTGCAGTACAAAGAAACTGAGTGGCCTGAGAGGTTAGGATACTGAGGGAGAAACAATCGCTATATTAAGTCAGGCAGGATAGGAAGGGTTCAAAGTAGAAGAAGAAAGGGTCTAAGATGGAGAATCAAGATGCAAATAAAGAGAAAGAGATGTGGAAAAAAGTTGAAGAATATAGGAAGCAGTTGACAACAAAGGAGGATTTAACTAATGTAGAAAGGCTTACTGCAGCTCTATAGGCATGTGAGATGCTCCCAAAGACAAAATTAAAATGCGGGGAATGTTAAAAGGCAGTGAATTTAAAAGGGGATAGCATGTCATGTTAGGTAGGTGAGGGTTCTACATAAGCCAGTCAGTGTGAGGGGGTATAGCATACCAGGTTAGGTAGGTGATAGTTCTACAGAAGGCAGTCTATGTGACGGGGTATACCATGTCATGTTAGGTTGGTGGAGGCTTTACAGAAGACAATGGATGAGAAAGAGGTATGGCAAGCCAGGTTAGGTAGGTAGGTGAAGGTTCTACAGAAGGCAGTGAATGAGAGGGGTTATGGCATTCCAGGTTAGGTAGGTAAAGATTCTACAGAAGCCAGTCAATGTGAGGGGTTATAGCATGCCAGGTTAGGTAGGTGATACTTCTACAGAAGGCAGTCAATGTGAGGGGAATATACCATGCCAGGTTATGTTGGTGGAGGTTCTAGAGAGGGCAAAGAATGAGAAGGAGGTATGGCAAACCAGGTTAGGTAGGGAGGTGAAGGTTCTACAGAAGGTAGTGAATGTGAAGGGAGTGCAGCCTGCCAGGTTAGGAGGTGAAGATTCTACAGAAGGCATTAAATGTAAAGGGGGTTATGGCTTACCAGGTTAGGTAGGTGAAAGTTCTGCAGGAGGCAGTCAATGTGAGAGGGGTATGTCATGCCAGGTTAGGTAGGTGAAAGTTCTGCAGGAAGCAGTGTGAGAGGGGTATGTCATGCCAGGTTAGGAAGGTTAAAGTACGACAGGAGGCAGTGAATGTGAAGGGGGTATAGCATGCCAGGTTAAGTACGTGAAGGTTCTACAAATGGACATGAGGAAATGGTGGGGAATGGAAACACTGAAAGAATTTGCCTGATTAGAGACTAGGGAGCATCTAAGAGAATATGAAGTAAAGGTCTTTTTGGCAGATAGAAAAAAAAATCTCCCAAGGTGGAGCTTATTTATAAGACCAGAGAAGTAGAAAGTGACTTTGTGTGATGTAATGGCAGCAGGCATTTAGCTTTTGTGAGGGGAAATCCAATAATGTTTGCTATAATAAGAATATCTTAGAAAAATAACAGATTTTGCTAAAATGTTTCTGAGTACAGACTACAGCCTAATCATATTTGTGCTGAAATGTGCTCCAAGAAAAAGACTGCATTGAAAGATCTGCATTGCAATGTTCCTGCTGAGATATGGTCAGCTTGCTTGTATAAGGACTGAGGAGACCATATAGCAGCCACTAACCACACTGGAAATTCTACATTACATACTCTAAATACAGATAGAAAGACAGCAAGGGATGAGTGACAGTTTCAAAGCAAGTGCCTGAGTGGGTAGAGACCTCCTAGGATCTGGAAGCCATTTGCCTCCTATCACAGGTATGGCATGGCCTTTGTCTTGAAAATATTGAGAGTGAGTTTGGTTGAAATCCAGTTGCCAGGGTAAGTCAAATTGTTTTAGAGTTTGGTGCTGATGGTTGAGGTGGCAGGTTTGGACCGAATGAGAATCACGCCATCAGCTTAACAAATGTTCTTGCAGAAGATGTCAAATAGATCAGTGTTTAGGAATATGGAGAACACTAAAGGGCCAAAAATAAAAACTTGGGGAACCTTGAGGACTGCTGTAACTAAGATCTTACAAGTGATTCCATTCAGGCACCTAGAAAACCAAGTGACAGAGAACATGTCCAGGCCATGTCACATAGGCTTATTAACAAGGGGTGGTATTCGACATGGTGTCAAAGCTTTACTTATGTCATTGAAGAGGATAACTGTACCATGCTGCTACAAATTTGTCTGGTGAGGGATAGGATGGCTGTCAAGGCACTGTGACCTTTAGTGAACCCATGTACACAATTCCTATTAGATTCATTGTTGAGGTCTTAACAAGTAATACTTGAAAAGACTATTGCAGCATCAGTCTTTCAAAAGAAAAACTACTAAGAATTATGAAATGTTCAGGGGAGAGAGAAACAACAGCTGAAGACATAAGCAACAATTACTCTGAAGCCATTTTTGTAATAAATGTCTTGTCACAGGTGGTAATAAACAAGTAACCCATGAAACAAAGTATTCCATCCAGCTGAAATTCACCCAAAATGTAAAGCATACGGCGAAGTCAGTTGTTAAAGAGAAAAGACATTGTTGGAATAACAACACGATGGAAGTAATTAGAAAAGAAAGGTTCATAGGTTCATAGGTGTACACTAGGCTAATGGCCCTGGAACCTTTAGAAGCCTAGCCCAAAAAAACTGCCCAGGCACCGTGCTACCTAATATTAGTTCACAGTGCCCCTATCCAGTAGGGCAACTGGAATGATCCCTGGAATGAACTTTCTGTTACCCATCCACTCATCAAGATTTCTCTTGAAGAGGGCCAGCGAGATGTTCTGCTTGACATGAATGGGAAGCTTATTCCAGAGTATGGGCAGTCTTTGGGAGATGAACCTGTCCCTCCAGCATGTTCTGTTAATTGTGGTAATGAGGTTGTGATCTCTGGAGCGGGTGGCAAGGGGGGATTGGGATTTCTTTAGGTGTAGAATTACAGGTAGGGCTGGGTCAGACATGGCTTTGTAAGTCAAGCAGAAATCACCTTTAAGTAGACGATAAGAGACTGAGAACAGCTGAAGTTTCTTGAGTCTGTCCATGCAGAACATGTGTTTAAGGCCTAGGATCCTTTCTGTGAGGTACTTTTGTGACCTCTTCAGCTGTTGTAGGTGTCTGGTAAGGTGCATGCCAAACAGGGTGTTATATTCGATGAGTGGTCTAATGAGGGATGAGTAAAGAGGGATGATGACCTCTTTCTTCCTGGATGCGAAACCTTTGGTTATAAGATGTGCCATGTAGAAGGACTTTCTGACCACAGTGGCAATGTGGTGGTCGAAGGTGAGGTGGCTGTAGATCTGGGTGCCCAGATCTCTTATGGCCCCTTCAGTGTTCAGTAAGCTCCCATCAACGTGGCAATTCATGGGAACTGAGTTTTTTCCAAAGGAGATGATAACGCATTTTTTGGCGTTAAGCTTCAGGCCATGATTCTGACACCAGTCTTTGTTTGCAGAGTGGCCCTTTTGTAGGATGTCTGCATCACTTGGGGAGTTGATAATGACTCCTAGCTTGCATTCATCAGCAAACTTGGTCAGTCAGAGTCCTTCTGTGTTGGTTTGGACTTCTGAGAAGTAGATGCCAAATGTGAGAGGGCCCAGGACCGAGTCCTGTTGGACTCCACTCATGACTGGTCAACAGTCTGACTTGGAATCTGCAACTTTCACTCTGTGGGTCCTCTCTGTGAGCCAATTTGCAACCCACCTAGAGATGTAAGGATTGATGCCTAGTTTGGTGAGTTTATGAACGATACCTGAGTGTGGAATAGTATCAAAGGCCTTGGCCAGGTCGAGGTAGGCTGTATGCACTGCCTTACCCTCATCCACAGTCGTGGTCACTGCCTCGAAGAAGTCAACCAGGTTCAGCAAGCAGGATCTCCCCTTGACAAAGCCAAACTGTGTGGGGTCAAGAGTTTGGAGATTGCCTTTATCTTTGTTAAGCAGGTCCATGATGATATGCTCCATAGCTTTGCATACAAGACTCATCAGACTAAAGGGGCGATAGTTCCCAGGGTCTATAGTTGCTCCCCCTTTATGGAGTGGGATGACTGTAGCAGTGTGCCATTCATTAGGGACATAGCCTGAGGTAAGGTTGTGAATGAACAGGGCACACAGATGTAGTGTCAGTTCATTTTGTAGCTCATGTAGGACACAGACAGGGGTATTATCAGGTCCTATGGACACTGTATTCTTGGCTTTGAACAATGCAGCTTTTACCTGTGCCACAGAAATGGTGGGCACCAGGGTTTCTTCTGGTATTGTGATAGGGCCCTCGGGGGGGAGAGGGGTAAAGTTGGCACTGAATCTGTTGGTTCAGTATAGGAGATGCCATTCTGCAATAACTCAGAGCAAATCTAGGTATTGCCTTTGAGGTTTTTGATACAGCTATAGAAGGCTTTGTGGTTGTTTTTGGTGTCAGCTGCAATTCTTCCTCATAACTGGCTTTAGAGGATTTGATAAGAGAACTCAGCTTTTTGTTGAGACTGATAAGGGAGGTTTTCCAGTCTTGTGACTTCATTTTTTTTCTACAACAGTTTTTTTCCTTCTGTTATAGAGTTTATTGATGACTGGGGACCACCAGATTGGCTTCCTTTTTTAAAGGAGAGTGTCTTAGTTCTGTTTGGTATGGCAAGGTCCGTGTTCATGCTCATACAGTTCATTGGTGTATGATTTGGCAGTCATGCCGCTATTTTCCATCGGCATGGGTGCCAAGAGGTTAGCCACCTCTGTTTTTAGGAGCCCAAAGTCGGCTTTAGAGAAGTTTTTCAGGGTGATCACCTTAGCAGGGGATGCAGGTGAAATGGAGATTTCCATGGTGATCAGTTTGTGGTCCGATTTAGCCAGGGAGGAATTGACTATAGGTGTGGAGTAATGGTCTCCCATGTTGGTGATAACCAGGTCAAGGATGTTGCTTCCTCTAGTGGGGGTCATAATGAGCTGATCCAGGGGATTGGAAATGATAAATTCCAGAAAGCATTGGGCCTGTACATTGGTACTTGAATAGTTTTCCCAGTTGATGGAAGGGTAGTTGAAGTCACCCAGTATGAGAGTATTGGTTGGATCTTGATAGATTCCAGTCTGCTTAGGAAGTTGGATTGAGAGTCTAGGGACATGTTTGGGGTTCTGTAGCAAGTTATGACTTGTATCACTGTCTTACCCAGTGTTAGTTGTACCTGAAGTATCTCAGATGCATTATGCTGGGCTACCAGTCTAGAGGTGTTCATATCCTTTAAGAATATGGAGACACCATCATCTTTGGAACTTCTAGACGTATTCTGGGGCAGAAAGGTATGGAATGAGTTGCAACCTGGGAGCACAGGGGTGCTTTCTGCCTCTTTAAACCAGGTCTCTGTTACAGCACAGATGTTGACATTCTCCATTTTGAGGACAGCTTTGAGTGAGTGCATCTTGAGATTTAGACTTCTAGCATTGAGCAGCATGACCCTCAGATTGCATTTGTTTGTAGCTGTTACAGTGGAATTTTGGTCTTTGGAACACTGCCTAAAAAAGCTACGACAGGGGTGGCAAGAGCCTTAACCAGTACCCTGAATCCCAAGGGTGACAGATGCAGGCCATCTCTGGCAAAACATCGAGGTCTGTCAATCATGTCATCCCAGGCAGACAGATACTGGATCCCCTTAGAATGACACCAGAAACTTAGCCAATTGTTGAAGTCAATCATTTTCTGCTCGTACTGTGGTATAATTCTGGGTGACGGTAGAATACTGCTCAGGGTTTGGGTCATACCTGCCTGGGCCACATAATCCGAGAGTTCCATCACATCTCTTTTCATGTAGTCCAGGGAGGTATGTCTCAGGTCATTCACACCCACATGGACAATAACTGAGTTATATTTGTACTTGTTGTGGAGTGACCTGAGTGCATGTGCTATGTGACGGATCCTGGGACCTGATAGACAACTGACTGTTGCCTTCTCCTTTTTCAACCTAGTGAGTGGGACATCAGTGTGCCACACAATTGAGTCTCCTATGATTAGTACACTGGGCAAAGTGTTTTGCCTTAATGGCTTGGATTGAGGGGCACACTGTGCTGGTGAGCTATGTGTTCTGGGGTTGGTGTTGTGTTGTGGTGGTCGAGTGCATTTCTGTCTCGAGGATCTCTTGTTTGGGTAAATGTTTGAGAGCCAATGTGAAGGTGGGTTTATGGTTTGTGTTTCTATTTGTGAGTTGTGATGGTTGGTGTTTTGGAGGGCTGTGTGTTCTATGTAGTGAGTTGCAGGTGTTGACCTTCTCCTCTTGACCAGCTAGTCCAGTCTTGGCTGAAGCTTGCACTGCTTCCAATTTGGTGATATAAATGCATCTCTCACAGGTATGAGTGTTGGGAGGTAAAAGGATGGGGTTGTCTGTGTACATTAGACAGTTGCCACAGTGTCTCAGAATGCCCAAGTGCACCAGATTAGCAGGAGAAACCCTACAATCTTACCGGGAGAGTTGGTCATAACTAATAAGTACTGGTGCTGTTACTGCGTAGGAACAGCTAATGCTGATAGCACCTAAGTGTGGTACAATAGATGCTACACAAGCCTGTTGAAATGCTAGGCAATTACGCTAATTGAAGTGCAAGAAGTAAAAGAACAAGCATGTTCTAAGGTGAAAATTGAAGAGCAGATTTTCTGTCACCTGTAATAGTTTACCTCAGCTGAGTGCCGCTGCGCAGTGCACAAACCAATGCAAACATGGGCTTTTAAACCAGAAAGTTGAAAGGGATGAAAAAAAATGCCCAAACGGCCAATAAACTACAATTTCTGGACCAGAAACCACTCCTCTTGTGGTAGATAGGCTACCTAGTGCTTACCACTCCCACTGATAAGCTAAAAGGCTTCCTTCCAACACAGAAAGGTCTGGAGGCTCAGAAACTTACAAAACAGTCCTGGATACAGCAAATCTGTATCTGGACTAGACTAGTTACAGGAAAGGCAGGAAATAAGCTTAGAACTTTTTTTTTTTTGCAGAAAAGCAGTTAGAACAGTAGCAAAAACACTTTAAATGCAGTACAAGCTAGCACACTTGAGTGTGTAGCAATACTAAGGCAAATACAGTTTAAATAAATGCAGATAAATTAAAAAACGACAAAAAACAAGTGCAGAGAGCAGTAAATTATGCAAAAATCAAAATGGAGGCACTTAGAGTATCTCATTTCTCCTAAAGAATAAAGTTATATTGTTTAAAAGTGAAAAAGGTATGAATGAATAACTCCCATTATTGATATCTGACTGTGTTTTACTATTATCATGGAGAGTTTGGTGAATTCATCCAACTAAGGACACTCACAGAGTATATGATTTATTGGTAATGTAAGCACTGAAAATTACTCAGTACATAATGGAAGCAAAACTATTGTGTAACTAATGTTTGAGAAAAAAATCCATAGCAAATGTACAGAGTTTAGCGACGAGGCAGAGCTAATTCTAAAAAACTCTGTTGGTTAAGACCATGGTATGACCCTTAAAGAAGAAGCAGCAGGCCATTCTATTTGTCTGAATTTTATTTTATTTTATTTAAAGATTTAATAACTGGGTGAGTGGGCTGGTTCAGCACCATGCTGTTACTTTTGCAAAGTGCTGTTGTGTCACCTTTGTAACATAAGCAGGAGTGCCATATGAGAAAATATAGTTTATCTGCCATGTAAAAAGTTACCTTGTGTTGGAAGTTGTGGAGAATTATATCTGTATGTGATTTAAAATGTGACACTTTTCTTTTAGGTCGTGGTGTTGGTAATGTACAGAATCCAGAAGGAAATGAACATGACAGACTGATACACCCAAATGATATAAACGCACAACAAGCGCATCTGACAGAAAGGATTCAAATTCCAGAAGTAGCAACAGTAAGGTTTTCTTTTTCCAAATGGTTCTGCCTTCTAGGTGACTATTAAGTGTTAAAATGATGCAATAATGCATACGTTTATTAACTGTTACACACTGTATTCAGCCTGTATCAGCTTAGCATAATGGTTAAGGTGTTTACCTTGCAGACACTAGGTACAGGGACTGATTCTCACATTGAGTTAAATTGTCTGTGCTTAAAATGGCCCAAAAGGACAGTTAGCCTAGGCCTGGCACTTACGCATGAACCTATAGCATGCATACAGCAAATGTAATTCATATTAGGAATGCAACAAGTAATATAGTCTTTAAAAATCACTGAGTCATACCGGTTCATAGTTCATCTAAAGAAGCAGGTTTGGCAATTGTTAGGTATGTGCATGCTTCATACTTCATACTTCACTGGTATAATCACAATTTGGTCTGCTGCTCTTTGCACTTCAAAGAACTTCATATGTTCATTGTCAGCCTCACATTTTACAAAAGATTTTCTAACATAAAGTTTCTTCCCTGAAGCTTTGTATGCATTATAAGTCAATTATAAATAACCTGGTTTCATTTTCTTGCCATCAAATGCAGCATTGCATTTTATTCTACTGTGTGCTATTTATACATCAGGTGTAACAAATCTTAATCAAACTGTGACTAGCTTAAGCTGATCTTAAATATTTTGTGGAGCATTACAAATATTTATGCATAGTCATCCAATTATTATTTTCTAAACAATGTCTTGCAAGAAGATAATCTGCATAATGTGATTTATTTCCGATTAAGAATTGATGCCAAAAGATTAAATTTGCATCTCTAAGGTCAAGCATTTTGTTTATATTAAAACTTCCCAAACAACCTGCAGTGTTTGATATAGGGAACAATAAAAACAATAGATCTTTAAGTATATAATTATGATTCATCAATCTTTTAAAATGTATAAGGATGTAATCAGTGAAGGGAGAGGAATAGTATTTTTTTCTTTTCATTTAAACATAAGTATTTTAAGACCCAGTAAAATTTATTATTTCCAAATTTAGAGAAAGATTCTACAACACAACTGTTATTATATATTAATCTTTCCTGAATTGATTTCCAAGTGGATTGGTAAGAGGAATTTAACCATAGAGATATTAAATTGAGAATTATGGATTTGTAAATAAAATCCTGTAATCTTGTAAACATATGTTAGTGATAAAATCAAACTCTCCACAGATTTTCAATCAAAACATATTTCAAAGATAATTGAGTTTTTTTCAGAATCAATAGTAACTCAAATAAGAATAAATAATATATATTGATAACTTATGAAATAATAAGAGGACAGTTTGGTTCCACAGATTCATTATTTTGGAATTACTCAACTAAGATTAATGAGAAGGCCTTTTTTGATGAAGATAAATGCTTAATTCTTAAATCTATGGGGAAATCTACTTCTCTTTATTGAAAAATATATACATGGAGATTTCTTCACAGAGCTTTTTTTTAACTCCACATAAAGCATCATTAATATGTAACAATGGGAAAATCAATTGTTGGAGGTGTAATAAAGTCTCTAATTTAGCTTGGTTTCATATGATATTGGACTATAAAATAGTAACTCCTTTTTTGGGTTGAATTTAGAAATTTTGTCAAAGATTTGCGGACAGATAATGGTATAATTTCTAACTCCTTGAGCCTAGTTAATGGTCCAGTTCTGGATTGTGTTTCTAGGGTGAAGGTTCCTCTCCTTTGGTCCATTTTAGCTATAGCAAGAAAAATAGTCACAAAGAATTGGAAATATAAAACTATTCTTTCTTTCACTGAATTCAGTAATTTAGCAAAACAAGCCTGTAAAAAAGGATTGACAACTTCCAAAATGAAAACTTCAAATATTACTCAGTGTGACGCCCATGCACTGGCCGAGTAAACAAGTAGCCTCAATCCTCACCACTAACACCAGTGAGGGCATCCACATTGGAAAGGATAACAAGTCAACACACAGTAAAGTACAATTTACCTTAACAGCACACAGAGATCACATTCGCTCTGTGGCTGGTTTCTCCCTTTCTCTCCAGATCTCTAATAAGACTCCCTACTGGCACAGCTATAGGGTACAGATCTCAGCCTAGCAGTCAAGCAAAAACTTCCAGCCACCTCTCTGTCCAACCAGTGCTTCTTGTCCCTGCCCAAGTAACTGACAAACACAGAAAAACACACGCACACTTTAACATATGAGTTATGTACAAAAACACAGACATTCCTGGGGAAGGCTGGAACAGGTTCTCCAGCTCTGCCCCTTCCTGCCAGTCTATAAGGTAGCACCAGCTGCCACCAACGACTAATATCAGCTACAAATAAGGCCCTTACCAAAGGGTGTTCAATTTTACTGTGCAATATTATTATCCAGTAGGTAAGTGTGACCAGAACTTTTAAGGCTTATTGAAGTGGCTTTGTACAGTATTACTATATACTTGCAATGTACTCTAGAGCTTAAATTATCTCTACACAAAACAGCCACAGCTGAAAGGTTTAAAATATTTAATAATAAATAATAATAACACAAGACAAATCTCCTCAATTCAACACAGTGCTAGTCAAAGAGTTCAGAGATCACAGGAAAATGATACTGCAGAATAGTCTGACATAAATATAGAAAACAGCTAGACTAAACTTACTATTTTCTATCTATTTCTAAGAGAGACACTAAAGTCTAAAATCCTACTTACACACAGAGCAAAGGCAGAGTACTTGTGAGTGGATGTTCTTCGGACAAAATCCAAAATGCTCTAATTCTCTCAGAGATCTCTTAAATTGGTATTACGTCACTATTGACACATTTTAGATTACATCATTTTTCTCTGGTTCCCATGCTAACAGAAACTCAGAATTTTAACATTACTTTGATCTTGCACATGGCCAGGAAACCACAGCAATAAAAGACATTATACATGTAAAATCTGGTGATTAACTCTGGTCTCAAAAGAATAAAAGGAATTCCTAAGTCCAGGCATTCTGTCTCTGAGCTTTGAGATCAAACAGTCATAAAATGCTTTATTTTATCAGCTGTCTTCCAGCAGAGTGCACTGTGGTTACATTTTTGAAGTTCAACATTTAACACAGTTTTCTTTACATTTGTCAGACAGCCTGTGGAGTTTATTAATATTTATAATAACATAGAATTATCTACATAATTCTATCAAGCTTGTTGGTCAAGTGTCCCTTAAGAAATGTTGCTTGAGAGGGTTAGTTCTATCTGAATATACCTTACCCCATTCCCTGTCTTGAGAGCCCATCTGCATTGGCATTGCTAACCCCACTGGAGTGCTGCACTGACATATCATATGCTTGCAACCCTAGGCTCCATCTTAGCAACTTGGCGTTTTGCTGGCTGGCCTGGTGTAGCCATATTAGGGGAATGTGATCTGTAACTACAGTGAATTTTTTATTCCATACAGATAAACCTGAAGTTTCTGTAGTGCCCACACTATGGCTAGACATTCCTTTTCTACAGCTGCATAGCATTCTTCCCTGGGTTTGTGCCTTTGACTGACCTAAACCACTGGGTGCTCTTCTCCCTCTGAAGAAATCTGGCTAAGTACAACCCCCACCCCATGGTTCAAAGCATCCACCTGCACAACAAATTATTTACTGTAATCTGGGCTGGCTAGCAAAGGGGGTCCCCCAAGCTACTTTAAGCTTTTTGAATGCTTGCTCACATGCTGTGGTCCACACTATCTTAACTGACATGTTTTTCCTTGTCAGGTCTGTGAGGGGAGCAGCTATGGTACTATAGCTGGGGATGAATTTTTTGTAGTATGCTGCTCTCCCTAAGAATGCCATCACCTGCTTTTTGGTAGCAGGTGCAAACCATGCCTGAATGGCTTCCACCTTGGCAGGTTCTGGCCTGATCTTACCACTCTCCACTCTACGTCCCAGGTAGGAGACCTCTGCCATACCCACCTGACATTTGCTGGGCTTAATGGTCAACCCTGCCTTCTGTAGTCTGCCCAGCACCTCCCCTGACATGGTGAAGGTGCTTTTGCCAGGCATGGCTGTAGATGGCAATATTATCTAGGTAAGCAAGGGCAAAACCTCCTGCTCCTGCTAGAATATGATCTACCAGCCTCTGGAAAGTTGCTGGGGCATTTTTAATCCCAAAGGGCATTTTTGTGAACTCATACAAGCCAAATGAAGTCACAAAGGTTGACCTCTCTCTAGCATTAGGGGTCAAGGGTACTTGCCAGTAACCCTTGGTAAGATCAATGGTGGTAAGATACCTAGCCCCACCCAGCTGCTCTAGGGCCTCATTTGTCCTAGGCATGGGGTAAGCATCTGACTCTGTCTGTGTGACTATTTAATTTCCTGTAGTACACAAAGAACCTGGTGCTGCCACCTTTCTTTGGCTCCAGCACCACTGGGGAGGCCCATGGACCTTTGGACTCTTGAATTACCCTTAGTTCCAACATCTCCTGTGTCCCCTCCCTCAGAGTCTGTTTGACTCTCTGGAACCCTATAAGGGGCCTGCCTGATAGTCCTTTGGGGTCCTGTATCCACCTAGTGCTGCATCAGGAGGGTGCACCCTGGTTTCCCAGTTAACATGTCCCCACACTGCTTGTATTTCCCAAACCTGGGTAGGAGATAGCTGTTGGGAAATTGCTACCCCTTCCACTGAGGTGTCAGTCCGAGCCTCACTGAGGAGGTCAGTCACCAGTTCTCCCTCAGACTCATCCTGCAATTCACTTCAAATACTCAGCACAAGAGCCTCCCTATCATGGTAAGGTTTCTTCATGTTAACATGGTACAATTTGTGTCCCTACCTCCTGCCTAGCAGCTCCACCATGTAGTTAACATCACTTACCCTTCTTACCACCTTGTAGGGTCTCTCTTAAGCTGCTTGCAGCTTGTTTTGTATGACAGGAATGAGAACCATTACCTGCTGCCATACAGCATACTCTCTAGCTCGCACATTCCTGGCATGCCAGACCTTTTTCTGTTGTTGGGCTTTTGCCAGGTTCTCCTGGCCAAGCTCATGAGTTCCCTGAGCCTTGTACTGAGGTTTAGGACATAAGCCACAACAGACTCCTTGTGAGATTCACACTCACCCCCCCACTCATTGTGAATTAAATCTAGAGTTCCCTTCACCCTATGCCCATACAGCAACGTAAAGGGTGAAAAACCTGTGGTTTCCTGGGGAACCTCTCTGTAAGCAAGCAGCAGGTGGGGCAAATATTTGTCCCACTCCCTCCTAAACTGGTCTGCAAATGCCCGTAGCATGGACTTGAGTGTAGAGTTTAACCTCTCAACAAGACCATTTGTCTGGGGATGGTAATGGGTGGTCTTCAGTGCTTCACACCACAGTACTCCACAGACAAGCCAGCAGGTCTGACATGAAATTGGCACCTCTGTCAATCAGTACTTCTTTTGGGAAACCTACCCTGCTGAAAATCACTAACAAAGCATTTGCCAACTTTTCTGCCTCAACAGAGGACCAAGCCACTGCCTCAGGGTATCTTGTAGCATAATCTACTACCACTAGGATATACTTTTTCCCTGTGGAACTTGGGGTACTCAGAGGCCCCACAATATCCATAGCTACAATCTGAAATGGCTCCTCAATCACAGGCAAAGACATCAAAGGAGCTTTCACCTTGTCTCTTGCCTTGCCGGCCTTTTGGCTCTGCTCACAGGTCCTGCAGTACCCTGTTACATATCTGAAAATTCCAGGTCAATAGAAGTTCTACATAATGCATCTCTTTGTATGTTTTATGCTCATATGACCTGCAAAGGGAATATCATGGGCTATGGCCAGAAGCACCAGATGGTGGGCTGTAGGCACTACCAACTTCTGTATCTTATCACCTTATAGCCCTGCCGCAGGGGTCCATTCTCTATACAGTAACCCTTTGTCCCAGTATACAGATTCCCCCTTCCCTTGATAATCAGATGCCTCACTAGCAACCTGCCTCAGGCCTTGTAATGTAGGGTCTAAGAGCTGAGCCTGTCTCAACTCTCTCTTTGTATCCCCTCCCAGCTCCCCTTCCACAAGAAGACTGGGATCCTCCGACAGCAGTGCCTCACTGTCAGCCTGGGTACTTCTACTCACCTCTACCTTTGCAGTCACTCTGTCCAAGGGAACATCAGTACCCACAAGCAGCTGTGGCTCACCTTCAGTCTCACTGCTACAGAGTAACTCCCTCCCTGAAGTAACCACCTTACCCATCCTGTGGTCTGTGTGGGTCTCCCCAGGCTACCAGACCCACATGCTTGTCTTGAAGCCTGGCTGTGTGTAACTGCATTAACTCATAGTACTGCCTCATCAAAATCCTTCCTATCAGGACATCTTCATGAAGGTAGTTCAGTACCACTGTTGTCTTAAGACAACCTACTATTGGCATTTTGTCCTTCCCATTTACTGGTCCCCACTTTGCCTCCGTGGATGTCTATATGCCACATGGCCCCACTGGTTACATACAAAACATATAACCCTAGGTCATGGACGTGTACCTGGACTAGTGGCTTCCCTTGCTGCTGTCATATTCAGTTAGGACAGTCTTGCCTGCCCACCATGGGTTCCTTTAGACCCATAAGCAGTGCAGGGTGTCCCTTTCCTGTGCAGGGATGCCACGCTTGCTAGGTATAGGTCTCCCTTCTTCCCCAACTCATCTGAAGTAGCACATTGTCTATTAGCTAACCAGATCTTCATGTCCTCAGGCAAAGTGCTAAAGGCTTGTTCCCTCACCTAAAGGTCTGGCAAGCCCTTCAAAAGTGGTGACCTAACATCCACTCACCCACCTATGAAGATAAGTGCTCAGTTCAGCAACATATTCACACACATTTTCATCTGCCTTGTGTCTATGCTCATGAACCTTTTTCTATAAGTTTCAAATGTTAGCTTAAAAAATTCTAACAGACAATTCTTAACAGCATTATAATAAAAAGATTCACAAGCAGAAAGTTTAGACAACCCAGTTATAGCTTTACCATGGAGTAATGGGGTCAAGAACCATACCCAGAGCCTTTGGTCAACATCATACTGTTTACATACCCTTTCAAACATATGAATAAAACTATCAAAATTATCCCCCTCTGTAAACTGTAGAAGAAATTTACTTACATTTTGTGCTTCAGGGGTCCAGTTACTCCCTTCCCCATTACCTTCATGGCTCTGGCAAAGAGTCAGCATCTCCTTCTCATGCTGCTTCTGCCTCTCCTTCTCCTCAGCTTTCAAGTGTAGTATTTTCTCATTCTCCTCAGCCTGTATATGTCTGAGTCTCTCTGCTGCTTCTGTTTCCAAACATCTGGCCTCCAACTCGAGTCTCTTTAGCTCCAGATGGATTTTTAAGTCCTCTGCAGAAAGGTTGAGCTCTCTATTCTCTGAGAGATGTACCTCTCTATGGCCAGTCTGATCATACTCCTGATTGTTGTTTTCTGATGCAGCTGTGACCAAAGCTGCAATCATGTCTGCCTTATTCAGGTTTCCATGCACCAGTCCCTTAGCCTGGCACATCTCAGCCAGCTGGCTCCTTGTCAGCATGCCATACTCCTCTACTGACATGCTTGCCTGCTCTCCCTTACTAACTAAGCTAACAAAAGAAATAAAACAATTGTGAACTGAACTCGGAATATTCACAGCATGGCTGGTTTACAATACAAAAACACCCTCAGTGATCACTGTACACAAGCTACAGGAATTCACTATCCTCACCACTACAAGCTAATTATCAACCAATTAATATGTGGTGTGGATATCCCACCACTGCCAACCAATTAATATGTGATCCCCGTGCAGTGGCCCAGTAACCAAAGAGCCTCAGTCCTCACCACTAACACCAGTGAGAGGCATCTACATTGGGAAGGATAACACATACATACACAGTAAAGTACAATTTCCCTTAATAGCACACAGAGATCACAGTCAGTCTGGGGCTGGTTCCTCTCTTTCTCTGTAGATCCCCAATAAGACTCCCCACTGTCACAGCTATAGGGTACAGATCTCAGCCTAGTGGACAAGCTAAAATCTCCAGCCCCCTCTCTGTACAACCAGTACTTTGTGTCCCTGCTCAATAGCTCTCACACACACACACACACACACACACACACACACACACACTCTTTAAGATATGAGTTATATGCAAACACACAGACACTCCTGGGGAATGCTGGCACAGATTCTCCAGCTATGCCTCTTTCTGCCAGTCTATTAGGTAGTACCAGCTGCCACCAATATCAGCTACTAATAAGGCCCTTACCAAAGGGTGTCCAATTTTACTGCGCAATATTATTATCCAGTTAGTAAGTGTGACCAGAACTTTTAAGGCTTATTGGAGTGGCTTTGTAGAGTATCACTATATTCATGCCATGTACTCTAGAGCTTAAAACATCTCTACACAAAACAGCCACAGTTGAAAGGTTTAAAAATATTCAATAATAAATAATAAAAACACAAAACAAATCTCCTCAATTCAACACAGTGCTAGTCAAGAGTTCAGAGATCACAGGAAAATGTTTAAAATAATATTGTAGAATAGTCTGACATATCTATTTCTAAGAGGCACACTAAAGTCTAAGATCCTACTTACTTACAGAGAAAAGGCAAAGTACTGGTGAGTGGATGATCTTCAGACAAAATCCAAAATACTCTAATTCTCTCTGAGATCTCTTAAATTGGTAATACATTACTGCTGACTCATTTTAGATTACATCATTCTTCTCTGGTTCCCAGGCTAACAGAAACTCAGAGTTTTAACATTACTTTGATCTTGTACCTGGCCAGGAAACCACAGCAATAAAAGACATTATACATGTAAAATCTAACAATTAACTCTGGTCTCAAAACAATAGAAGAATTCCATAGTCCAGACATTCTGTCTCTGAGCTTTGAAATCAAACAGTCATAAAATTCTTTAGTTTATCAGCTTTTATCCAACAGAATGCACTGTGGTTACATTTTTGAAATTAAACATTTAACACAGTTTTCTTTACATTTGTGAGGCAGCCTGTGGATTTTATTAAACTTTACAATGGCATAGAATTATCAGGCCATTTGGAATCACTATGTAACCATATCTTCCACACAGGCTTTGTGCCTCATGAATGGACAGAAGCAACCATCATCTCTCTGCACAAAGACCAGACATCTACAGACCTTGGAAATCACAGACCCATCAATCTCACTAGTTTCATATGCAAAGCCATGGAAAGACTCATCATGGAAGTGATATAGGAAACATCCAGACACTGGACCCAACTCAGTCTGGCTTTAAGAAGGTCACCAAAGCAATGGATTAAGAAAGAAACCGCTACCACTGCTTATCTTGACTTGGCCAAGGCATTTGACACACTAGCCCACTTGGGCATTGTTGACAAAATCAAGAGGTTAGGTATAAACCTTTAAGTCAGCCAGGGGATAACCAGCTCGCTCACAGAAAGGGCCCAGAAAGTTAGAATTGGAAAGTCCATATCTAGAAAGAGGCCAGTCACCAGCAGAGTCCCTCAGAGATCAGTTTTGGAACCACTCCTTTTGGCACCTACCTCTCTGAAGTAAAGGCCAACATTAAAGGTCTCTAGCTGACCGAATTTGCAGACAATTTCAAATTAGGAGCAGTCATACACTTCTCCCACTGACACAAATGTTCTCCAGGAAGGGCTGACACAGACAAATAACTTGTGTCAGAGCCATGGACTAAAACTAAATTCCAAGAAATGCTTAATAGTATCCTTTGGGAAATTATCCATCCCAGGTAACTATTGTATTGGCAATACACCACTAAAAGTCAACCCATTAATCCAGAGCTTGAAGACACACATAGACAGTAATCTAGCCTTTGACCATAACATATCTGCAGTAGTAAGAAAATCATTCTATGTTGTGCAACTTATAAACAATGGTATGGTATCTAGGTCGAAGGAGGTCATTGTTCCACAATTCAGCATTCATCAGACCTATCAGTGACTATAGTGCCTTTGGTATGTCCTTAACCAGGCGCATCCAGCAATTGGAATGTCTATTCAGGTTTCTCACTAAAATAATACAGGGCATAAGTAACATGTCCTATGCAGACCACATCAAAGCCGTATCCCTGTATTCTGTATCCTACAGGCTGTTGATGGTAGATCTATGCCTGGCATACAAGTCATTGTCAGACCCCACCCTGATGGATACCTGCATATCCACAAAACAAACAGCACCAGAATTACCTATTCTAAAGACTTAAACCTGTGGTACATAAATAGGACCTGCTGGAGAGACAGGAATGTATCTCATAGACTACATTCTTCTCTGGAACAGGCTCCCTATCCATGTGAAGCAGAGCTCCTCTCTAACCCAGTTCAAGTGTAACTTGGATAATTAGATGGGGAACAGGAAATTCATTCCTAGTTTGGCACCTGTGTCTCTGATGGATACAGGCAACCTGTAAATGGTTCATATTTCATCTCCCAGGCCCCACTTGTAAATGTCATCTCCCAAGCTCCTGCTTACATTTATCAAGGATACCAGAACTTGTCAGAGATTTGGGATCCATAGGTAGGCTTATAAAGGCCCTAGTGGTTGTTAGCTTAGTACAAACCTATGAACCTATGAAAACTTTCAGATTTCTCTGGACTCTTAAATGCTGACTTCTACTATTCTGTTGACTAGCCTTAATAAATGCAATAGTTCCCAGCTGCCTCTGATTACCTGCAATTCCAGATAATTCTTTTAAAAGGACCAATTCCTAACCTCAGCTTTTAAGTGTTTCCTGTCACTTACCTCTGTTCTCATCTTTAGATTTTCACATAGCCCAGTGTTTAGCCTTCCTAAAAGTTCTGTTTTTGCTTTTAGTACAATTTGCTAGGCAATTCCTGGAGAAGCAACCACATTATTTTACATAAGACATTTGGAGTCAAAATCCACTGTACTTGCAATTACACATGGGTGGTTTACATAGAACGGTGTTTAACTTATAGCACTTTCTGTGTTGCTATGACAACAAGAAAGTTGTTTTATAGAGTTTATGATCATAATAATGCTATTAAGCAGAAAGATAAAACTGATGCCCTTATTAGCATAGTACACCCTGTGATTGCTTCCAAGACTTTGTCTTTTTATTATTCATAATTCAGACTTGGATTTGTGGGATAATGATTATAATAATCAGCCTTGACAGAACTTAAGTGGCAAATGATGTTGAGGGCAGGTCAGCACCCTGGACTTCAATATCTTAACATTAAATGCTCACTACATGCAAGGACTGTTAAATGAATTGCCCACCTTGACATGTACTACAGTTTTTTTTACTTGCAAATGTAGTTTAGTTATAGTTAGCTACACATTTATATGGTTAAACTGCCTTTTTTGTTTTGTTCTGCATTTAGGAATCATTAAAAATTTCTCTATGGAACACATATTACTTCACTTGTTTAGGTTTTAAGATGTTACATTTCCTTGTAGTGACATTTTTTTTAAAGAATTTTATTAAATAATTATTAAAATGAACAAATATTTCCATGAAATTATAACATTTTTTTCTTTAAAGTTAAAAAACAAGAAATTAAAAAAAAAAACTTTCTAATATATAAACCAATGTAACTAAACTATGTACAAAGACGTTCATCATGCAAAAAAAATGTTCTTAATGTAGCTGTAGGAATACTAAAAATCATCTGTTTACATAAATAAATAAACTATTTTCTAGGAGTTCATAGATGATATTCCATGAATTATATAATGTAGTATTCCTAGATTATCTAGATTTAATAGTTAACATTTCCAAATTACACGTTTCAAGGAGTATATTTTTAAATTCCAAAACTGTAGGTGCTGTACTAGATTGCCAATTCTTAGTGATTGTTTTTCTAGCTATAGATAGTATAGACCAAACCAAAGGGTACTTATTCTCTTTTACACAATCAGGAACAGGAGTATTAAATAAAACAAGTGATTTAGATATAAAGAAATTATCAGTAAAAATTGTTTGCAACAAATTATTGATATCATCCCAACATTTTCTTAAATATATGCAATTATAAAACATATGAGACCAGTCAGCATTCAATTCAATATTACATCTCCAACATGTTATATTCTTTTTAGAAAATATACTTATATTATGAGGAGTGATAAATGATCTATTAAAAAATCTCCATGTGAATAATTTCCATTTTAAAGAAGAAGTAGTCATACTTGCTGATTGTAAAATATTAAATTTGTCTTTCTCAGAAGGGGATTATTATTAATTAAAGAAAAATATTTCCAATAATTATCTAAATGTGTATCTAAATCACATTTAATTGCCCTATAAATATTTGATAACTTGTTATTAGCAGGAGATTTATGCAAAACTGATAAAATCATATATTGTATTAGCTTGGGAATTTTTTTCCTATTATAGGAGACATAGAATCCAATTTATTTAATGCATATTGTCTAGCTTCTTGAAGCTCTAACCATAAACAAGAACCAGGTTTATACTCTTCCAAGAGTAAACTATTGGATTTTATAACATTATTTATCATCATTTGGTGCCAAAATGTTAAATGCTTTTGCTGCAATATAGACATTTTTGTATAATCTGAAGAGAAAATAGATCTGTGTGTGTAGGCTATAGGGAAGAGTAAAAAAAGCCAATCCTTATATATATTATATTTAAATATAACATTTTTAAATGATTTTAAAAGAAAAACTATATACTTAGAGTTAAAACTCAGAGAAGAAAATTCAGAAATATAATATTTTAACCTCCAAATAAATGGATTATTAATTATATTAGCTTATAGGAACTGTTTATATCTTTGGTATTTTGTGACAATACCTCTATAAACCCTTTCCACTTAGCAGTATACTCCACATCAATTAGATGAGAGATTGTATTGAATACTGATGAAATTTAATAAATTTCTAAATTTGGTAAGGCTATACCCCCATTATTCCAATTATACATATGGTATGTTAATGCAATCATTGGCTTATTTGGGAACCACAAAAATTTCTGAATTATTGTATTAAATGTTTTAATTATTTGGTAAGAAGGAAGTATAGATAAAGATTGAATTATATATAAGATTTTGGGGTGAAGGATGATCTTTATTATTAAAAGTTTATCATCCATAGAAAAGGGTAATTTGTTCCATTTATTTATTACATATTCTATCTGTAATAGACTTTTATTATAATTTATTTGAATGGTATCTTTAATATTGTTAGTAATAATTATACCTAAATATGCTATTTGTTGAGACCGAGCTATATATTCATCAGGTATATTGTATTTTTTTGAACCTGTTAAAATAATTTGTGTTTTATTATTATTAAAAGTAAGGCCGGAATTTTTTTGAAAATATTCCATGTTTTTAAAAAGTTTTTGCATAGATTCCCTTCTACTCCCAAGAGTAATCAATATGTCATCTGCAAACATTTGTATTGTAGATGATATTGTGGGGTTTAATTTGTATCCTTCAATATCTGTATCATGTCTTATTAAATTTGCCCATGGTTCCATAACTAATGAAAATAAAAGAGGGGATAAAGGACACCCTTGCTTAGTACCTTTTACTACTGGTATATTTTGAGATATACTAGTGCCAATTTTAACATACGCTTGGCTACCTTCATATAACAGAGTGATAAGATTGATAAAATTATTGGAGAAATTTAATTCCTTTAATAGAGTGAACAAATATTCCCATGTAACTGAGTCAAAAGCACAATTTATATATAATCTAACTAGGGTTAAATTTGTTTTAAGATTTTTCACTAAATCAATTAAAGTTAATATTCTTTTAATGTTATCATATGAAGTTCTCTTCATTATAAACCCCGTTTGATCACTATCAACTAATTTGGGTAAAAGTGTTTTAAGCCTTATTGCATAAATGGACATAAATAATTTGTAATCGGTGTTTAATAGGGAGACGGGTCTATAGGAGGTACACTTAGAGGGATCTTTGTTAGATTTTAAAATAGGAGAAATAAAAGTGTATTTCCAAGAAGATGGAATTATGTTTTGTCCTGAACAAGATTAAATACTTTATAAAGCAATTTTAGAGCATTTATAGGTAGTAATTTGTAAATTTCAGGAATGATGCCGTCATTACCTGGTGCTTTATTTTGCTTTAATTTGGTAATGTGAGTTTGAAGTTCTTTGAAAGATATTTGTTTATCAATAGAAATCCCTTGTTCCTCTGAAAGTCTTGTTTTAGTGTATTTATTAATAAATGTTTTATTTCCTCTTTAGAGTTAATTTCAGTAGTTGTTTGGTTGATGTTTATAAAAACTCTCTAAATTCAGTTAATATATTATGAATTTCCGATACCATTTTTCCTTTTTTAGGGGAGAATATTTCATTAATATGATTAAATCTATTTAATCTTTTCATTTTATTAGCAAGAATTTTTAAGGATTTAGGGTTAGAAGAGAAATTTATAAACTTGAATTTTTCGATATTGATCATAGTTTTATGTTTTAATATTTCTAGATATTTATTATTTAACATATTTATTTCTTTTTTTATCTGATGTATCTTTATCACCCATATTACTAAGTCTTAAAGTGTCTAATTTACATTGTATATCTTGCAGCTCTTTATCCCAAGCTTTCTTTTTTTTTGTTGTACCAATTCAATATCCTACCATATAAATAAGCTTTTAGGGCATCCCATATGTAAATTTCTGATATATCATTAGTATTGTTAAGTTCTAAAAAATTCTGTACTTCTGAAGAAATGAAATCATTAAAATCTTTTAATTTTGTGATATAAGCTGGGATCCTTTTTATATGAATATTAAAATTTGGATTGACTACCACTTCAAAAATGATAGAATTATGATCTGATAAAGGACATGAAATCACTGCTGATTTGTTTAAGGAATCTGTTAAATTCTTAGAAATAAAAACTCTATCTATCCTCGAGTATGAGTTATGTCTATGAGAAAGAAAGGTGTAAAACAAAGAAGTAGTATCTGCAAAATAATTTATATCTTTCAAAAATAACTATCTGAAAAGTCTTTTAATAATTTAGATGATGTAGATATTCTTAACTTCCCATTAGTACTAGAGTCTTTGTAATCTAGAATACAACTGAAATCTCCTGCCAAAATAATGTTCCCTTTAGAGAATAGTACAATTTGATCTAGATGTTGTTTCACTGTGTTTATCCCTATCCCTATCCCTATCCCTGGGATCCAATATATCTTAATCAATGTGAAAATTTTACTGTTTATTTCTATGGTGACTGCACAAAACATTCATTTATTATCCTTATATGTATCTATTATTTTAGAAAAAGGTATTATGCTGTTCCATAGGATAGCTACTCCTCTCTTTTTCTTAGTATGTTCAGAACTTACTCAAATCTTATATGTTTTAGATTCAAGTCTGAATATATCCTCTGTTATTAAGTGAGTTTCTTGTAAAAATACTAACTGGGATTTATGTAACTTAAGATAGCTAGTTAAATTCCTCCTTTTATTAGGATTATTTAAACCATTAATGTTAACTGATATACCTTTTAGTGTAGTCATTGAAAATTAAATGATGTAAATATAAACATACTGATCTAAGAAATGCACAAGAATATATCTAATAGGAATACTATTATGATCATTAGAACAAATATAGTGTAAGAGTATCATATTCTTAAAATTAAAGTTGTTTCCTACTACATAAGATATGAACGTCTGAAAAGTTATTAGAAAATATTTATAACATAAACATGAAACAAAATAACCAACCCAAACCCCTCTGAAGTTTAAAACTCCTAACTTGAATGACATCAGTCACTCGAATCGACCTCCTATCAAAAGCAGCATCCAATCAGCACCTGCCTAAATGTCTATAGTCATAACTATAAAAATAAGGCTTCTCATCAATAACATAAACAATTTTTTTGTATGAACCAAATGTATAGATATAATGTTGTGTCAGTTAGTAAATTGATGACAGCTACATCTTAGGAATAAAGTACAGAATTTTCTTACATTAGTTAGTAGGTTATTACATACTACTATGATCTATTAGTTCACTCTCCTGTTTTAAAGTAATCACATTTGATAAGAACCTTAAAAAGACTATGGCATTATTTTATTACCGAAATATGGCTAATAAAGGCTGAAGTGTGATATATAGTACTGCCATAGGTGATCAGCTAACTGGGACATAGTTGTAAATGAATCACCTAAGGGCCTTCAATAACCACTAACATTGGCAGCTAATAAATAAGATGCTAATAAAAGTGATTTTACGAATAATCAACTAACATACTGATTGTTCTGAAAGAAATGAACACTGCATTTCTTTGCCAGAAACCAAATATAGTGATTACTCATCAAGAAGTAAAACCAACAACATCCTGCTAGTTTTCTTATAACCAAACACTCTGGTGCAGTCTCTCATAGAAGAGTGACTAATAAACCTTAAAAGTCTGATCTTCCATTCATTGCATTAATTTGAGTTACCTCAAAGTGTCCATCACCATACTGAAAACTAGTGAAAAGGTCATATTAGTTCAAAGAAGCAAGGTGCTTAAATAGCTCCTGTATACTATATAAAAGCCTTATTTAAATATAATGAGCTTTTTATTATTCAATTATAGCTTATACTATCTTTGAATTTTGAAAAGCTATTTCATTAACAAAACAAAAGATGAAAATTTCACATTTTCTAATGATAAACAGATCTAACTATTTTTACTGCACCTGTCCTTGCAATATTATTGCTGCCTATGTGGTACATCCCTATCAGCCTATTACACAAATGCATTCATAAAATAACTGAGATAGCCTATTATATACGTCTATACATTTAACATTTTGATAAATGCTTCATGAATATTTTCTCAGCAAGTCAATAGTTATAAAAAATGTACATGTAACACAAGTATATAAACAGCTTGTAGCGTTATTAAATCTTCCAAAAATGCACACATCACAACTAGTATTTCTCATCAAGATATTGGCACCCTTGTCATACATAAAGCAAATATTTTATGAGAATACTATTCGTTTATAAATACATAAGGCTCAAGAATACCTATGATGATCAGAAAAAGTATTTAGGCTACATGCGTAGTATAATCCCTATTTATTTAAGAGATTATTGCATATAATGTCTTACAATAAGTTGAAAGTAGTAATCTAGTTATATCTTCTTTCCGTATGCTGTATGAGGAAACAAATTTGAGTCAGTAGATTCCCGGTGAGGATCAGAAGATCAATTTACTTCCGACACCTTAATGATGACGTTTTAAGAAAGCTCCGAGCTTTCCAGCCGTAATGGATATCACAGTCTCGAGCTCATCATGAAGATAAAGCTTTCAAAGTTCTGGCGGGAAATAGTAAGTAAAACATTACTTAACTACATATAAGGCAATGTCTCAAGATTCCCTCTATACCGAGAGAGATGAGAAAGAAAGAAAAAAAAAAACCTCGCATACACAACACGAAGCAATGACAGCTATCAAGCAAAGCTTCACCACACTATCAACCAGACTCTCCGGTTAATCTCCGACCAAAGCACACAGGTACCAAAACATACAATTAACACAAACAACACCACACATGTCTCTACAGTGCTAGAGCACCAAACCAAAGCCTCCAAATAAACACACCAACAACTCGGAAATGACAACAAAGCCTTAACATTACTCCAGCCACACTGCCACTCACATCCCGAGTCAGAAGTACCATCACTAGCACAGCAATTCTGCAACTATACATCAGGCCATCATACAAGATTCCTTTATCAAACCATTAACCATAAATCAACTAAAATATAAATGCAGCAATTATAACTAAATAAAAGTTTTCCAAGAACCAAAATCAAGATAAACAAATACGCCCCCTAATGATAAGCACCACTACAAGACATCCGGAAGCATAGATATCCAAGATAGGAAAATCACTGCATCCATGGGAATCAAACTAATAAACATTAAGATAATTAATCTTAAACAAATAGTACAAATGAAAAAAAAAACAACAAACGACTATTCTACAAAACAAAATAGACAACTATTTAGTTAACCAATTTACATTATATTAAATATAATACCAAAAGCTCACCTGGATGTCCGGTTTCATTTCCCCAACTGAGTGAATCAAGTGCAAATATGTACTTGTTATGATTCATCTTTTGATTTTTTTTTTTTTTAGGGTCAAATGTTTTCCAAATGTTGTTCTCAGCATTCCTTTTAAGACTAGGACTGGCCCACTCCATTTCATCTACTTTTTCCAGTATGTTATTAGATTTTATATAAGTTATTGCATTGTCTAGGACTAGGTCGTCAAAAGTTTTAAAACCATCTTGATAAAATATTTTCAGTCTTGCAGGAAAAAGCTAATGGGTTTTTATTTTATTCTTTTTTAGTTCTCTGACTAAAGGCAAGAAAATTTTCCTTTTTGATAATACTGAAGAAGAATAGTCATTATCAAAGTGTATAATATTGTCCTTCAGTTTGATTGGGGATTTTGCCCACGCAGTCTTTAGTACCATTTCCTTATCATGGGCTGATAGGAACTTTACAATAACAGATTTAGTATAATTACTCTTGGTGTTTTTAGATGTTACCATTGATCTATGGGCTCTTTCAATACCATATGAAAGAGCCTCCGGCAGTTCAAGTACTTCAGGCAACCAGGAAGATAAAAATGTTTCCATATTATTTCCCTCTATGTTATCCGGTAAGCCAAAAATTCTCACATTATTCCTACGGGACCTGTTCTCAAGGTCATCAACTTTTGTCTGAAGAAGAGAATTTTGCTTTAACAAGAACTCAACATTATGTTCACTCTCCTGAAGTCTGTTATCCATATCACTTAATGTAGTTTCCATTCCTGAAATCTACTTCATCTGTTGCAATAAATCTTCATGTAGAATGTCCATTTGGTGAGAACACTTTTCTTTGAAATTGTCAATTTTTATATCCATTTTGTCTATCTTGACACTTAGTTCCTGAATAGTAGTTAGTAATGACTGTAGTTCTTTTTTTATAGTTGTCTCTTGATGAGAAGATTTAGTGAAGCTCATCCTGTTCTTTTACTGTAGTACTTCCAAGTGTAACTTTGACAGGAAAACTTAAAATCTACTTGAAATTTTTTATATACTACCCTAATATATATTTTAAAGAATTAATTAAAATAAAAAAAAACTATTATTAGGGAAGTTTATATCAATATTTCCTGTCAATAAAGTTCTGTAAAGGCAGAGCTGATAAGAAAAGCTGCTACTCTGTGCTCATCTTGGCCACGCCCCCCTTGTAGTGACATTTTAAATATTCATTTAAGCATGTTGGTCTTCATTATATTTTTGTTGATTAAAGATCATGTCAGATGAATGAGGGCTTATTTAAATTACACTCTTGATTTTGTATGTCTTCTGAAGAAGACCAAGAGACAAAAGCACTCAACCAGTTAATAAAGTTATAACTACTAGTTTCATTTTTAGCACTGTAGGTTTTACAGCTGGCCCACTCACTTTCCTATTAGTAATGAAGGTTATTTGCTTTTAGCTTATATATGGAGTATTTTTATACATGCCTTTTCTTTCCATTGTCTGTTAGTAATTAGCTTTTCACTGTTACCTCGGGGACTTTTGTCACCTGGAGGGGCTGTCATTGAGGCATCTATCTACATGATCTGTATGGGCCTACTTCCCCATTTTGACCACTGTAGCTTGAACATGCAGAGTTCTACAGTGCTGGTTCACATAGCATGTTGACTGATAATAATAAAAGAGAGTGAATGATCGTATGTGTGCTCTTACACTGACATCGTCGGTGTGGAGAGGTCAAGAGAGGTCACATGACTATGTGCTTATAATAAAGGAGGAAGCGAGGGTTGCTCCCCTTTTCCATTTTTAACTTGATTGATTGCCTTCATGTGTGTTTATTTTCCTCGGTAATGTATGTCTAATCCGACTTTCTTACCCTTAAGATGATACCGCCAACAGGTATGGGCCCAGGAGGGAAGTAAGAAGCCGATGGCTTAGACTATGTTTTGACAGAGATGAGAAGAATTATGAGTTGTGGGAGACAATGTTTCTGGGACACCTGTGCTTGCTAGGGATGAAAGACACCATTTTGCAAAATGTGCAGCAGGACGTAGAGAACGATGAGAATGAGGAGGAAGGCGATGACGATGCTGAGAAAAATGAGGAGGCATATGCAGAGCTAATACAGTTCTAAGACGACAAAAGTTTGTCCCTCATCATGAGAGAAGCTGCAGATGATGGTAGAGAAGCACTTCAGATCCTGAGAGACCATTATGCCGGGAAAGGGAAGCCACAGGTAATTAGCCTATACACCAAATTAGTGATGGATGAAGATCTTAATACCAGAAGAAGTGTGCATGTTAAGTCAGAATCAAAAGCTGATAGTCAAATCACAAAAGAAATACAAGTGAATCACACTAAATCTATAATGAATGAAGGAGACACAAAAATAAGGCAAGAAGAGGAAAGGCAGGATCCACACTACTCTAAGAGAGAGCGAAAACCACCTGCATACTTGAAGGACTATGAATGTAAAGTTGAAAACAATGATTGTGTGATAGTTAATGTTGACTATTGTTACCGGTTAATATGCAACTCACCGCAGAGCTTTAAGGAAGCCATGACTTCGTCTAACTCAGAAAAGAGGGTCAAAGCCATTAAGGAGAAACTTAAGTCTTTAAAGGAAACAACACATTTACACTCACCACACTACCAGAAGATAAACATGCAGTTGGGGGTAGATGGGTTTTCACTGTAAAAGACAATGCATATAATACTGAGACTTACAAAGCTAGATATGTAGCTAAAGGCTACAGTCAAGTTGCTGGTATAGATTGTAATGAAACATTTGCACCAGCTGCGAGTATGACATCTGTACGGAGTTTAATACAGATGGCAGCTCAGTACGATTTAGAATTGCACCAGATGGATGTACAAACTGCCTATTTACATGCTCCTATTGACTGTAAGGTGTATATGGAGCAACCTGAAGGTTTTGAAAAGAAATCCAATAATGATGAAAAATTGGTTTGTGAACGAAATAAGTCATTATATGGAATCAAATAACCACCACAAAAAGTACAACTGAATAAGAAACCACAGAGTACCTATAAGTGCCCAAACACCTCCACATCCAACAGGGTCTGCCGTTCACCAAATGTCTTTAAGAGCAACCTGCTCCACTGCACCAAAAAAGGAATTCCACAGCTCCAAATAAAAAAAATGAATGCTTTATTGTCAGTTGATGTGGATAAAAATGCCAAGTTGAGTTTGCTGAATAACAACTTAGCGCTATTACTTAACCACAGATGTGAACATTAACATACAATAAAACAATAATGACTGGCATCCAACTAAACAGCAACTTCAAAATGCATCAGGTTAAGTGCTTTCACCCATATAATATGGGCTTCATCAGAACACCATTCCTATATTACTGACACCTTATATAACTTTTTAGGCGCCAAATCCCTCATTTCAAAAAAACAGCATTCCCAGCGATTAAAAAACATGGTCTTAATAATGTTCTGTCATCTACACCTATAACTACTCTAAAAAACAAGAATATCTAATAGTTTAAAAACATACTGAACAAAGCTAATAAATCGCATTGTGTATACAAAAAATACTTTACTACTCTATAAAAACAATATATGCTATATTAGTATGGTAATAAAAATACGTTGTACTGAGAATAATTTACACAATCCTGATTTGCATCTAAAACACATCTGAACTTCTGAACTATAATTAAAACCTATACTATTGTAAGGTCTGCTCTATGTGTTTTTACAAAATCCACTATTTACCCAATATTTTCAAATAATCAATGCCTCTCAAAAAATGTTTGATTACTCCCTAACCATTCCTTCTGTTCTGACCATGTTTCTTTAAGCGTTGGGAATGCTGTTTTTTTTTAAATGAGGGATTTGGCGCATAAAAAGTTATATAAGGCGTCAGTATTATAGGAATGGTGTTCTGATGAAGCCCATATTATATGGGTGAAAACGCTTAACCTGATGTATTTTAAAGTTGCTGTTTAGTTGGATGTCAGTCATTATTGTTTTATCGTATGTTAATGTTCGCATCTGTGGTTAAGTAGTAACGCTAACTTGTTATTCAGAAAACTCAACTTGGCATTTTTATCCACATCAATCGACAATAAAGCATTCGTTTTTTTATTTGGAGCTGTGGAATTCCTTTTTTGGTGCAGTGGAGTAGGTCGCTCTTAAAGACATTTGGTGAATGGCAGACCCTGCTGGATGTGGAGGTGCTTGGGCACTTATAGGTACTCCGTGGTTTCTTATTCAATTATATGGAATCAAACAATCAGGGCATAACTGGAACAAAATGTTGCATGATTATCATTGTGAAAATAGTTTTATGCAAAACCCTGCAGACCACTGTGTATACACTAGACAAGCTGAAAATGAGAAAACAGTCCTAATTATATGGGTTCACAATCTCATTATAGCAGCTAGTGACAATGAATCACTAAACGATGTAAAGAAAATGCTCATAGCTAAATTTAAAATGAAAGATTTGGGAAACCTAAGACATTTTCTAGGCATTCGCTTTACCCAGAACAGTAGTGAAGTAAAGATGAACCAAAAGAGGTACATCATGAAAATTCTTGAAAATTTGGTATGTCTAATTGTAAAGTAAGAAGTACCCCTTCCAAACAAAAAACAAACATTGAATGTGACAGTGAATCTACAGATCCAAGAAAATATCATGAGCTTGTGGGTAGTTTGATATATGTTATGACAAGCACGAGACCTGATCTTAGCTGGATTGTAAGTAAACCTTCACAATATTTGTCACACTGATTGAATCTCATTTAATGCTAGCCAAACATGTGTTAAGTTACTTAAAAGGTACATTGGACAGAGAGCTGTATTACAAGAAAAGTGAAGGGAAACTTTAGCTTGTAGCATACAGTGATGCAGATTGGCGAACAGATCAAAACGATAGACGTAGTACAACAGGTTATTGCTTTAGCCTCAATAGAGACGGGCCTATTATTTCATCAAAATCAAAGAATCAACAAACGGTAGCTTTATCTACATGTGAGGCAGAGTACATGGCATTGGCAGCAACAGCACAGGAGAGTTTGTACCTTATGCAGCTGTTGAGTGGAATGGATGGAGAGTGCAAGTATGTGCCAGTAACAATATTTGAGGACAATCAAAGAGCAATCGCTTTGTCGAAGAATCCAGTAAGCCGACAGAGATGTAAACATGTTGACTTTAAGTATCATTTTGTCAGGTCAGCACTTAATGATGACAAAATAAGCATTGAATATTGCCCGACAATGGACATGGTTGCAGATATCTTTACTAAACCTGCTATGAAATTGAAGATTGAAAAGTTCATGTATTATGTATTTGGAATGTGAAGGAAAAGTTATCCAAAAATATGTTCTTAAAATGTATTTGTATACAGTGTAAGAGCAAGTGAGAGTGTTGGCTGATAATAATAAAAGAGAGTGAGTGATCGTATGTGTGCTGTTACACTGATGTCGTTGGTGTGGAGAGGTCAAGAGAGGTCACATGACTGTGTGCTTTATAATAAAGGAGGAAGCAAGGTTTGTTCCCCTCTTCCACTTTTAACCAGATTGATTGCCTTCATGTGTGTTTATTTTCCTCTGTAATGTATGTCTAACTCGACTTTCTTACCCTTAAGATGATACCATCAACATAGCATATGTTTTCTTAGGCATGCCCAATGCCTGCTACAATGGGACCAAGTTACTTGGTGGGTATCTGTTCCCAGCTCTTTTGCATCATCTGGCACATTTCCTGACCCCTCTGCAGTCATGCAGGGTACTTTCCATATCCTGTGGTGAGCATATTGTTCGTGTTAAACCCTTTGCTGTTAGTTTAAAATGCTCCTATTATGACAGATTGTTTGCTCAAAAGAAAATAGCACTAGATCTGCATAATCTGATATTGTGCTATAGCTGTATGTTTTAGGAAGATTGTGACATCCTTTGTGAGCCATTTTAATATCATAATTACATTTTCTGGCCTGATTGTCATTCACTAGATTAATAACATTGAAGAAGTCCTCCACTAAAGGGAATTACAGCACTATCCTGTGAAAAGCAATGCATATGTTAACTTTCTCCCAATTATAAGAGGGTTACAGTAACAGAGAACATTATAGAGTGGGCAGTGGTAGACAGCACCATAGGTCTATGGATCAAAACACAAAAGAAAAGATTGCTAAAATGGGTGCACACTGAAAGGTGTACATACTAGTACAGACAATGATGAATCAGTGACTATTGCAAATATTCCTGTAATGTGCCAATAAGGGGCAATAACACAATGGCACAGAACAGTGTGGGCATTACTAATAATATTGTACCTTACCTGTAGTGAGCAATATAACGTTGTTGAATTATTTATGGTGGTGCTGCTGGACCCTCTATGGAGCTATACAAGGCAATTCAAGCAGAACTGGTAGGGGACAGAAGGACATATGAAAGTGGGAAGGATGAACATAAGCCAAGCAAAGGTATGCATGCATTGAGTAAATAGTGAAATAACATGCAGATAAAAGGGTTGAGGAGTGGGTATATTTTATTGGGAGATGATGTCTCATTTTATGGTACTAAAAGAGATGAACACAGGTAGGAAAAGCAGTAAGCAAAAGGCATAATGATGCTGGGGAAAGACACAATGTAAGGTTACACAATGCAAACATATGTAGATAGAACAAACAAGACAGTTTAGGATATAATGAAGTGGACATGTGTCTATACTGTATATCTATATATATATATATATATATATATATATATATATATATATATATAGATATATATATATATATATATATATATATATATATATATATATATATATATATATATATATACACACACACACACACACACACACACACACACACACACACACACACATATATATATATATGTGTGTGTGTGTGTGTGTGTGTGTGTGTGTGTGTGTGTGTGTGTGTGTGTGTGTGTGTGTGTGTGTGTGTGTGTGTGTATATATATATATATATATATATATATATATATATATATATATATATATATATATGTATATATATATATATATATATATATATATATATATATATATATATATATATATATATATATATATATATATATATATATATATATATATATATATATATATATATATACACACACACACACACACACACACACACACACAAACACGCACACACGCAAACACGCACACACACATTTGCATACATATATGCATATACATATATAGGTGTGTGTATATGTGTACACAAAGTGGGAATCGATACTAGGGAACAGGATCAATGATAACATAGGGTACTGAACAGTCAGAAGGAGGTAATCTCAAAATGTCTGCACCCATAACCAAAATGTCTGCCAGTATCATAATGATGTATGTACTAGGCCAGTGTATGCTTCCCAATATAAAGCCATTGTACCTGCAAACAAAATAACACCTGCATGCACAGCCACATTTATATTTTGTAAGCATGTCTGTCATGAGTGACAAAACCATTGTATTTCTTGTAATTATGTCTCCAAAGAGGACTACAAAGTAAGAATACACACACACACACACACACACACACACACACACACACACACACACACACACACACACACACACACACACACACACACACACACTTCTGATAAAAAACATCACTATACCAGACAGGCAAAGCACAACAAATACATGAAGATGCCGCCCACATTACAGACATGCTTAAGACAGTAAAGAAGTTTCCACATATCACATATCAAAGCTACATACAGAACATTACTTACAACAATGCATGCATCAGAACAATCAGGCAATTTACAGTAACAAACACAAACATGCTGACAAAAGCTTATATGAAGCATGTCACTAACATCATCTTTGCAAATACTGCCAAAGGCTATAGAAGTCTGTCAGATATATATATTTTAGAATGGAAACAGAGTGTGCAAGCATAATGCAAACAAATATACAAGTCAGAATATGGCTGTTAAAACAGTAAGTGTGTGCAGGATATGTACTGATAAATTAAATACACAATTTAAGATCCTGCCTAATATTCCAAAAATGGAAACAGTACACTTGAACAGTGCACTGTGCCTGGCTAGACATGTCCACAAAGCACAACTGGACAAAATTCACATGAGCCTGAAGATATATGCATGGCTTACAGTGGCTGATAGAAGCACCTGTGCCATTAGACTGCCAGTCTAAATAAGCTTCTATCAAATGTGGTGACAGTCTGTACTGTGTAGTGTTTGGAAGACCTGTGGAAAGGAAGATTTGTCAGCATCTAATATCATACAGCTATCAAGTTCAATACCCAAAGTGTCAAAGATACTGGATGCAAACACATTATTTATTAGAACAATATCTTGATATGGAATATCTTAATATAAAACGTGATTCAACTATATGCAGATACAAGCACTTCTATATTTCTAAAATAGAAAAAACATACAATGTTCACAGCTTTCATACTGGTGATAAAAGCTATGCAGACATTTTCAAGATAAAAGGAGTAAACAGATAAAATGTATGCAGATAGGAGGATAGCTTAAAACATTTATCTTGCTGTTATCTTGACATGCATGCCCTGCACAAAAAAAAATATTACTGCCCTACAGTCCAGCAAGAGACCTCTGTTGTAGTAACAAATTCTTACTACTCATAAATAAGTCAAACAATGTTGCAGGAGACTCAGTCTACTCCCAGTACATTGCTAAACTCTGGAATAGTATGTCCACACAAATAAAACTCTCCTGCAAACTCAATAGTGTTAAACCTGTAGAATATGTATGTGTGTTGTACCTTTAAGAAGCATTTCCATGGACTGCACGTGCATATAAATAACAAGCACATGCTACCTTCAGTGCCATTTTGAGAGTGCAGCCAGAGAGTGAGCATGTATGAGAAAGAGAGTCAGTTTGTTTATAAGCTTATCTAATTTGAAGTTATTGCTTCATTCTTGATGTTGTTGTATCTTTTGGCTTTTCCCGGTTAGGGGTCGCCACAGCGGAACTCTGGTCCGCTAATGATTGGCAGTAGATTTTTACGTACCGACTTGCCAGGCCTGACGCACAACCTTCAACAAAGGTACGCCCATTCACGCATGTCTCTACACAGAAGACGCTTTAGCTGAGAATCGAACAGGACAACGTCTTACTGTGAGGCGACAACGCTACCGCAGCACTTTATTCTTGATGTGATTGTACATAACAAAGCTGCTTGAACAGAACCCACAAATGTTCATCTGGTACATCCTGACTGGATAAACAGCATGGTGCCAAACCAGGATTCCAGAAGCTGCTTTTCAGAGATACAAGATGCAGAATTAACAGTGAAGATAAAATAAGAAAAATGAAAGCAAAAAAGGGCCAGAAACACACTAAAGGTAATGAAAACTTGCACAAACGATTATTTTATTGAAAGTGATAAAACAGAGCTTTACAAGGGCACAAAACAGATTACTAAGCAAATGAATAGTACAGAATGTTTATTAAGCAAATGAAAAGCATAAAAAGTATATTATTTAAATGAAATGTTCGAAATTAAGATATCTGATAAAACAATTATCAGAAAAGCTTATAGGAGGTTCAGAATCACCTCAGAATTGCAAAACAAGCATGTTTGGAGTAACATGAGTGCAAGAAAAGAGATTAAATGGGCAAAACAAATTTAATAAAGGGCAGAAAGGGCATATTAAGCATAAATAAAGCAAGGCAACTGCATGTTTTTTGACAAATTATTATGTTTTGGCATCAACTACTATTTCGCATTAACTAAAGCTCTGAATAGCATAACTAGAGTTATTTGAAGCATCGCAGCGTGTGTAAAAGTGTTTACAGTGTGTGTTTATTACTGTACATTTATTCTGAAGTGTTTATTGTGTGCAAAGTGCAACTATTTTGTGAAATGCAGTCAAAATACAGCCATTTCAAAAGTTTCTTGTGCTGGATGTTTCTACTTGTTAAGGGCCATCATTACAGAGTGTTTCTTGCACTGTAAAGAGTTATTTAGCAAAGTACAGCTATTTTGGAAGTGTCTCTGTGTGCTGTGTACTGTTATTCACAATGTGCAGTTATGTGATATGTTTCTTACACAGATAAGAGGTGATTTCTTGAAATACGATAATTTCAAGAGTGCTGTGTCATGGAGACTTATTTCGCAAAGTATTTCACAGAATTAAATTACTCAGAGGCTTATTGTGCTATTGGGCATAATTACAAGTATTTTCATAAAGTTCTGGCATGTGTGTGTGCATGTGTGTTTGTGCATACTTGTAAAAACCTTCACTGATGTGTTAATATGGCAGAAGCATTTCACAAACCAGGTCCACTTGTGTTTGATCAGAATATTGCAGAGAATTGGAGAATATTTGAGCAAGAGTACGATATTTTCATACAAGCAGCTTACTCAGATAAAGATGCATGCACCATGGCATTCATTTTGCTAAACCTAGCTGGGTCAGAGGCCATTGATAAAAAGCGTTCATTTGTGTATGCACCAGCATTGTATGAAGGAGAAGGAGAAGATCATCATATTGTTGTTAGGCTAAATCAAGGGAAGACCAGGAGTGTTTGAAGCGTAAATTCAGAAAAATGTACAACCCCCAGATCAATGTTATAATTGAGAGGCATTTATTTTACACAAGAGACCAAAGCCCAGAAGAAACATTTGCAGCTTACATTACTGACTTGAGAAACAAAGCTAAAACCTGTATGTTTGGTGATTTAAAAGATGAGTCGATAAATGACAGGCTTGTGTGTGGTCATATCAATAGTGCTGCTGTGAGAAAGATTTTGCTTCGTGACAGATATTTATCGTTGAGCAAAGCCATTGAGATTTGTCAAATCCATGAACTTTCAGAAAGACACGCAAGTATGCTGGCTAGTGACAAGAGCATAGTTTCAGCAGGCTCCAGTGCAAATGTAGACAGCATGCAAAATTTGGCAAGAAGAAACAGGCCTAAGCACATGGCAGCTGCAGCCCCTGCAGGTGTGGCAGGGAAACCCTGTAATTTCCAAGCAAGTTCTAAGACTAGTTTGGTTAAAGGAGCATGCTCAGTACAGCACAAGGGTGAATCAGCAAAACCCATGTCAGGCTTCATTGTTAAATGTGGTAATTGTGGTTCCAGCCATGAATCCAAAAGAGAAAAGTATTTAGCATTTGGTCAGCAATGTCACAAGTGTAAAAATGGAATCATTTACCAAAATTTTGCAAGTCAAGTAAACCTCACTCAGTTGCAAAGAAAGATCACTTTAAAAAGCAAGTTGATCATATATAGAGCTACAAGTCTTCTTTCCACATCGATAATGTATCAGAAATTGGTGAAAATGTTAATGCAGTAGATTTATTAGCAATGGGCGAAGTGGTCTGTACTGTCCAGATCCATGGCAAACCCATCAAGCTCAAGGTAGACACTGGTTCATAGTGTAATATTATGTCAGCAGAAGCATTTTCCAAAGTAAAGGCTGGTGAACAACTTAATGTGGCTAGTTGTGTGAAACTTGTTGCCTATGGAGGAGAAGAAATTCAAACTGAAGGCTCAGTAGTGCTTTTATGTTATTTGGCTGGAAACAGTTGCAAGTTGTTGTTTTACATAGTTCAAAGACCTGTGCAGTCAGTATTGGGTCACAGAGAAAGTTTGAGAATGGAGTCGCTTTCCTTTACTAAAGAAGTTTATCATATAAGCACGTGTCCCAGTTCCAGTTTCAGTGATGCTATTTTCTCAGAATATGCTGATGTTTTCAATGACAAGCTAGGCAAGCTTCCAGTTGTGTATTCTATGAAGTTAGACACAGAGGTCAGCCCAGTGGTCAGGTTGGCAAGAAAAATTCCAGTAGCCCTGAAGAGCAGAGTTAAAGCTTAGTTGGATAAAATGGTACAACACGGTGTAACTTGTCCAGTTACAGAACCAAATGAAAGTGTGTCTATGGTAGCAACTCATAAAAAAGGCTCAGATGAAATCAGAATATGCATCGACCCAATAGACTTAAATAAGACATTAAAGAGACCGCAACATCCTATACAAACAGTCAAAGAAGTCACAGCCCTGATACTGAATGATACTGTATTTTCTGTCTTAGATGCAAAGAGTTAATTTTGGCAAGTAATGATTGATCGCAAATCTTCACTACTGACTACATTCAGTACCCCATTTAGAAGATATAGATTTCTCAGGATGCCATTTGGAATAAATTCTGCAAGTGAAGTCTTCCAGCATGCAGTGGAACAGATCTTTTCAGGTTATCCCTGTGCCATAATAGCAGATGATTTGTTGGTTTGAGGCAATGATAAAGTAGAGCATGACCGAAACCTCAAGAAAGTTTTAGAGAGAGCACATGAAGTGAATTCAAAGCTCAATCCTCTGAAGTGCAAATTCAGATTACCAGAAGTCACATATGTAGGTCATTTTTGACAGTACAGGTTTACGAATGGACCAGTCTAATGCAAACAGCTATTCTTGAGATGCCAGCACCAGATAATGTTAAAGCTCTATAGCATTTTCTTGGTATGGTTAACTATTGGGACAAGTTCATACCAGATTTCAATGAATTGACAGTGCCTTTAAGAGAGCTAACATGCAAATATGTTGTATGGTCTTGGCCTGAACAGCACCAGACAGCCTTTGATGATCTTAAGCAGAAAATTGCCACTCCACCTACACTAACATACTATGATGTCAACAGACAAGTTACTCTTTCCTGTGATGCTTCAAAGATTGATCTTGGAGCAGTTATTCTTCAAGAGGGCAGACCAGTAGCCTATGTATCTGGAACTTTTACCCAAACTGAAATGCAATATGCTCAGATTGAGAAAGAACTTTTGTCAATTGTGTGTTTGCATGTTCAAAGTTTCATAATTATATTTATGGTTGAGATATCTAGATTGAAACTGATCATCAACCTCTAGTTACTATCTTAAAGAAGCCTATGAATTCTGCTCCAGCAAGATTGTAAAGAATGATGCTCAAATTACAAAAGTATAACTTCAAAATGGTCTATACGAAAGACAAACTTCTTTATCTGGCTGACACCCTATCCAGATTGCCCAGAAATACAATGGAAAAGTTTGATGTCATGGAAGTGTGCACTTTTTTGACCATGAGACTTAATGAGCTGAGAGATCATACAAAGACTGATCCTGTTTTTCAAAAGCTCAATCACTACATCCAGGTAGTATGGCTGTCAAAGCAATCCAGTGTACTGCCTGAAGTACAACCGTATTTTCCTTACAGAGATGAGATGTTGATGGAAGACAACATTATTTTCAAAGGTCCTAAAGTTTTGTTCCTGCTTCCTTGCAGCATGAATATATTCAGATTTTGCATCGTGGCCACCCAAGTTCTGAATCGACCAAAAGAAGGGCGAAAAGACTAGTATTTTGGGCTTCTCTAATGATAACATTGACATAGTACTTTCATCTTATTTAATATGCAATAGTACTAAACCGCATCTGCAAAAAGAGCCACTTCAGCTAAGTCAAGTTCCTGAACTACCTTGGTCAACAGTAGTCACTGACATATTCGAGTGGAACAATCAGCCTTACTTAGTGTTGGTAGATTCTTATTTGAACTGGTTTGAGATCAATTTGTTGCCTAACCTAATGTCCACTACTGTTATTACCAAGCTGAAATGTCATTTCTCAGTCCATGGTAATCCACATAAGCTTATCTCTGACAATGGTATGCAATTTGCCAGTCAATTGTTTCAGAAATTTGAAAGAGAATGGGACCTTATACATGTTACTAGTAGCCCTGAATACCCACAGTCAAATGGCCTAGCTGAACGTGCAGTACAGAGTGCAAAGCAATTACTACAGAAGTCAAAGCATGATAATACCGATGTCTTTTTGAATTTTACTCAATCTCAGAAACATACCCAGTGATGATATACTTGGCTCGCCTGCTCAGAGACTTCACTCTAGGCAAACCAGAACAACCTTGCCTATTAGTTCCAGTTTGTTGAGGCCTAAAGCTAAAAAAACAGAGCAATCAAAGCCCAACTACTCAGAAAACGTTCTTTTCTGAAGTTCAGTTCTTATAAAATGAGCAGATTTCTTCATCCATTAAAAAAAAGAGACAGTGAAGCTGCAAACGGCAAAAGGTTTCGACCTTACGAGGCTATTAGAATTATTTAGTCAAAATGAAGTAACGGGCGGAGTTTCACAATCAAGTGTGGTTTCACCAGGCAGTAGGTGTTCTGTGGAAGTACCGACAACGTCGTCCCCATGCTATTCATCTTCTGCGAGTTATGGTGTGGGTAAGACTGTTGCAGTGTCTGCCCCACGAGCGCCGAAGCCTGATAAAAGACTAGTACACCAAACTAACACTTTGCTGGCCCAAGGACATGGTTTAATGGAAAACAGTGGTGAATTTATCGCATGCAAGTGTCCTAGAAGCCTGAAAGGTACTGTAAATCATGGCGACATTAACAGTGACCACACCGTAGAACATGTACATAATATTGGTGTTAAAAATGCACATACTGGTGGTTCCAGGCTTCATAATTTTGAACCACTGTCATTTAGTGATGTTATTACCAAAAACTTTGAATATGACTCTGCTGTAGATAGAAGCGGAAATGCAAATGTGTATATAGCTGACGATAATGTGCCTACGTTGAAGGACATGATTTTCATGCTTGAAAAAAATTCTGTTTAAACTGAAATGTCTGCAATTGGATAATAGGTATTTGCAATGTTGCCTCAACCTCAAGGTGGTTCCGCAGGGGCTTAGAATGATTAAATACCCTTTTGGAATCATGTATAATGAGGAAATTATCAAGGAATTTCATTCTTTTTTCAATGAATGTGGGCTGGGGCTCATGAGTAGACTTATTAAACATAATGATTTGGCATTCACAGTTTTGAATAATCAAGTGGAGAAATTAAATGATGATATTATGAAAGACCTTCTATTCGGTGAATATGAGCAACAATATAAGAAAGTTTTATATAGAGTGGATAAAAGAGTGGATGCCATATTTTTAAGAAAACAAAAAAAGTTTGTCAGAGATAAACAGCAGTATGCTGAATTTAAAGCATATCCAGGGCCCTATAAAAACATTAATTATAATACCAATAAGAACAATAAAACCAGTAGTGGGGCTGTATTTTCAGATGAAAGGGTTCATGGACAAGTGAGGGATGAAAGAGTGGGCCATACCCCACCTAGGGGATTGGACGAATTGGATTCTTTCCCTGAACATAGTGAACATTTTTTAGCTGTGAGAAGGTCAGAGAGGTTGGCCAGCAAAACCAGATACAGCGCAGACTCGGGATACCCCTATACACACCAAGGGGAAAACCAGGGTTGGAAAAAAGTGGGGAAGAAAGGGAAATAATACATGTTTCTGATATTGATGGCAAAATATGTGAATACAAGGGATTTAAAATATTTAATTATACCACAATTAACCTCAAAAAGGAACATTTCAACCTTTTTTCCAAAGGTTTTAAATTTGTAGCAACTAATTATGGTGATATAGCTAACACACTTGTTGATTTCAAACTTTACCTTAGGAAACTGAATTTAGAAATGATGTATAAAAATTCTAATACTGAGGAAGAAATATTTATGAAAGGGTTATATAGAAAAAGTATAATTAATCCTCCCCTACATCCAGTACTTATGATGTTTGAGAAATATGCCACGGAAGAAGTATATGCAGCATACAACAACAACAGAAACAACATGGAGGCTTCTAATTTGAATAAAAAGGAAAAATTATTGTTAAAAGACTTAAAAAGTCAAACTGACATACGTCCCACATTATTTTGAATTGTATTATTTTCAAGCATGTAAACTCTGAGATGTTTTTGTTCAGGTATAACAACAGGTCTATATTACATCGTCAAACTCACAGGAGTTCAAATGATGTAATATCGAACTGTAAAGTTCAAAACCCAAAAAGTACGAAAACACAGAACAGCGAATTCTTTTCCCCCGGGGAAAAAAAATCGCTGTTCCGGTACAAAAAAAAAACACGTAAACACGTACACTTTAAACTAAACTAATGTGGGGGGCTTCACCCCCACAACCCCAGTGTGGGGGGCTGTGCCTCACACACACCCCCTACTTAAATATACCAACTCCGAGATCACACCACAGTGGAGGAAATAGCAAAGCCGTGAAAACGGCCCACCGATATTTTTCCCTGGGAAAAAAATTAGTGTTCCGTGGCTTTGCTATTTCCATGTTTTGAACATTTGGGTTTGATATTACAACGTTCGGACTCCTGTACATTCGACATTATAATATAGACCCATAACAACCATTGCACGTGTACTTTTTTCTCACAAAACAGTGTATTAGCAGGTTTTTAATAACAGAATATACAAGAACTATAAAAAGAATGATTACAACAAAAGTAATTAAACTTTGCATTATGCTCATACCAACATTTTTAAATATATTACCCAACCACCCGAACAAGGTCCAACCAGACTCAGTTTGTCACATTAATAGCCAATTGTTACATAAAATCAGCCACCTTTTCTAGTTCATCATGTAAGTCTGAAACAAAAGTAACCATTTTCAGTTCAGATGGCAAAATTCACCCTTCAAGGTCAGTATGTAATCAAGAGCTATTCGGTTTTGTAAGGCAGTGGCTCAGACTTCAGTCGGTTCTCTATGTGCCATACAAATGTGTTCCGATGTCTTATTAGCCGTTTCAGCTAATATAAGGGACAACTGATTCCCTTCATGCATAGTTTGCAATATGCCATACTGTGGAAAAAAGAAAGCCACAGCTTGCTCAGCAGGGTGTATGGCCCACTTATTCCACAACCTTCCTGCAGGTGTAGAGAAAGAATAAAAAATAGCTGGCATCATCTGTCCCACATAACAACAGCCAGACCAGTTTCTGGGTAAGCAGGGGTAAGCACGGTCTCCACAGATGTAGTAATGATTGTCCAATATTCCCATGCTTATTCCCCAGTCATATGCATTCGATCCAAGCTCTACCAATATAGTCTCATCATGGGTGTTATTGCAACTGCTGTGACTTATTCACACAGTTCCTTCTGTGGCATAACAAGTATCACTTTGTGTCAATGCAGCCAATTGATAATATATTTTCTTAGTCCACAATGTTATGCTAAGTTTGTTTTTTTACAGCAATTTGTATTTTTAAATTAGTCTATTGCACAGAGAAAGGTAGTGTTGGAATGTCCCCTTGGCACCATGGTGAACAAATCCTCACAGCCAGCAAGCTGAAAACATTTAGGATAGTGGCATATTGATGCAGCATTCAAAGAAATAAGTGTTCTCCCATGTTGATCAGAAGCAGTAGAAGTAGGTGAGTTAGTGATGTCATCAGAAAGAGTGTGGTGCCATTTTCAGTCAACTAGAGAGATGACAATCAGGTTTTCTTGCAATGTGAAGCATGGACCCAGTTTGGTATTCCGGCATACTTTACAGCAGTATGGGTAGTTAGAAGGATGAGATGAAGCCCCTTCTATTGTGGTGGCTCCAGAGAAGATTTGCACTGGAACACCTTCATATAGACCCAATCACCTGGTTGTAAGTCATGACAGGGAAGGTGGAAGGGCCTCTTTAGTGCATTTATGAAAAGTCTGTAAGACAGAAACAAGTTTTGAGCAATAGTTCAGTAAATCTTTACCAGTAAATACCAGTACACAGTTTCTCACTAGCTGGGAAGGTGGCATTCTCATGGGATGATCCATAAGAATTTCATGAGTACTTAATTTATGAGTTGTGTTTACAGTTCTTCACATACTCATCAGAGCCAGAGGCAAAGCATCTGGCCATTTTAGCCCCATTTCACTACAGACGTTGCTAATTCTGATTTTAAGAGTCTGGTTAGACCTTTCAACAAGACCAGATGACTGTGGGTGATGGGGACAATGTAACTATAAATACATTTTAACACAGAACACAAATTCTTAACAATTTCAGCAGTAAAATGAGTACCACATTATGAAATAATACTATGAGGTACACCAAACCTACAAATAAATTATTTTAGCAATTTCTCCACTTGTTTCAGCGTCATGCTTAACACATGGATAGGCTTCCATCCATGCAGAAAAAACACAGACAATAACCAAAATATATGAAAATGTAGCACATTTTCTCATCTGGAGAAAATCAATCTAGACACTTACAAAAGACCCCAAGGTGGGGGTAAAGTAGAAAGTGTGTTTTTTACAGGAGGTGTAATATTTATTTACATAATGGCTAACTAGAGACTGAGAAAGAGGGGCAAACCATTCTTACTGGATAAGATTAAGAAGTCTATGTTTACTAATGTGATTCTGTAAGTGGTATGCCCTTACGAACCAGGGTAGTACAGCCAAAGACACCACTATCCTGCCATCAGGGCATCTCCATATTAAATCATAACGCTTTTTACAACCCACACAGATCAGCCTCTTTTCCCAGCCTCCGATGCTTCAGTCTGTAAAGTAATCAAATTACTAAAGTTACACGAACTGTCTGCTTTTGTAGGTGCTGCCTGCACAATAAAAACATTTTTAGTGATAGTAACACCCAAACCAGCAGCTTGCTTGCCTGCATAATCTGCTAACCAGTTACCTCTCACAGTGACAGTTACCTCTCACAGTGACAGTGTCTCCTTTTATATGAGTGTGCACTTTTAACTACAGCTAAAACCTTTGGTAACAGTAAGTCTTTTATAAACTTTCCATTTGTTTATTTCATTGCCTGCTGACGTTAAAAATCCTCTCTGTGTCCACAATTCCCTAAAGTCATGGGCTACCCTGAACCTATAACAACTATCAGCATAAATGTTCACAACTTTATCATTAGCTATTTTACAGGCTTTGGTTAGTGCAATCAGTTCAGCAACTTGTTCAGAAGCAACCCTTCTAGTCTTTCCTGACACAATACTGTATTTTCAGTGCATATATCAATGCCTCTAGGTATAGTTTCCATTTCTATCTCTTCCATATGATCCATCCATGAACAATTCCATTTCTGCATTGTCCACTGCACTACCTCTCAAACCAGGTCTTGGAGAAAGCACATGGTTAGTCACAATTACACAATCATGTGGTTCACCAACTCCTGTCGTAGGCAGGAGGGATGCCATGTTCAATACCTGACATCGCTCAATGGTGATTGAAAGGTTAGAAATAAGCAACAATTCATATTTGGTTAACCTGGCAGCCAAAAGATGCTGCATCTTAGATTTTAGCAACAGAGCAGATACTGCATGGGGAACTGTGTCCCAGAACCAGTGTTGCAGATTGTTCTACCATCAGTGCAGCTGCTGCTACTGCCTGTAGGCGGCCTGGCAATCCTCTAGCCACTGAGTCTAACAATGAACTGTAATATGCAATAGGTCTAAATATGTCACCATGTTTTTAAACTAGCACCCCTGCTGCATAACCCCCCCTTTTCATGACAGAACAAAGTGAAAAGTTTCTTATAATCTGAGGGTCCTAAGGCTGAGGCTGTAGCAAGGGCTTATTTTAAGAAAGTAAAAGCACTTTCTGCCTTTTTTTCCAGGGAAACAGCTCTGGTGTGTCTTGTTTGAGCATATTAGCCAAAGGTCTACAATTTCTGCATAATTTGGTACCCATTGCCTACAGTATCCAGCCAAACCTAGAAAAGCTTGCAGTTGCTTCTAAGTAACAGGGAGGGGTGCCTTTATGAAAGCTTCAACATGTGAAGGCAGGAGATGCCTCCATGTGATATTAAGTGTCATAAATACTTCACCTTGGGTGACCACAACTGAGGTTTTTCCTTTGATACTTTGCGTCCCTTTTTTCTTTTGTTAATTCAATCAGTAAATGTATGGTGCCCTGCTGACAATGTGTTAATATATCTGAAGCTGTAAGTTAATCATCCACATATTGTACCAATACAGATTTGCACTGAAACAGGATTTCTTCAAGGTCTTAGTTTAAAATTTGTGAAAAGACTGAGAGACTATCAACAAACCCTCGTGGCAGTCGTAGCAACATATATTGAATTCCACCATATATGAAGGCAAATAAATGCTGGCACTGTGAATGAATAGGGATTTGTTTTCTTCACACTGTGTTTTACTTGTATTCGGTTTTTAACTGTATATTAAAACTTGAAAAGACACCACAGATCTGTCTCTTGTTGAATCAGACAAAAATTGTTCCCACCCAGTTACTGTTGTGTTCTTAAACACTGCTGTCTTTATAGTTGCCTGCCCCTTATGTTAATCTGACCATATATCTCATTTCCTATCTGCTTTTACTGGTTGGTGTGAGTAAGCACAAAATTATCATTTTGTGAAATCACTCCCCTTCAACTATTTAAATGTATTGGCCATCCTACTGTATTCCATAGTACCAGAATAAAAAAGGTGATCATCCCCTTTCAGTCTATCTTGCTGTTTTAAAATGAGTGACTCCTCACTAAAGCTTAACGTTTTAGACAGGTAAAACTTAAGTTTCCTACTTTCACATCTAACTCCTCTAGTGCACACTGCAGTGTTTAGGATAAACCATTTTTTTAACTTACCTTTAAGCATCTATTGCAAGACCACCAGTTATTGGGGAGCCCACATTCTGCCTCTCAGTAGTCATCTTGGGATTAGTGCTTCTGTTTTCTCCTGATGAGAGAAGGAGTGCAGTTACATTATTGGCTGGAGATCGCTGATCACCAGAAAGCTTAATAACTGCTTTATAGGTGACAGCTTGGAATCTGTGCTTATATTCTGATCCTGGTGAGAGTAGATTGATTCCTGACTCTTTCTGGTTGGAAAGTGAGTGTCTGTGCTTAACATACCTGATTGGTCTGGTTGCTATTCGAGGCATCTACCAGAAAAAAGCTACAAGCCTGCAGACCCTTCCATCATCTGGGACAAGACTTTGGATCACCAAACACGCGGTGGCCTACTTCTCTTCTTGAGACTAGTGTTAACATTTTGCTTATTGTGAGAGAAGAAGCAAAGGAGTATTGTATCCCAACAGAGTGAAGCTGTGCTGAGACCAGCATCAGTAGTAGCCAGGCAGTAGCCATTCATGCGACTCCCCTCTTTTTATCATTCTTGACAAGGTAATTCTTTATTTTCAGTAAGTACTGCTTGATTTCTTTCTTACTTTAGAATATCTGCCTAAATACTTCATTTTTAAATTTTCAGGCTCTACATATTAGTTTCCTCTCAAGTGTTTGGCAGTGCTCTGCACAGACTCAGACACTTTGAGTGACATTTTTTTGTGTAAAAGGCTTCAGTACTTAATATATTGAGCTCATATCTAGGCATGTCTAAAGGTCAATTCTCTGTGCTTTCTCCTGTCAACCTGGTGAACTTGGGCATCCTGAGGCAATGTAGCAACTGCCTCGTGTACACAGACAACTCTCTCCTCTTACCTCCCAATGCTATGACTTGTGAGAGATGCACATATATAGCCAAATTGGAAGCCAAGCACTCTCCAGCCAAGATTGGATTAGCTAGTCAAGAGGAGAAGGTTAACACCTGCACCACACCACATTCAACACATAGCCCTCCAGAACATACACCAACCCAACCCTCACATAGTAACACAAAACCTACACCTACTTTTGCAGAGGCTCTCAATAAAAATCTGCCCAAACAATAGAGACCTCTGAGGCAGAAATGCAAACAACCACCACATCCCAGCACAAACCATGAGACACATAGCTCACATAAACAGTGTGCCACTCAACCAAAGCCCATAAGGCAAAGCAACTTACCCAATACACTAGTCATAGATGACTCAATAATAAGGCACACTGATGTCCCCTCACTAGCTTGAATAAGGAGAAAGTTACAGTCAGCTACCTGTTGGGTGCCAGGATCCACCACATAACACACACACTTAGGTCACTCCACAACAGGTACAAATATGACTCTGTCATTGTCCATGTTGGTGTGAATGACCTGAGCCTTAACTCCCTGAACTACATAAAAAGAGACATAGAGGAGCTCTCGGATCTTGTAGCCCAGGCAGGTAATGACCTTAGCTCTGAGTAGCATCCTACCATCACCCAGAATGATAATACAGTAGAAGCAGAAAATGATTGACTTCAACAATTGGCTAAGTTTCTGGTGTTATTCTAAGGGGATCCAGTATCTGTCCACCATGGATGACATGATCGACAGACCTCGATACTTCACCAGAGATGGCCTGCACCTCTCACCCCAGGGATTCCAGATACTGGCCAAGGTTCTTGCCACCCCTATAGTGCCTTTTTTAGGCAATGTCCTGAAGACAAAATTACCACCGTAACAGCTACAAGTAAACAAAATTTGAGGGTAATGCTACTCAATGCTAGAAGTCTAAATCTCAAAATGCACTCGCTCAAAGCACTCCTTAAAATTGAGAATATCGACATTTGTGCTGTGACTGACACCTGGTTCAAGGCTCTGAAGAGCACCCAAGCACTACCAGGCTATAATTCATGCCACACCTTTCGGCCCCTAAACCTGGACCAAAGCACTAAAGGCGGTGGTGTCTCCATATTCATAAAGGATATGCACACCTCCAGACTAGTAGCCCAACATAACAAATCAGAGATACTTCAGGTACAACTAACACTGGGTAAAACTGCAATGCAGGTTGTAGTCTGCTATATATCCCCCACCATGTCCCAGGACTCCCACTCCACATTCCTAAACACACTGGAAAATATTAGGGCACAACCCAATACACTTATACTGGGAGACTTCAACTACCCCTCTATTAACTGGGATAATTACTCATGTACCAGCACACTTGCTCAACGTTTTCTGGAATTCATTAATTCCAACCCCCTGGACCAACTCAATCTTACCCCCACCAGGGGTAGAAACATCCTTCGCCTGGTGATTACTAATATGGGCGACCATTGCTCTACACCAGTAAACAGCTCCTCCCTGGTCAGATCTGACCACATGCTAATCACCATGGATATCCACATCCCACCCCCCACCCCCCAAAGAAACTACTGTAAAAAACTTCTCCAAAGCCAATTTTGGACTTCTAAAAACAGAGGTGGCTAACTTCACGACACCCATGCAATTGGAAAATAGGTGCATGACTGAATCATACACCAATGCACTGTATGAGCACATACACAAGTGCATGGAACAGGCCATACCAAACAGAACCAAGACGCTCTTCTCCAGAAAAAGGAAGCCAATCTGGTGGTCCCTCACCATGAACAAACTACAACAAAAGGAAAAAGCTGTTGCAGAAAAGGGTGAAGTCCCAAGACTGGAAAAACTCCCTTGTCAGCCTCAGCAAAAAAACTGAGATCCATCATCAAATCCTCTAAAGCTAGCTATGAAAACAAAATTGCTGCAGATTTCAAAGACAACCACAAAGCATTCTATAGTTATGTCAAGAATCTACATGGCAATACTCAGATCTGCTCTGAGTTACAGCACAATGGCAATACATATACAGAACCAACTGATATTGCCAACATATTATGCGACAGGTTCAGTGCGAACTTTACCCCACTTTCACCCCCTAAAGGGCCTATAGCAATACCTGAGGAATGCCAAGTCCCTATTATCATGGCTACACAGGTAAAAACCACACTGTCCAAAGCCAAGAATACAGCTTCCATGGGACCTGATAATATCTCTGGCTGTGTTCTACATGAATTACAAAGTGAACAGGCACCACACCTGAGTACCCTGTTCAATCACAGTCTCATCTCAGGCTTTATGGTCATCCCACTCCACAAAAGGGGAGCGACTACAGACCCTGAGAACTGCCGCCCCATTTGCCTGACGAGTCTGATATGTAAGGCTATGGAGCGCATCATCATGGACCTTATAAATAAGGACATAGGGAATCTCCAAACTCTGGACTCAACACAGTTAGGCATAAACTCCTATGTCATAAGATGGGTTGCCAATTGGTTCACTGATAGAACCCACACTATGAAAAGTAGTGGACTCCATATCTGACTACCGACCAGTTACAAGTGGTGTCCCACAGGGATCGGTCCTAGATCCTCTCCTGCTTGGCATCTACTTCTCTGAAGTTCAAGCCAACACAAAGGGACTCTGGCTGACCAAGTTCGCAGATGATTGCAAACTGGGAGCCATTATTGATTCTCCAACTGATGTAGACATTCTACAAAAAGGCCTCACTGACACCAATAACTGGTTCCAGAACCATGGCCTTAAGCTCAATGCCAAAAAGTGCATTGTCATTCCCTTTGGGAAAAATTCGGTCCCCATGAACTACCACATAGGCGGTAGCCCACTAAACACTGAAGGTATGATAAGAGACCTGGGGACACAGGTCAACAGCAACCTCTCCTTTGATAACCACATTGCCACTGTAGTCAGAAAGTCCTTCTATGTGGCACATCTCATTATAAAAGGTTTCTCATCCAGGAAGAAAGAGGTCATAATCCCTCTCTACTTATCCCTCATTAGACCTACTATAGAACACAATGCCTTATTTGGTATGTACCTCACTAGACACCTACAACAACTGGAAAGGCCACAAAAATACCCTACTAAGAGGATCCTAGGCCTTAGACACATGCCCTATACAGACAGACTCAAAAAACTCCAGATATACTCTGTCTCTTATTGCCTACTTAGAGGCTTAACCTACAAAGCCATGTCTGACCCAGAGCTGCTAGATATGCTACACCTAAAGAAATCTCAATCCCTCCATGCCACATGCACCAGGGACCTAAGACTCATTACCACAATAAACAGAACATGCTGGAGGGACAGGTTTCTAACCCAGAGACTTCCCATACTCTGGAACAAACTTCCCATTTACATCAAGCAGAACACTTCACTGGTCCTCTTTAAGAGAAATCTTGACGAGTGGATGGGCAATAGGAAGTTCATCCCAGGGATCACTTCAGTGGCCTTGCTTGACAGGGGCACTGGGAACTAACCTTGGGAGGCATGATGCCAGGGAATCTTCTTGGGCTAGGCTTATATAGGCTCCAGGGCCATTAGCCTTCATATGAACCTATGAACCTATGAAAAGAAAGCTGAGCATAAATCTACTACAGAAAAGCAAGTAATCCAAAGTGGCATGCAACTCAATATGGTTGCTGAATTTGGCACTACAGGATATGAAGGGATGACTGACTTCTCTTAAATCCTGTACAAACCTGACTTTTTAACTGGAAAAATGTAGGTATTACAGCAACTATGTATTTTAGCTGTAATTCCCAGCTGAAGCAGATATTTAATTACAGGTTTGATTCCCTGTTCTGCTTCAGGTTTTAAAGGATACTGTACTATACAGAGAAGGTGCTTCACAGGATCCACACATGTTTTTACAGGTATGGCAGATTTTAACAGGCCTACCTCATTAGAATGTCTTGCCCGCAAAATGTTAGGAAACACCTGCAACAGTCTGTCATGTGCACTTGAAAATGGCTCTTCTGTTCTTTCCTCAGTAACACTAAGTATGGCAATGACCTCTTCTTCTTCAGATACATCCAGTACATCTAAATAATCACCATCTGCAGTGCAAAATATAGTACATCCTAATTTACAGAGCAGATCCCTACCCATTAAGTTTGCTGGAGATGAGGGGCTTAATAGAAAGGTTTCTCATTTTCAATCCATCCTAAAGAGCCCTGACTAGGTTTAGATACAGGAAAAGCAGTGGAAGTGTTAGTGACACCCACTGCTGACACTTCTTCAAAAGATACTGGAATTTTATCCTGCTCATTTATTTTTAAATCAGATTGAGTCTCACCAGTGTCAGTCACAAATGGAACATCTTTTTAACTTACTTTTAACTTAACAAAAGGTCCTTCTTGATCTACTTGCATTAACACTCTTATGTTTACTGTATCCTTTCTCCCCCCCGAATGTTGTCAGTACATTCCTCTTGACATTTGCTGGTACTCGGGGGGTGGGGATGGTAGAGAAACATTGGAAGGATTTTGATTTTGCCACTGCTGCATTTGCTGCTGTTGCTGTAGCAGATTAGGGCATTCTCATTTCCAGTGTCCCATCTGTCCACAGTTGTGACAAGCCCCCCTCCCAGCTTGATTTTGTTGAACATTCTATGCTCTTCCTCTGCTCTGTTTACCTTACCTACCTCTGCCCTACCTCTACCCTACCTCTTCCCTACCTCTACCCTACCTCTACCCTACCTCTACCCTACCTCTACCCTACCTCTTCTTTCAAAACTCTGTATTTGCAACTGCATGACTTTATCTTCTGCATCTCTTCTCTTTTTACCTGCTTGATCCATGTAGTGCTCTGCATATTTTATTAACTTGTCTATTTCTTTGCTAAGTTACCTGGTTTTGCTTTATTAATGCCTGCACATTAGGTAAGGGTCAGTGCACAAAAGCAGAATTAAAAGTTGCTTTAGCATTTGCCAGTGGATCTACAATACCAGAATGTGCTGAAAATACATCCTTAAGTCTGCTAAAGTAATCAGCTGTTGTTTCTTCCTTACCTCGCTTACATGTAGTAATTTTATGCCAGTTTATGTTTTAACCTGACAGATTGTCAAAGCTTAGTTTAAGAGCTTTTCTCTGACTACTGTTATTGTCCACTTCCCTTCTGCAGTTGAGTAATATGGGTCCCCTGCTGTGGCCAATCTGGCTTTGTCTTTCAATTTTTTCATATATGTCAGGCAAGAATATGTTTTTTAACAACTGCCTTAAATCTGCCAGGGTGGGTTCATATACTTGAATGACAATGCTTAATTGTTCCATAAATATTTGTGGGTCTTCCCTGATGTCAGTAAGTGTCAAAGGTCTGTGGACTAATGCTATAGTACTGCCCGGATGTGGTATCTCTCGGAGGGGATATAGACAATTATCATTCTGCTCTTCTTGCTTTGTAGCCTGTCTTGTCATTTAGCAAGTAAAGTGCACCTTTTTACCTTGATATTCTACCTCATCTTGTTGTGCAGTACTCCCATCACCATCTGAGTCAGAGGACAAAGTTATGGTGTGGACAGTAGTAAAAGGTATCACCATCTGAGTCAGAGGACAAAGTTATGGTGCCGACAGTAGTAAAAGGTATCACCATCTGAGTCAGAGGACAAAGTTATGGTGCAGACAGTAGTAAAAGGTATCACCAACTGAGTCAGAGGACAAAGTTATGGTGCAGACAGTAGTAAAAGGTATCACCATCTGAGTCAGAGGACAAAGTTTTGCTGTGGACAGTAGTGAAAGGTTTGTATTGGGGTGACGTTAATGCTGAGTGTGCAAGTGCAGAAGGATTGATATGTTTAGATACACCTTTCTGTGGGGCTATAGACTGACCTCTGTCTTGTTGAGATGAGTGAGGGACCTGATCATTTTTGCTATGAGGGATGAAGGGAAGCAGATCATCTTCCACGAAAGACTCCCCCCAACTGCCCTATACATGCTTTTACTATACTTTTAAGTTCTTTAATTTGTTGTAACAATTTGTCATTTTTAGCTTTTAACCCCTTTACAGTGGAGTCCTTGTCTCTTTTAAAAGTTTCTATATATAAATCATTGTAACTATTCTACTGATCAGGTTTTATCTTATTTCCCTCATGTTCTAATGTCGTTTGTAAATGCAGTATTTTAGTTTTATCAAATGCTCCATTGTCAGGAAAGCATGAATCTATGTTTGGTTTAGTTATTTTAAGAGTATGCTATGTACTGACAAGATTTTTCCCCATATTTGAGGTGCATATAATGACTGGAGAACCTACAGATGGTTTAATGATTTTGCTGCCTGATTTACCCATAGCATAAGATATGTTACACTGTTTATATTTTAACTTGTATGTCTAGTACCACAGAATACACTTAATCATACATACACATTTATACAAACTGCCAAACATACACATCCATTAATTGCAGGGCTGCTCTCTGCTACTTAGTAGAGACTGAAACCCAATTCAGTCTAAGTACCAGGCCCATCCCAGTCAATGCATTTATGTTGTAATGAAACCACACAATTGTGAATATAAATGTAAACAGAGAATGCATTCACCAGTGCAATAAGTAATATACATGCAATCCAAAGCTGCATTAACATCACTGAAACTCATAGGAACTCAAAGACAAAATGTAAGTTAAAGCACTTACTGAAATGAGCACCCAGTATTTGTTGATGCAATCCTTGTCAGAGGCTTCAGTGATATTATCCAAACAAATAAACCTTGGTTAGGACTGAGATTCACGGCACCATCTCAAATGGAAGATTTGTCACCACCTAATATCATGCAGCTATTAAGTTCGATACCCAGACTGTCAAAGATTCTGGATGCAAACACATTATTTATTAGAACAGTATCATTATACTGAATATATCAATACAGAGAGAGATTCAACTGTATGCACAGCATACCTCTCAACCTGGAAACATAAAAAATCTGGACAAAGCCCATGAAAAATAGGTACAAATCTGTATGATGATTAACATATTTGCATACATAATTATGCAACCCTACCCACTGCAATGGAATTGTGGGATACCAACTTTCAAACGCAAAATGAAAAACAGGCACCCAAAATATGGCCCCAGAGTCCCCCTGCAGCCATTCTAATGTCCCATTGCTTGGCTATTTCACCCCATTTACCATAAACACTAATGTACATACTGCTTTACTTCTACGATGATTATTTTGAGTTTATTTTGTATTTTATAGCACAAACACTAATAGACATCTGCTAAACAAAGCAATACAGTCTCACAATGAAAATAGACTTAGCATTAAACTTATGTGCCCTTGAAACTCACATTCATTGAAACAGTATTGAAACCCACATCCAAAGTAAAATGCATCTGGCCAGTGGCAGATAAAGATTATCTTTGGGCTGTTTTCAAATCATAGGTCCCTTGCACATGAAACAAGAAACATATATGTGTTATTTGATACACCTTCCTGACTTTATTAAATAATATTCCTTGTATAATACAGTGCACATGTTAGAGTGCATTTTAAATGTATTGTTTGAACATTTTTCCAGTAAGCAATGAAACAAAATGCATGAACCAATAATGACAAAACTGCCCAATTTTGAACATTTCCATCATAAAAGTTTACTCAAACTTCTACAATCCACCAGTATCAGTAAATATGCAGAATCTCTGCAGAAGTAAAAGCCATCTAAATTCCATGTTAAAGAGATCTGTAACTAAGTTGCTGCTAGCAAACAACTTTCTATTTCATTAATCTACAAGTAACGTGCCTGTTGCCCTTGAAGAATAAATTGCCTATGTTACATTAAAAAAATGATAAACTAGTAATATTTCAATAGGAAATGGATGACAAACTGATAACAGGGTCATTGGTAATAGGTATCTCCATCAGAGGACATTCTCAGGACTGCAGCGTTCACCCCCTTTAAAAGTATAACACAGTACAGTACCAGCAATCCATCTACAGATTGTGGGAGTAGAACCCATGGCCTTCTGCAGCAAAAGCAAGTATACTACCTGTTGTACTACTAACAATGCAAGCAGACTTTGCATAAGCAGCACTAAACTTCTCTTTCCCTGAAGAACTGTGCAGCACAATAAATCAGGAAAAAGCCAAAATGTATTCGATGGAACAAAGGCCCAAAACTGGGGACACATTTTAAATATTGCTTGTATAATCTTAGAAAGTTGCTAGAATAAAATGTGTTACCATGTGTTTCCTAAAAGATAGGAAGACAAACTTAAATGGCAATCATTATTTAGTGAATTCAGTTCTCACTGATTTGCCAGAATAAAATAAAATGTATGTTTTTTAACACTTGTTTACTGGGAAAGTCTGACTTGGAACAAAGCTAATTTTCAGCAGAGATCTGGGGAAAAATGCTTCAGGTGCATATCTTTGTATTGCGGGAGGAAGCCGGAGCACCCAGGGGAAACCCACACAAATACAGGGAGGACATGCAGACTCCACACAGATGGCACTTCAGCTAAGAATTGAACCAGAGAACCTCTTGCTGTGAGGTAATAACACTACCATTGCAACATCCAAATGTTAAGAGGAACAGACCAAAAGTATGAGCCAAACAAATTCCAGCCATTATGGGAAAATTTGTACAGTTGAGAGATATAACTCCTTCAACCAAAAGTGGTGGATCATGCAGCTGTTCTGGAACTCACATGAAATAGAAGGTTGGATGGATCTCACATGTGACATCAGATTGAGTAATAAAAAATATGAAGTGATACAATGGAATAACAAGCAAACATGTCCAAGGGAAAACAGAAGAGACAATCCCATTCCTGAGTGTATCAAGGTAAACTCTGAAAAAAGGACTGATACTTGCATTACCAAAATAAAAAAATATGTGCAAATACAAAAAATACAGCTAAAAAAATCCCTAACTGGTAATTAAACATTTAGGAATTACATATATGGAATTGCAGTAGTCCATATGCAACCATGGAATATTAATAAATAGCTATCTTCTCTCTGAAATATATCACCTAGTATGCTATTCTTGTGATGATTGCAGGGCAATCTGATGATATCATTCAGTCTAAAAGGTAGCTGACACTTCATCAAGATAAATCATAATTTTCTTTGTATTACTCAGACTCAAAGTCCATAGTGGTGGTCATGTTGAATGAAGTGGCATGTTAACAGACACACACACACACACACACCAGCAATGGACATCTAATATATAAACAGCAGCAGCCAGCGATGGACATCTAATAAATAAACAGAAGCTGCCAGTGATGGACATCTAATAAATAAACAGCAGCAGCCAGCGATGGACATCTAATATATAAACAGCAGCAGCCAGCAATGGACATCTAATGTATAAACAGCAGCAGCCAGCAATGGACATCTAATAAATAAAGTGTAGCAGCCAGCAAAGAACATCTAATATATAAACAGCCAGCAACGGACATCTAATATATAAACAGCAGCAACCAGCAATGGACAGTAAATAAATAAACAGCCAGCAAAGGACATCTAATATATAAACAGCAGCCACCAGCAATGGACAGTGAATAAATAAACAGCCAGCAATGGACATCTAATATATAAAGAGCAGCAGCCAGCAACAACATCTAATATATAAACAGCAGCAAACAGCAATGGAGATCTAATATATAAACAGCAACAGCCAGCAATGGACATCTAATGTATAAACAGCAGCAGCCAGCAATGGACATCTAATATATAAACAGCAGCAGCTAGCAATGGACATCTAATACATAAACAGCAGCAGCCAGCAATGGACATCTAATAAATAAACAGCAGCAGCCAGCAACGGACATCTAATATATAAATAGCAGCAGCCAGCAATGAACATCTAATATATAAACAGCAGCAGCCAGCAATGGACATCTAATATATAAACAGCAGCAGCCAGCAATGGACATCTAATATATAAACAGCAGCAGCCAGCAATAGACATCTAATATATAAACAGCAGCAGCCAGCAATAGACATCTTATATATAAACAGTAGCAGCCAGCAATGGAGATCTAATATATAAACAGCAGCAGCCAGCAATAGACATCTAATATATAAACAGCAGCAGCCAGCAAGGGACATCTAATATATAAACAGCAGCAGCCAGCAATGAACATCTAATATATAAACAGCAGCAGCCAGCAATGGACATCTAATATATAAACAGCCAGCAACAGACATCTAATATATAAACAGCCAGCAACGGATATCTAATATAGCAATGGACACACACAATATAGCAATGCAACAGACATCTGCAGCAAGAAATATACAGCCAGCAATGGACATCTGATGAAAAAATTAAAATATAGCAAGACATCTGAACAGCAGCAAGCAACTAAAGTGCTTTACCTAGAAATCAGTGTTCAGACTTTGCTTCCTCAAAATAAATACGGCAACAGACATCTGCGGCTTGCAAAACTCACTCTGGTGCAGAGCAAGCCCTCAGCTGAATTCCGACAGACTGCTCATGAACTGACATCACCACTCATGCCTCCGCATGATGACGTCACTTACAAAAAAAAAATTTTAAAAACAAAATGCTGGAAAATCAAAAATTGAGGGGTGCCCCTCAAGAATCATGGCATCCCATTATTTGGACCTCAAAAACACTAAAAAATGAAAGATTTATTACGGTTGAGAGGTATGATGCAGAGATACAAGCTGTTTCATATTTTCTAAACAAGAAAAAAACATACAAGGTTCAAAGCTTTCATAGCTATGATAAAATCCATACCCACATTTTCAAGGTAAAAGGAGTAAACAGATAAAACATATGCATATGCCAGGATAGCTTAAAACATTTCTCATACTATAATCTCTGCAAGGTTTATATATTTACTTCCAACAAGCTTATCTCCAGCTATGTTTCATGCAAGTACAGGTACGTACATTTCTTTCAAGGCTGCATAATAAGAAAAAACATTTACCACCTGGTTGCTGAGGTCTCATGAATTCTAACAAACGTCAAGCTGTTCTTTGCATGAGAAAGGAATATGTGAAAACACTGCAGCAGCTTTAAGGTAAAAAAATGTATAAAATAAAGCCTTAAAGAAATATATATCCACTACACCTATAATTCAAATATAAACACACACATACACACACACATACACACACACACACACACACACACACACACAAGCATTAAATAAATATATGTCCACTACACCTGTAATGCAAACATAAACACGCACACACACACACACACACACACACACACACACACACACATACAAACACAACAAGCATTAAAGAAATATATATCCACTTCACCTGTAATGCAAACACAAACACAGACACACACACACACACACACACACACACACACACACACACACACACACACACACACACACACACACACACACACATCAGAGAGGTTAATCCATAATGGCTATGCATGAACAGAGTGGTTATATGTCAAATACATAAACAGTCAGGTTACAGTGTGAATGTGTTAAGACAGGTATCACAGTACTGGCAACGTACAAGCAACCACATATAGGTGAAAGACCTAGTGAAATGCAGTGAAAGTTTTAAAACATAGGAGAATAAGTCTAAGATGACTTACCTGCTTAGTTTAGCAAAGCATATCGGTGTCAAGTGGAAATGGAAATCAAACCACAAGTACACAAAAATCAGGCAGCAACTGAATATGCCAGAAAACAAAAGAAAGAATATAAGGCGAAGAATCAGATGAGAAGGCAAGAAATGTGGAAAATGCAGAGGTGAGTCCTTTTCAAGCCCCATTGGGAACCACCACTGCCTAAGTCCCTTCAGGACACATTTAACTCTGATGGACTCCAAAAAATAACAGTTCTGTAATTGTATTTTTTTTTCAGTTTAAGGAGCTTATAGTCCAGGATGATCCAGAAGGATAATCGTATGGGGTATCTAGTAGAAGTGAATTAATCATAGCATATAATAAAATAGCTAGTCACGTGAGAGATATGTTTATAGAGGGAAGCTTGACCCTCAAAAAATATAATTATTTGATTATTACTTCTCCTGTAATTTCAACAATGTTTGGGGTCCCTGAAATTCATAAGTCAGTGGAGGATCCCCCTATGAGACCAGCTGTAGATGGGAGGGGATCTTTTACCATGGCATGTGCTCAATTTTTAGATCATAACTTGAAGTATCTATTTAGAGATGAGCACCATTTATTAGAGGCTCATGGCATTTCTTTCAGAAAGTAAATGAGTTGGTTTACTGTGAAACAGATTTGTTGGTTAACATCGATGTGAAGGATTTGTACATGGGAATTCCACATACTATTGGTTTGGAATGGTTTGTGAATTACTTGAGGAATAGAACAGCAGAGAGTAAATACTTTTGCTAAGTTATTGGAGATCATTCTAAAGAATAATATTATATATTTTGAGGGTAAAAGATATATACAAAATGAAGGTGTGATGGGCTCACCAGTGGGATCCTTATTAGCTAACATTGCCATGATGCAGTGATAGTTTTTATATTCTTTGGCTCAACCTTTTGATCATTCTATTAGATTATATTTGAAATATTTGGATGGCATATTTGTGGTATGGAAAGATAGGAGTGCTTATTACAGTTTGTGGATTATATTAATAATAGTACTGATTTTCTATCTTTCACATATTCTATACAAACTGATAGGATGCCTTACCTTGATGTTATGAATGAAGAAATTACGAGTTGAGAAAATACACCTCACATGTTTACAGAAAGCCCACCTATTCAAATATGTTATTACATTTTATGAGCACTATCCCATATTGGCAGAAGAGGACAGTAGTTAAGAGAAAACTGGTTAGGGCCGCCTGCATGACCACTCTCAAAAAAGACTTTCGGGAGGAGTGTCAGATTTTGCTGAATGTGTTCTGTAAGAGGGGATATCGGAGATTTTGGTAGATGAGTGTATTAGAGAGGTGTTGATAAATTGGGAAATAGGACATTTTACCCCTATTTTAAATATTAATGTGAATGAGAATGTAAGGATGGATTTGGTGAGGAATGATGAGAGGAGGAAGGAAAGGAACAACTATTCCTATGCCCCCATCACTGCATTTAACTTAGAGAGTGCTATGATCAGATGGATTCTGAATAAAAATTGGGGGCTATTATATGAGGATAATGAGGTGTTTGAAAGGTTGTGGGATAAGACTGTTATTGTATATAGAAAGGGATTTAATTTAAAACATTGGTTGGAAGGTAGGAATAATTTACTTGTTGGCAACCCCATGATACATAAATGTGGAAGGTGTAGTATGTGTAAATTTATTTTGGTTTGCACTCCAGTAACTGTTAATGGTATTAATATACCTATCAGAGGCAAATATAATTGTAAGACTGATGGGGTTGTTTATGGTGCCTTATGTGAAATATGTAATTGTTTGTATATAGGGAAAATGGAGCAAAGGCTCCGAAATCTAATATATGAACACATGTATGATATAAAAAAAGACAAGACAACTAAAGCGCTATTTATGCTCCTTAGTGAACATAGCAACCACTGTTTTAAATTTATTTTAGAAAAAGTTGAAAAAAAAACACAGGGCGGACATTGGACCACAATATTAGAAAAGCAAGAGTTGGCTTGGCAACTTATGTTGAATTCTAATAAATGGCCTTGGCTGAATGATAGTGTGACCATAGCTCCCATTGTAAAATTAAAGTCCCTCATGAGATAAGAAGTTTAATATATGTTTATTTTACAGGTGGAGATTTTATGCACCTTAAGTTGTGTGTTTATAATAAAATAAAATACATGTTTTGAATGGATACTATATTGGGGTTGTAATGAAGGGTAAGGTTTCTTTTAATGTTAGTCATTTTTTAATGAATGGGATCATATGATTTTCTTATGAATGGAGTCACATGATTGCTTTATGAGTAGTGTCATATGATCTTTTACTATGAGCATTTAAATCTGAAATTGTGTATTGAGTATGTATCTGATGAAGTTTTATTTGATATAAAACCAATATGTTAATACAAAAAAAAAACACAAATATTAAAAGTGTGTTTATTTATATATATTTTTTGTGTGGCTGCTATGGGAGTATCTTGTGTTGGGTGCCTAGCAGATTTGTTAATATGTTTAGGTTTCTACAGGTGCCAGGCTAAGCCTGAAAATGGTCCACAGAGACAGTGATCTACCCCCCAGTTAAATAAATAAATATGTAGGCAGAAGAGGAGTAGACAGGAGGCTATGAAGGTACTCAATATTTGATGGGAGAATAATAATTGCAGACAGTAGAGAGAGGAGGGGGTGGATCCATGTGGGTTGTACACATAGCCTGTGAACCTTCATGGATCAGATCAAAGGCTGTAGGCCACTATTATGTTTTAATGATTATTTTCAATATAGCCCAGGAGAAAGGAGAGAGGTGAGCAGTCATGTGGAGGGAATGAAGTAGCTGACAAGGATGCAAAAATCCAGAAGAGAAAGAAAAGATAGGGGATGGAAGGAAGGTACTTAATTGTTTGTCCTGTAATGTGGAGGGTTAAGCTACCCAGGCAAGAAGCAAATTTCAAGAAAGTTGGCTAGACAGAGCTCATATTGCTTTTTGGCAAGAAATCAACTTAAAAAGATGCAAGGTGTCAACATTTGAGAAATTTAGTTGGAAAGTATTGTTATGTACCGTGGTGAAATTAGGGTTGTCAGTTATGGTGCAGTACAATCTAGATCCGGTAGTTATAATTGCTAAGGCATATGCTTATAGGTAAATACTAGGTTAGCTGCCCTGTGGGTCATTTTAAGTGTATCCAATTTCCCTTTCAAAGGTGAGAATCAAACCCTGTACCTTGTGTCTATGAGGTAAACACTAACCATCATACCAAACCCCAACCCTCCCCCCGGCAGGTTCTGAGGAGTGGTCTTTGATAATGAGCATAAAAGTAGGAAATATGCTGTGGATGTTGGATATTATATGTATCCCTGTCAGAGACAATCCATGTTTTTCATAGGATTTTATGAGCAACTGACTAGTAACAATAACAATGTGTAAAAAGTTAAGTGTTGCTGATTTGAATGTAACATTATATCTAGTGGTGGATAACAGCAAGCTCCATGGAATGCAGAGATAAAGCCTTGACTAAAACACAGGCTACATGAGTTTGACTAGTGGTTCAGACACCTATAGGAGCTGGCAGGGAAGGATGGGAGTAAACAACCACTGTTTGTTCACCCATTCTGGTTGGAGGAAGGCATCCCTGATTCACTGCTTGATGACACCTAGTGAGAAAATTAGATGTTACACCCATGCAGTGCAAGTGCTGTCTGAGTGCATGCACATAAGCCTAGACAGTCTGCAGAGGCATGATCCCTACAATCACCAGCAGAAAGTAGAAGCTGAGTGAGCTGCCATGTAGGGGGATATTCCACTGGGGAAGGATAGGCCAACCCACTAGACCAGTAAGCTGGCCTGCTCCCTATGATCAGAGTCTTATCATAGAGGGGTAGATAGATTCCCATGCAGGAATGAATGAATTGGAGGATTCTTGTATAGTCTGGAGCTACCTGACTTTTGTCCCACCTGATGGAAGGAATGGCCTAAATGGGCGAAAGTAGTGGAACTATTGGGTAGGGTCTGGTGTCGATTGAAAAGTAGCCCATTCGTACACAGAATATATGGCAAGCAAGTATCCTACATATGAGAAGTAGTGAGGTACCTCTAGGACTGGAAAAACTGGAAGGTTGAGTGGATTGTTGGAGAAGAAAGAAATTTACAGGTAGTGGGTATACTTTTTTATACATATATATTTTCAAAGGTGTAGGATAGACAGATTTGTGAGAAGAAGGCATTTCCTGTTTGATTTGTTGAATGCCAAAACTGGTAGACAAATCTAGCTGAGTATGCACATATAATCCCTAGCATTGTGTGCAAACTTGAGGACAATAAGCAAAGATGGCAGAAGAAAAAAACATGATTGTGGAAGGGGGAGGAGAGGAGACAAACAGACAGAAACTGAAGTAAGATAAAAATGTGGTGGAGAACATTGCAGATAGACAGAAATCTGAAGACAGCAGACTTATATACACACATCTTGTAGAATGCAATTAAGAGCATACTGAAGAGAAACCTTATGAGTTAAGTCAGATTTTGGCACACACAAGAAACAGTAGATATTAAACTTTAAGAAAGGGAGCTGATGGACATTTAAGCTAAGTTAGGGAGTGTCTGAGGTATTAAGGAAAAAAAGCAGCTGAAGAAAGGAAACAGAAAGATTATGACAAAAATCTGTGAGGTGAAAAGTGTGGTAAAGAAAAGTCTAATAGGCAGGCAAGATTCTTGTTGAGTACATAGAGGTAGGATAAGCGAGCATTAAATTCCATTTTATCTGTATTGGGAGCCTGTGGATGTTTTTTGCTGTTATTGGACTGTTTGTGCTACTTGGCTGCTATTTAGATTTGTTCAGTTGTTGCAGCTGGTTCCCTATGGATAACTATGGTAATCTCGGCTCTAACTTTACTACATTGACAGCAGGATGTGTACTGAATGACACACCGATGGGTTTGTTTATAACTAGTAATGAAGGAACTTCAAATAAGTTAAGTACTAGTTTGTTGTCAAGTGATGAAGTGTTAAAGAACTGTTTGGCATTTCCTGATAATCTGTTTAATAACAAAATTATTGAGCAAGCAGGATACAATGAACGCTGTTTAAAGCATAACGAAATGTTCTCAAAATTAGAGAAAGACCTAATTCAGTTAAAGCGCCTGCAGTGGGATGACATTTATTTTGAGAACAATTTGAAAGCTCAAAGAATCCCAAAGGGACTCAGAGTCTGAAAACTGCCACCAGGTAGAAATCTACCAAAGGAACTGGTAGATAAATGGTTATAAATAAATCAGGCAGCAGGTGTTCAATATATGGAACTGTTACATAGTCATAATACAACAAAGATGAACGAACTAATGGAAAATGTGCGGGCAACTTTTAATATTCTAAAAGAAAACACCTCTGATGTGAACTTTAATAATAAAATGCACTCTAGCCATGATAATTTGGACAAATTAAATAAAATATTAAGTAATAGAAAAATAAAAAAGTATGAAAGAGATCGTTTTGAATATGCAGAGGGAGTGGCCTCTGCATATGGTTTGCAACTACAAGGAAATGTGCGGTCAGAAGAAATGACGCAAGACACCAATGTTGGGGCTGAAGAGTCTAACATGGTGAGGCGGTCTGAACGACTGCTAACTAAAAAATCAATAAACCAGGAGAAAATAGAAATAATGCTGGAACTATAAATTTGAGTGCTTTGCAAACACAGTCGAGTTCACAAGGAGGAAATATAGTACCAACTAATGAAAACGGAACACAGGAGAAAGTGGTGGCGAGTACGTCAAAACAACAACAACAACAAACTTATTCTAATAAAAATCAAGTTGTGGAAGTTTATTAAAGGGTAAATGGCAAAAATAGGTCATGGGCCCAAGTGATTGCAAATAATGGAAATACAAATGGAAATAATTACAAGAATCCATCAAAAAACAACTTTATAAAGAAAGGGCCGAAATGGAAGAACTGGAACCAAAAGAATGCATATCGGAGAACATAGGTACTGAAAACTTTATAATTATTAATTTGTCTAGCTATATATTAAATAATGAAGAATGCAAAGTGTTGAGTAGAGGTTGAAATTTTGCACCAGCCCAAAGAGCTGACAAATTACAGACTATCAATGACTTAAGAGATTATGTGAGACTTTTAAACTTTGACTTAATGTTTAATAGAACTGAAAATGTTGAAAGTAATTCTGCTTATTACAGACCTAGTAGTTATAATCCACCCTTGCATAAAGATCTGGAAATGTTTTTAAACATTTGTGAAATTTAGATAATTGAAATTTTAGATAGAAAAACTGAATATAAATTGTATAATTTAACCAAAGATGAAAAGGCAGTGTTTGACAATATGATGAATAACAATATTTTGTTTTTTAAAGCTGACAAAGGGGGATCACTTGTTGTATTAGACAGGAATATATATGAAGCTAAGATGAAACTATTATTATTAGATGAAAAGTACTACAAAAAAATAACTATGCATGATGTAAAAAGAGGGTATAGATTCACAGATTCATGCATAGAAGAATGCTATAATGCTGGTAGAATAGATGAGAAAATAAGAAAAGTTTGGTAAATATAAATCCCAAAATAAGTAAAATCTATGGAATACCTAAAGTCCATAAGGACCTGGAAGAACCCCCACTTAGGCCAATCGTGACTAGTAAGAATAGTAAAACAGAAAGTATGTCTGTGTTTGTAGACAAGTTCTTACAAAAAATAATCCCATGCACTTCTATTTACATCAGAGGCAGTTTTAATTTGTTAGAAAAAAACAGAGAAAATAACAATAAATGAAAATGATTTGCTAGCAACTGTTGATATAAAATCTGTGTACACTATGATACCGAATGATGAAGGAATGAAGATTGTAAGGATGGAATTATTGCATTCTCGAGTGTTTTCAACAAATATGGTTGGATTGTTAATGGAAATGATAGATATTATATTAAATTACAACTAAATCTCATTCTATGATGAAATCTATGTGCAAGTTAATGGAGTAGCTATGGGGGTAGCTTTGGCCCCTAGTTATACTAATGTTTTTATGCATGAATGGGAAACCATTCATGTGTTACAAAGTAAATATAAAAACAGTATAAAGATGTTCTTTAGATTTATTGATGATGTACTATTAATATGGGGAGGCACGTATGAGGAATTAGAATAATTTTTGGTATATATAAATAATATATGCACATATTTAAAATTTGACCACCATATTAGTGATAAAAAAATTACTTTTCTGGATTTGTTTCTTTATAAAAAAAACAGCAAATTGGAATCTATGATTTATAAAAAAGAGGTGCAGAACAATATGTATCTGCACTTCTCTAGTATGCATCCAAAAAGTACCAAGTTAAATATAATAAAGAGGCAATTGTCTAGAATAAGTGGGCTTACAAATAGTGAAGATGATTTCTTAGAAGAAGCTAGTTCCTTCTGTAATAGAGTTAAAAAACGAGGATACCCTGAATCAGAAGTAAATAAATCATTGGAAGAAAGAGTTGTGATGAGGGGAAAGACACTGGAGAAAAAAGAAAAAGCCCCTTATAAAAGAAAAACATCTATGGCCATTCAAAATAGAGTAGATTCGCAAGCTATAAAGAATGTGATAAGCAAAAACTGGGGACTACTGAGAATAAATAATGATTTTTTTAGAAGAGTATGTAATAATCCTGTTTTTATACAAAGAAAGGCAAAGAACCTCAAAAATTATTTTCAGGGTAAACGGAATAAGCCAAAAGAATTAAACAAAAAATGTGGGATGATTAAATGTTATAATTGTAATATGTGAAGTTATATTTTTACGGAAGGAAATGAAATAGAAATAGAAGGTATAAAAGTGAAGATTCCAGTACAATTTAGTTGTAAGTTTAAAAATGTTGTTTACTTGTGTTTTTGCATGCAATGCAAATCCTTCTATGTTGGAAGGACAACTTGAGAACTAAATAGAAGGATATATGAGCATAAATATGCCATTCAGTCAGGAGATGATAGAAGGGCATTATGTAAACACTAAGTTAAACCAATGTAAGGTAGACTTCAAATTTGTAGTACTTGACACTGTGTCTATTCAAACAAATATTATAAACATTGAAGAAGAGTTAGGGTGGTTAGAATACGGCTGGCAAGTAAGGCTAAATGCCAGCTTTCCACCAGGATTAAATAATAGAGAAAAATGTGTTAATTATTTAAAGAGAAAAGGTTTAAACATTAGGTAAATGTGTTTTATTATATATATGCATGTCATGTGATTTCATGTCAGGTGATAGTTTTTAGGATATTTAAACATGAAGTTCTACTTTTTACTTCAGTCTGAAGAAGTCTTTGTAAAGGATTGAGAAGACGAAAGCACTAACTGGTGCTTGTTTTTCACTTGTTCTTTCTGCATTAAATTCAAGTTTATTGGTATTGGGAGCCTGTGGATATTTTTTGCTGTTATTGGACTGTTTGTGCTACTTGGATGATGTTTAAAAGAGGACATGCAAGTATGTTAAACGGGAAAAATGGAGCACTTGTTGTACAGGAAATTAAAAATACTAATGGAGTGAAGACAGAACTGGAATTAAAAGCATTATGGACTAGTTTATATCTCAATGTATGAGTCAAGCAGAGGAACTATATCCGGTATTGAAGGGGGAAGGAAAGGTGTGCAGCTGTGGCAGGGGTTATTTTAAAAGGGAGGGGAAGTGAGTGGTTTGATAGAAAAGTGACACTGGAGGAAGTGCAAGATGTAGTGAAAGGCTGAAAAGGGGGAAAGCCCCAGGTGAAAATGGAATAGGAAGAGAATTTTATAAGAATGTGGGAGTGTATATCTTAAGCTTCTTCTGTAAAATGTGCAATGTTATCCTTCTTACAGGATATATATATATATATATGTATATATATATATATATATAATATATATATATATATATATATATATATATATATATATATATAAATATATATATATATATATATATATATATATATATATATATATAAAGTATGGCTGATGTTGATCCCTAAGGCAGATGCTTATGGTAGATGCAGGGTATTCTAGTCTCATATTGATTATAAATGTTGATGCAAAAGTTTTAGCGATGGTACTGACGTAAAGATTACAAAAATGTATACCTAAGTTGGTAAAAAGAGGAACTACGGGGGTTTGTACATAGTATGTCAGTACATGCTTCTAGGAGAGGTTCTGGATGTTCTGTAGGAGGCCCAGAAGCATTCTTCTAATTTTACTAGTGCAATATTTTTCAGAATGCCTTTGATGCTCCCAATTGACTGCTCATTTTTCAGATACTAGAGGAAGTTGGAGTAGGTATTTGTTTCAGGAAATGGGTCAATGCTTTATATAATGTACCTGAAATGCACCTCACAATTAATGGAGATATTACTGGGGAAGTGAGAACAGGAAGAGGCAAAAGGCATGGTGTCTGTTATTGCCCAGTCTCATCCTTCTGGCTATTGGCAGAAAAGGTACAGCTGGTATTAAATATCATGCTGGCTTTTGGCTGATTATATGTTAGTTATAGATAGTTTAGGGGGACAATGACAGTAGTATAATTTTTTTTGAAGAATTTAAGGAAGTGTCAGATATGGAATATAAATGGTCCAAAACAGTTCAACTTAGGGTTGGTAGAGTGCGTTAACCTGTGGAGGAGATGCCGATCCACAGAAAGCAAGGAAATAGGCATCTCAGGATTAAGATGTATGAAAATTGGAATGCAGTTAGGGAGAATAATGATTTCTACAAACAAAGAGCTAAGCTGCTGGGTTGCTGCAGCTGTAAATCAGGTACGTTATGTTTGGTTAGGCATATACGTGTTGGAGAGAAGATGAAATGGGTAGAGAAGTGTCAGTCATGTTACGGAAGATTTCTAGGTGGAGGAAAAGGATGTAGAGTGACAAAAGAGAAGATGAAATTGCCTAGAAGTGCAGGAAACATTTTGGTTTGTATGCATTAGCAGGAGACGCCTCGTATTCCATGAAAGAACTAGGAGAAAGCCAACAGAAAGGTGCTATGCAGGGAACCCATGCTATTCAAGGAGACTGAATGGCAGCAGATGTATATTTATGCATTGGTTTTGGAGATGGACTGGGGCAAAAGGAGAGCTCATCTCAACACTTCTCTGAGAAGATATACAGAGCAACCCTGCAGTTTGGATAGGGGGATGGTCAATACATTAGACAGAGTATCAGAAAAGGAGAGTGCACTGCATCAGGGAGTTTTTAAAATAAAGATATAAATGGGGAAGGAAATCTCTTCCTTAGAAGAGGAGGCAATATGATTTGGTATATTTAGGCTGGTTATAATTTGAACAAATGAAAATGTCAGTTAACAGGTCTTTAGGAAGGAATAGAATCAATTTCTAAATAGAAAGTCTCCCTAGTGGGAGAGAAACAAGAAGGAAAAGATGAAGATAAAATGAGGGCAGGCTGTTTGCCTATGAAGTTAGTGTTGCAGAAACACGCTAAAAGGAATGGAACGGTTAAGTGTTAGATGGACTGCAGAGCAGGTAGTTGATATTCCCCAGAGGTGTATGAGGAAGTGATTGTACAGCTTAGCAGGATAAAAGGGATACCAGTTATTTAAGGGCAATTTATAATTCCTGCAAACATGTCACAGGACTTAAGCATATATATAACGTCTGAACCCAGGAGTTGTGGGAGATGTAATGAACCAGAAGTTAGGTTGAGCCATATGTTCAGGAGTTGCACAAGAGTGCAGCAGATCTGGGAGAGGTGTATTTTGGAATGGTGATTTTTAAGAAGAGCATGCCACAAAACTGGAAGTTTGTACTTTTAGGGTTAGGTGGAAAGGAAAACAAATGGAAGACAAAATGGGAAAAGCTGCAAGTAATACTCATGGGAAGATGAGTTAGAAGTGTGATGATGAAAGAATAGAAGGGTGAAATTTTATGAAAAGATAGATAGATACAGGCAAATAATTTAAAAACACAAAGTATAATTGTGACAGTTATATAGTGATCAGAAAATGAAAATCCAGCTTGAATAAAATATTGTTGGGGGTTTTACATGAATGCATCAGGAATATTTACATAAAGCAATGTGATATGAGTGACATGGTCTTGGTGTAGAAGGAAGGAAAGGCTATACATTTTTAGCATGAATTTTTCTTTTCAAGTGATAATTTCTATCCATGCTAAATGCTAGTATTGCTTTCAATGAAGTTTCGGACAGTATTAAGTGGGTATATAGTTGAACATTTCCAATGAATATATGTATAGTAATGTTTGGCAAATGACTGGAAAACATTTAAAGCTTTTACTTTTAGCTTGGTATGTGCTGTATATAAAAATGTTTAATAAAAATAAAATAAAAAAAATGCATAAATCTGCAGTCTTGGCTTTTCTTGGTTGCATTGGGAAGTCTTTTGGTGCTATACGGTTTTGCAAAAAAATAAATAAATAAACCAGTCTGACATTTTCATTGGAACCTGCATATACCTGCATAGTGCTTTCTATTGTATTTCACATTATACTTTGCAGTTCATTATGTGCAGCTATAAGTCTGTGGTTACATGTTTAATTCAAGGCTTAGAGCAGAACCTTAAGTGTCAATTGGTCTGAATGCTGTTTTCGTAATTTAAGGGATATCTATGTGATAAATTCCATCTGGAGTAATATTTGGAAACGCTGTGTGCATGCTTATCAATAACATTCATAAAAGTCCATGGCAATAATCTTAAACTAATGCTTTTAGGGACACTTCTCATGTCCTCTACTAATGCCACAGAAATCTCCAGTGAGAAGGACACGTGGATAATCCTGACAGGGTGAAATATTGTATGTTTGATGACACTGCTGCTGTTTTTTAATTAGATCACAAATAATTTTTCATGGTTGATGTGTTATATACATTCCTTTAAGGAGCCGTGTGTGTCATATGCCAGTTAGCATTTTTTTGTTATTTTATTTCTGAGTTAAATGGGTAAAATCACTAGGTACAAGTGCCAATTTTTCAGGGTAACTTGGGAGCACTCTCTGGTTAATTGATTTGTTCACTTACAAGTAGACAGATTCAGATTAAGGGAATCAAACCCAATACAGATCATTAGCAGCTCAGAACCTTTATTCTGTTTGGGAAATGTACATGACATCTACTCAGCTTCTGCATTTAGCCCAGGAATTCTTCCTCACTATGCTAAAGTCATGTTTTAAAAATTAATTCTATGTTACTGATGACAATATGGATTAGAAATGGCTCATTGAGAACTAGCCCTAAAATTGCTTTTTGACTTATCTTACCAAAACTCTTTGTAACAGTTTAAGCAAGAAGACTAACACATCTATCTGCTTTCATGCATTCACATGAAGGAAACCCCCATTTACAAAGCAGTTTTGATGGGAGTGAGCCTACCTGAATACATTATATTACACTAAGGATAACCAGTTGTCATGCCTGCTATTGGAAGGGATTATCACTGATGCTGAATAGGATTTGTGTGTGGTTTCTAATCCAGTTATTCCTAAAAATGTTTAGAATTCCTAAGCTATGTGGGAATGAGATGAATTTGTCTTTTAAGGCAATCAGAACAATGGCAGGGTCCAAAACTAAACACATGGCGTTAATAGTAAAGAAAATGCTGAACCCTTTTCCGGTCTGGATACCCCATATGGGAATGATTCTTTTGATCTTATAGACAAACTCAGAACTGCTATTGTAGATTCAAGGGGATCTTCTTATTACTCTGGATTTCAAATCCCTCTGTAATATGATTCCCCAGAAGGATGGGATATTCCAAATCACAGAATTATGAAGTGTAGGTGTTGAAGATAAGTTGGCTATGATACAATGATTTCTGTCTCTGATTTTGAGAATAAATGTTCTGTAATTCAGGAAAACTAGTTTTGTCAAACATCAGGAGTGGCAATGGAAGCCTGTAGGGTCCAACATTTGCTAACATTTTTTGGCACAATGGAAGCATGTTCATATAACTCTATTCTATCCCTTATCTGGTGCTGTATCCATATCATGTAGATAATATATTTTTTCGTGTAGAGGTTCATAGGTTGATACTAGGCTATCTGCCCTAGGGCACTTATAAGCCTAGCCAGAGTGTGTTTGGATTTCGCCACCCTTTTAGATTAGTTGACTGTGCCTCTGTATAGTAGGTCACAGAAGGTAGCCATATTAAGGTTAGTTTACTGTACCTCTGTCTAGCAAGGACACAGAAGAGATCCCAGGGGTAAACTTACGATCTCCCATCCACTCGTCAAGATTTCTCTTGAATAGGGTCAGTGAGGGGCTCTGCCTAACATGGATTGGGATTTTGTTCCAGAGTGAGGGGAGCCTCTGGGATATGAATCTGTCCCTCCAGCATGTCCTATTTATTTCTGTACAGAGGTTCAAGTCCCTGGAGTGTGTAGCTCTAAGGGATTTGGATTTCTTGAGGTGGAGCATGTCCATTAATTCAGGGTTGGACATGGCTTTATACGTCAGACACAGATTGCCTCTGAGTAGGCGGTATGCAATTGAGTAGAGTTGGAGTTTCTTTAGCTGAACTGCATAGGGCATCTGTTTGAGTCCCTTGATCCTCTTAGTGAGGTACTTTTGGGGTCTTTCCAGTTGCTGCAGGTGTTGGGTATGGTACATCCCAAATGGGGCATTGTATTCAATTATGGGCCTGATAAGTGATGAGTAGAGGGGCACAATGATCTCTCTTGATCTAGATGTGAACCCTTTCATGATAAGGTGGGCTATATAGAAGGTCTTTCTAACTACTTTGGCAATGTGATTGTCAAAGGAGAGATTAATATCTACTTGGGTCCCCAAGTCCCTAATTACTTCATCCGTACTTAATGGATTACCACCTATGTGGTAATTTGTGGGCACTTTCTTTTTCCCAAAGGTGATGACAATGCACTTTTTGGAATTTAGCTTTAGGCCATGGCTCTGGCACCAGTTAACCGTCTCTGTGAGAACCTTTTGGAGGATACTCATGTCAGCCAGAGAGTCGATTATGGTACCCAGTTTGAAGTCATCTGCGAACTTTGTCAGCCATAGTCGACCCGTGTTAGCCTGTACCTCAGAGAAATATATACCAAACAAGAGAGGTCCCAGAACTGAGCCTTGTGGGATGCCACTTGTAACTGGTTTAGAGTCTGACATGGCACCTGCAATTCTGACCATGTGGGTTCTATCCCTGAGCCAGTTTGCAACCCATCTTGTGATATAGGGGTTGATATTTAAGATAGTGAGCTTATTTATGATGCCCGAGTGGGGTATTGTGTCGAAGGCTTTTGCAAGGTCCAGGTAGGCTGTGTGGACTACCTTCCCTTCATCTATGGCTTTGGTAACAGTTTCAAAGAAGTCAACCAGGTTCAAGAAGCAATATCTGCCCTTAACAAAGCTGAGTTGGGTAGGATCCAGTGTCTGGAGGTTCCCAGTGTCTCTGTTTATGATTTCCATGATGATATGCTCCATAGCCTTGCAGACCAGGCTAGTCAGGCTTATAGGGCGATAGTTTCCGGGGTCCATTGTGGCACCACCTTTGTGGACCGGGACCACTGTTGCTGTACGCCATTCCTTGGGTACATATCCTGTAGTAAGGCTGAGATTGAACAGTGTCTTTATGTGAGGGTTTAGTTCTTCTTGGAGCTCATGTAAGACGCAGCCTGGGACACCGTCTGGTCCCATTGATGCTGTGTTTTTTGCTTTGGAGAGGGCAGCTCTCACCTGTGCATCTGTGATCACAAGGTGGCTACATTCTGATGGGATAGACATTTGCTCTTTTAGAGGGGAAGGGGGGGGGGGAGTTTGCACTGAACCTTTCTGCCAGAATGTTGGCAATGTCTGTGGGTTCAGTGTATTTTTTGTCATTTTGCACTAACTCAGAGCATTTCTGGGAGTTGCCTCCCAGGTTCCTGACATAACTAAAGAAGGCCTTGTGATTATCTTTAGTGTCTTGTGCAATTTTTCTTTCAAAGCTGGCTTTAGATGATTTTATGAGGGATCGTAGTTTCTTGCTAGTACTGATCAGAGACGCCTTCCCCTTTTGGGATTTTGCTCTATCATGTAGTAGCTTCCTCCTTCTGTTATATAGCTTATTTATGGCCGGGGTCCACCAGACAGGTCTCCTGCCTTTGGAGGAGTGAGTCTTGGTTTTATTTGGGATAGCATGCTCCATGCATTCCTGTAGGTGTCCATAGAATGCTTTTGTAAAGGATTCTGCATTTTGGGCTGTAGTTTCCACTGGCCCGGGGCCTTTGAAGGATTCTACTTCAGTTTTGAGAAGTGTGGTTTGCTTTTGAGAAGTTCTTCACCGTGGTTTCCTTGGCTGGGGGTGTGGATGGAATATGGATGTCCAGTGAGATTAATTTATGGTCTGATCTTGCCAATGAGGGGTATACCTCTGGTGTGGAACATAGAGACCCCATTTTCCCCTCTTGTGGGAGTGGTGACCAGTTGTTCCATAGCATTTGAGTTTATAAATTCTAGGAACTGTTGGGCGAGGGTGTTTGGGCTTGAGTAGTTTTCCCAATCAATGTTTGGGTAGTTGAAGTCACCCAATATAATGGTGTTTGGAGAGACCTTCATATTTTCCTGTGTTCTCAGGAAAGCTGAGTGAGGTTCCTGTGTTTGGGAGGGTGGTCTGTAGCAGGCTACAAACTGAAAGGCAGTTTTGCCCACTGTTAGTTGCACATGGATGGTCTCTGATGCTTCGTGCAGTGCCACTAACCTGGAGGTGTGGGTATCTTTAATGAATATGGATACCCCCCCCTCCTTTTGTGGTTCTGTCCAAGTTTTGTTGCCGAAAAGCATGGCATGAAGTATAACCTGGTAGTGCTGAGGTGCTTTCAGGAGCCTTGAACCAGGTTTCTGTTACTGCACAGACATTGATATTCTCCATACTGAGGAGTGTCTTGAGTGCGTGCATCTTGAGGTTTAGACTTCTGGCGTTGAGCAGCATTACCCTTAGTTTTTTTTTTTCTTTGTGTTGTCTATGGAGGTGAGTTTGTCTTTTGAGCCTTGCCTAAAAAAGGCACTGTGGGGGAGGCAAGAGTCTTTGCCAGTATTTGAAAACCCAGGGGTGACAGGTGCAAGCCATCCCTAGCGAAGCAACGTGGCTTGTTGAGCATGTCATCCCAGGCTGACAGACACTGGATCCCCTTTGAATGACACCAATACTTTAGCCAATTGTTAAAAATGATCATTTCGTCTTTATACTGTGGCATCATTCTTGGTGAGGGCAAGATGCTACTCAAGGTCAGGATCATACCGGCCTGGCCTACATGATCAGAGAGCTCCTCTCTGTCTTTTTTCATGTAGTCCAGGGAGGTACGTCTCAGGTCATTCACACCAGCATGGACAATGATGGAGTCATATTTGTACTTACTTTGGAGTGACCTGAGTGCATGTGTTATGTGGCGGATCCTGGCACCCAACAGGCAGCTTACAGTGACCTTCTCCTTATTCAGTCTGGTGAGTGGGACGTCAGTGTGTCTGACAACAGAGTCACCTATTACAAGTGTATTCGGTGTGTTGTTTGACCTTAAGGGCTGTGACTGTGAGGCACACTGACTTTGTGAGCTATGTGTTACATGGATATTGTTGCATGGTGGGGGTTGCTTGGATGTCTGCTTTAGAGGTCTCTGCTGCTTAGACAGATTTTTGTTTAGAGGCTCCGAGTATGTTTTTGTGTGTTTATGTGTTTGGTTTGCTGATGCGATGGGTCTATGTGAGACTGGATTTGTGGTGTGTGTGATTACCTTTTCCTCCTGACCGGCTGTGCCAGTACTGGGTTGAGAGAGCTCAGCCTCCAGTTTGGCTATATAGTTGCATCTCTCACATATGTTTGAGCTTGTTGGGAGGAGGAAAGAGTGGTCTGTGTACATAAGGCAGTTGTAACATTGCCTCAAGATTCCCAGATTCACCAGCTGGAGTGGGGAGTAAACCCAAAACTGGCCTTTGGACATGCCTGAAAAGTATAGGGAACTACTTATTGACTGACTGGAAAGTACCAATAGGGAGCAAATACTTAAAAGGAGTATAAGAGGGTGTAGTGCTTAAGTTTATTAGTGTTTACCTGTAAGATTACTTATATGAACAAGTGCCAAGCTTTACAATGAAACTAGAGTGCTTTTTTGAGATTTAGAGCAGTTCTAAGGGAAAAAATGAAGAGAAGACTTTGTGGAGCCGAGAATAGTTTAAACCTGTTTAAGCGGCACTGCCCGATGCTGCGCTATGCGCAAAATCATGCAAAACTGCGCTAAAGCAAGTTTTTAAGCAGGGGACTTGAAAGAGCTAGGAATTAGCCCAAAACTGCCAATAAACAACTAGTTTCTGGGCTGAGACCACTCCTCCAGGGACAGATAGGCTGCTCAAAGCTCCCCACTCTTACTGGTGAACAGAGAAGCTTCCTCCTATCCAAGTAAGGATATGGGCAACACAGGAACTTGGACTAAAGTCCACAATACAGCAAAATCTGAATTCAGGACTATTCTAGCTCAGAAAAGGCGGGAAACAAGGATATTTTTTTTTTGTTTTTTTCTTTTTTTTTCAAGACAGTAACAGATAGCACGAAAACACAGTAAATGCTTTGCACAGGCTAGCGCACTTGAGTGGGCAGCCTCAACAGTTAAATTAAACAGCAAACAATGACTTTAAAGTGCAGGTAAGCAAAAATGCAATAACAAGCTTAATTAAGTAGTACAGCAGTTACAAACTCGCTTCTCAGCGAGAAAATGCAGTCGCTAATGTAAAGGTAGCAAAGAATACTTAAATCAGGTAGCAGTCACTCTTTTTCATCTCTCTGCTGCTAGCACCACTCTGCAGGACCACGAGGAGCTTGGCTGAGTCGGAACAAGCACAAAAAGTGGGTTTTTAAGCAGGGGACTTGAAAGAGCTAGGAATTAGCCCAAAACTGCCAATAAACAACTAGTTTCTGGGCTGAAACCACTCCTCCAGAGACAGATAGGCTGCTCAAAGCTCCCCACACTTACTGATGAACAGAAAAGCTTCCTCCTATCCAAGTAAGGATATGGGCAACACAGGAACTTCTACTAAAGTCCAGAATAGAGCAAAACCTGAATTCAGGACTATTCTAGCTCAGAAAAAGTGGGAAACCAGGATATATTTTTTGTTTTTTTCTTTTTTTTTCAAGACAGTAACAGATAGCAGGAAAACACAGTAAATGCTTTGCACAGGCTAGCGCACTTGAGTGGGCAGCCTCAACAGTTAAATTAAACAGCAAACAATGACTTTAAAGTGCAGGTAAGCAAAAATGCAATAACAAGCTTGATTAAGTAGTACAGGAGTTACAAACTCGCTTCTCGGTGAGAAAATGCAGTCGCTAATGTAAAGGTAGCAAAGAATACTTAAATCAGGTAGCAGTCACTCTTTTTCGTCTCTCTGCTGCTAGCACCACTCTGCAGGACCACGAGGAGCTTGGCTGAGTCGGAACAAGCACAAAAAGTGGGTTTTTAAGAAGGGGACATGAAAGAGCTAGGAATTAGCCCAAAACTGCCAATAAACAACTAGTTTCTGGGCTGAGACCACTCCTCCAGGGACAGATAGGCTGCTCAAATCTCCCCACTCTCACTGATGAACAGAAAAGCTTCCTCCTATCCAAATAAGGATATGGGCAACACAAGAACTTGTACTAAAGTCCAGAATAGAGCAAAACCTGAATTCAGGACTATTCTAGCTCAGAAAAAGTGGGAAACCAGGATATATTTTTTGTTTTTTTTCTTTTTTTTTTTCAAGACAGTAACGGATAGCAGGAAAACACAGTAAATGCTTTGCACAGGCTAACGCACTTGAGTGGGCAGCCTCAACAGTTAAATTAAACAGCAAACAATGACTTTAAAGTGCAGGTAAGCAAAAAGCAATAACAAGCTTAATTAAGTAGTACAGCAGTTACAAACTCGCTTTTCGGCGAGAAAAAGCAGTCGCTAATGTAAAGGTAGCAAAGAATACTTGAATCAGGTAGCAATCACTCTTTTTCATCTCTCTGCTGCTAGCACCACTCTGCAGGACCACGAGGAGCTTGGCTGAGTTGGAACTGCAGATACATTGCAGCATTTTCCTAATTATATGAACCATACTACTACTGCTATTACTTACTTGCACTTTACCATGGAGTTTACAGATGCATGCATACTATTTCTAGCACTGAAATTTATAAAGTAAAACAGTCCTGGAATATCCATATACATTTGTACCACAAACCATGTTACAGTAATACATTTTTGAGCTATAACAGTGGATATTCAAATTACCTGAAGTTGAACCCAGTTAAAGAAAAGCTATAAGAATGTTTCATATTTGCATTGAAGATAAGGGATTTGTCAGTAACATTATGCTACTTAGTGAGATATATGTCTTGAGGGGTTTTCTGGTTAATACGTAGTCAGTGAGGTTATTTATCTCCAACAGGTTCACTAGATGAACACCTCTTCCTTGCAATAATGTGTTACCCCAAGAACATGACAATATAATTCTGAGATCCAACATTATTTGCATGGGGATAGAGCTTTGTATAGAGACACTAAATTTTAAAAGCTTGTTAAAAAACATAGGACATCTTAGAGATGCATGAATTGATTAAGAATGTGACTGTTGAAAAAAACACACTTTAAAACTGATAATCTGCAGTCCCTCTTTGAAACAGATGTAGATGTTATAATAAATGGCATTGGTGTTCAGACGAGAAAGCCAAAAGATACTCACCCTTGTGGTTTCTATAAGGTGCAGTGGTAGCGTTGTCACCTCACAGCAAGAGGCTCTCCCATTCGACTCTCGGCTGGAGCACCTGCTGTGTGGAATTTGCATGTCCCCCCCGTGGTCGAGTGGCATTCAAAAGACATGCATGAATGGGTGTGCCTTCGTTGAAGGTTGGACATCAGGCTGGCACCTCGGCACCAAAAAAATCTACTGCAAATCATTAGCAGATCAGAGTTCCGCTGTGGCGACCCCTGAAAAGACGAAAGAAGATGATGTGTTGCTAATAGTCCCTTTTACACTCATATGAAAACAAATATGGTATATGGTAACAATGAACACTATACTTGTTTCATTGAGAGTGTGGTTTATGTATCTAGTTGTTCTAATTGTAATGCATTCCATGTAGAGCATACAAGAAGGGAACTGCAGCTGCACATATTGGACTTGTATTCCATAAAAAATATGAAGAATGTGATGCATTATATAGGCACTCTAAGATTTACACAGATTTTAAAAAAATTCTATTTTATGTACTTTACATGGCTGTTGTTTCAAACAGGGTTTATGACATTGAGGCAAAACTGGATAATAGAGAATTAGACTGTTAGCTAGAGTTACCAGCCAGCACCTTCCCTGGTCTAAATGAACATAAGTATTAAATCTGATTCAGAATTCAAGTGATTAAAAATTAGCTACAGCCATTCCCACTTAAATGTATCTGATCTTGGAAGCTAAGCAGGATTGCTCCTCATTAGTACTTTGGTTTTGGATGCAAGATTGCCTGTCAATGCCAGTATGATTTTAAACTTTTTATAATCTAGTTTATATGTATATTTGTGAATATATAGATACAAATGTGACTAGCATTTGTGTCTCAACAGTGACAGGGTTTTATTGGAGGTTTATTCATTTACTGTCCAAAGATGTTCCAAGTCAGATGTAAGGAATAAAAATGCTCACCACTTTGTGTTGCAGTAAATAGTTTGCAGCGATTATCTGGCCGAGCAATGGAAACATTTGAAACACTGTCAAATGGAGTGTATGAGACTGCTTCCCTCCATCTGTGATTGTATGAGCTCATTATATATATAGGACATTTTAAAAAGAGCGACCTTGATGAGAAGGAATTGATAAATTGGTTCTCATTGAGTTATCCCTTTCTTAGATTGTCTGCTACCCTGAAAGTGACAACATAGCTTTTTTTGTAGTAACCCTGCAGTACAGAACAAGGTTTTTGGTCTTTTTTGTTGTACTTTCTCATGTATGTAGCACCCTTTAGCTAAGGCATTTGAGAAATTTCTGTCAATTATCATTTAATTCTACATTATGCCATATGCAAAATTGTTTAGTGTACTCAGGAGGTTAGAATACATTTGTTATTTAGTTATTGTACTTTCATACGGATGCATTCATATAAAATACACAGTAAGCCTCTCTAGCAGCCCAGATTTGAAAGCAGAAAAGGTTGGTCTTTTATTTTACTTTGAGTTTTTTCCTTGCATTGACAAGGTTTATAGATTAGTACTAGGCTAACTGCTGTTGTGAGCCATCTAGCCAATTACCTCATGTGAGAGTCAAACCCTGTACCTTGTGTTTGTAAAGTAAATAACTTAACCACTACACCAGCTTCACGTGTAATGTTTACTTGTATAGAGAACTACCAGTATATCCAGCATCCATCATACACTGATGAAACTTAGTCACTCAAGATGATCTTCCCTTTTCTACAACTGGATAGTGTAATGTTTGGTGGAGAATAAACTGTAGCACATAGAAAGACAAATATAAAGTTATTGTTTTTTGTGATCGGACTGGAATCATTTGCTTGTTTTCTGCTGGTGTTTTCCCCCTGTTGATTCCTAAGTATACACTAGTGTGTTTGGTTATTAGCAGTAGATAAAAGATGACTTTGTACTGTTCACACACCATTACCCAGTCTAATGTCCATAATATGCAAAATCTGCCCTTTCTAGAAATGGTTATAATTACTTTTGATTGCACTGCCAATGTAACCCCACTTTTATAAATGTCTGGTTTGAAATTTCAAGTAGTTAAAGGTAATTTGTTTCATTTAGCATGTCTTAAGACCATCAAACAGTCAGCATTTCATATTATGAGCATTTTGTCTTTGGTTTTCCTGCAGCCAGGGTTCAGTTTTCGAAAGCTATGGGCTTTCACGGGTCCAGGATTCCTTATGAGCATTGCCTTCTTAGATCCAGGAAACATCGAGTCAGATCTGCAGTCAGGTGCTGCTGCTGGATTCAAGGTAAGGCATTCTGAAGAGTTTCTACATAAAGGAGACTGTTGATACTTCATAAGAATCTGAATAAAATTGCTAAGCACATTACCAAGAATAATATACATGGTTTGAAAAATGTCTATGAGCTCACATGCTATACAGCAGCAAAGGGAAATCCAGTGAAACTGCAAAAAGAATCCAACAATAGAAGAACTGCAGAACTCAACATTATTCACACCTGGTTATGCATAGTATGAAATTCCACACTTCCAATGTCAAGATATCTGTATGATGTATATCATGGCTGCCATATATTGCTACCAGCTTCCAGTATGCTGCAAAGTTAGGACTAACCAGCCAGCCAGCTCCATTCATGCAGAAGCCCAAGTTCAGCTATTGGCTCAAGTACATTTAGGAGCTGATACAGAGATATGATGTGGCACTGCCTGCTCACCCCTTCAGGGTTTGGGATTGAAGGGTATGGTGATGTGCCGGGATTATGCAGCTGATTTTTCAAGCACTGGTAGTGATATTAGTGCTATGATAAAATCCAGTGCGACAGTAAAGCATGGCCAAAGGTAGGCAAGACATCACATATGTGGAGGCATTCCCCTTTCACTGCCATTGTGTCCATCAATGGAATGTCAGCCCAATTCATCAGGTAAGGTAAGGGTTAACTAAAAATCCACTTAGCCACAGTAAGATGGCACAAGCTTCTCTGTTCCTTTCCTTGGTTGGGGGCTGTTTATAGCCAAATGACCTTGAGGAGTCCCATATAGAAGGATGAGACCCACCCAGTGAAGACAAATTTCCAGGACCCCCCCAACAAGATGTAATGACCCCAGGCAAAGAAAGAGCTATGGGTAAAGCCAAGGATCTGAATCAGTAGATGATGACAAAAAATAAAAAAATAAGGCTATTTGTTGGCATTTTATATTGCTTGAAACAACCTGTGCTATTATGTATGTCCCCTAGCAACTATTTCTAGAGGCACTGTCTTTATGGAGGTAAGTACCAGCACACCTGGAATACTATTCACCAAACAAGGAAACCGTCAGGAGAAAGGAACCCCAAACCTTAATGCAGTAGGTGTTTCACAGCTTAGAGCTTTGGTGAACAAAGTTTAAGTTAGTATATAAACCTGTCAGGTGAGACATTTTCACACACTGTGTAAGAAGTAGAGAGAGAATGCTGAATCATTTCTCTGAAGTTTTAATTCAGGTTTCACTAGGTATGCAAACTCACACTTCAAGTGAAAAAGAAATCTTTAATTATGGAAATGGCTGATGGAACACAAATTAATAGTATCACCAGTCCTAAGTTATCTTTTCTGTCTTATCCTTAGGAAAAAAAGAAAAAACAATAAAACCACGAAGACCATGAAATAATAGTAATCATGCCCTCCAAAGAGACAATTTAAATGCCTGCTACATTTTGTTCTTGGAAAGGAATACTGCCTAGAGAGCTAGATAAAAACAAATTGAAACAACCTTACAAACACTAGTACTAATCTCATGATGCTCATGTGTTCTGATATGAAGGGGGTTCTGACACTATAATATAAAGACACAATCAAAAAGAAGAGCCAGTCAAGGATTTATGTACTAACTCATCAACGCAAGATAGAAAAGTCCCATACAGAAAGTCACAATAAGGATTTGTTACAAAGCAGAAATAAAATGTGTTTTATGTAATTGCAGCAAAATTAACAATCTAAATAACCCATTCCATCCACACAAATATATTGACTCCGCTGCCTTAAAAATCAAACAAAACAATATTTTTCAGAGGGCCCAGTCCTTTAGCTCTCCTACATATCCAAATAATTCCAAGATCACACAACAGTGGGGAAGTAGAAATCTCCTTACCCCACTGCTCTTCAATCTTTTTGTAACCATGAAACTGTACAAAGCACTTTCCACATCATAATAAGCACAGACAGAGGTCAAAATCACCTAGATTTTTATATAAACAAAATCACCCAGCTTATAAGACCCTTTTCTGACATCAGAAATCAAAAACACAAATGTCTCAATGAAAAGGTTTTGATGAAATTAATCACTAGATTTCTTTTTTGATGAAATGAAAAGTTGACTAACTGAGTGAAACTCAGTAAAACACATTAGCATGTTAGCAGTTATCTCTAGGTAGCAGATGCATGTCCAGTGTGACCTTCACCTCTATGAGCAATCCTTACCTCCAATGCTAAAAAATATTTCTATATATACAGTACTTTGTTAACCAGGTAAGTTAAGTTATCCAGGGACCCATTTAAGTCACAACCCAGTCCAAGGTCCTAACAAGATATATGCACTTAGAAATATAAAGAAAAAAAGAAGAAAAAAATTACCTGCATTTAATTATGTATCCAGCTGTACAAAAACTAAGAAGCACCAAACAAATTAAAACTGCTACCTTGGAACCACATAATGACCAACAGAAACAGAATTTTCTTTTAGGATAAGCAAGCTATTTTGAAATCATGACTTCAGACTCTCAAAATTGCCTATCAGTCTATGGTTGTATATAGATTTTATATTACGCTAACAAAATGTGTTCCTAGTACAGTAGGTGACACTTTCACCTGTGATATACTTGAATCTTCCATTAATAAGGAGTTTCAAGTTTCCCTCCCATATGCCCACTTGGCCTTTTCTTTCTCTCAGAGGTGACAGCCCTATGGGACAGTTATTTCTCTAGGTACAAGGACTGAGCTACAATATTTAGAGTTTTTCTAATTTGGGCCTACTGTTTTCTTTCTACGTTACATCCAGTGGGGTTGGCATGTAATGGGTATCTCTTTGGCTGTGTATATCAGTTCATAGGATCATAGGAGGTTACTAGACTAATGGCCCCAAGGCCCTTACAAGGCTAGCCAAGTTCAACCCATGTTCTCAAGGGTGTCTGGTTCAAGCAGACACTAAAATCAGCACACGATTCCTCTACAACTTCCACTAGTGAAAGTACCTCATCAGCTTCACCCCACTTGAAGACAACATCTGCATTGTTCCCCAGGCTCCACTTGTAAATCTAAATGGACTTTGCATACAAGGCAACCACCCCACAAACTTTCCCTGAGTGAGATGTAAATAAGCTCCTACCTCAATGTTCACCTATCTCTCCCTGACCAAGTGCCCCAGTAACCAAAAATAGTACGTCCACAACTAATATGACCAAAAAACAAGGAAGGCAGGTCCATATGCACCAGTTCATGCCATTTTTATTGTCTCAAGACATGTTTATTCACAATGTATTAATACACCATTCACAAGACCTGTTTAAAACACTTCCTAAATGTCAGACTTCTTCAGAATTAATTATACTGTAGCAATTTAGACTCTAAGAGTTACACAATTAAGGTTTAAAATCTCTATAAAATTCAGTTAAAACACTTAAAACACAACCAGTGTTGTCAGTCATTTAACTACCTTACAATACATATTATAAATATAAAAATAAATTGCATTATTTAAATAGAAAACCTCACATCTATAAATTAAAAAAAATTTAAATGAAAAAATATATATAATTTGATTTAAATAAAAAAAATATATATATTATATTTATTTTAAACCAAAAATATTGTTAAAAGTACAAAACTGCACATGGAATTAAACCTATATGTGAATACTAAAACTAAAAAAAATAAATTATTATTATATTAGTTTAATGTTCTTATGTATGAGTATAGTACTATACTCATTTAATCCAGGATAATTGTGTGCATTTAATCTAAGCTGCCATTTTAATTCACAAATATCCAAATGTGTATCCGTAATCCTACCTTGTTGATCTACCTTTATCTGTTTCGATATACAGAATTTAAAACTATGATCAGAATGGTCAACCAAATGCCTGACAAGAGCATTATAGGTTCATAGGTTCATACTAGGCTATCTGCCCTAGGGAATTTATAAGCCTAAGCCTAGCAGAATGCTTTGCTTTTCGCCACCCATTTTAAATTTATTTTGCTATGCCCTTTTTAGAGGTTAGTATACTGTGTGCCTGTGTAACAGTGACACACACAGATACCGGCAAACCCACCAATCGATCTCCCATCCACCCATCAAGATTCCTCTTGAAGAGAGTCAATGAGGGACTCTACCTAACCTGGACTGGGATTTTATTCCAGAGTGAAGGGAGCCTCTGGGTTATGAATTTGTCCCTCCAGCATGTCCTATTTATTTCAGTGCTGAGGTTTAAGTCTCGAAAGCGTAGCTCGATGGGATTTGGATTTTCTGAGGTGCAGCATGTCCATTAATTCCGGGTTGGACATGGCTTTATATGTCAGACACAGATCGCCTCTGAACAGGCAGTATGCCACTGAGTAGAGATGGAGTTTCTTTAACCGGGCAGCATATGGCATCTGTTTGAGCCCTTTGATCCTCTTGGTGAGGTACTTTTGGTATCTTTCCAGTTGCTGCAGGTGTCTGGTAAGGTACATCCCAAAAGGGGCATTGTACTCAATTATGGGCCTGATGAGGGATGAGTAAAGAGGCACGATGACCTCCCCTGATCTAGATGTGAATCCCTTCATGATTAGGTGGGCTATATAAAATGTTTTTCTAACCACTTTGGCCACGTGGTTGTCAAATGAGAGATTGCTATCAACTTGGGTCCCCAGGTCCCTAATTACTTCTTCTGTACTTAATGGATTACCACCTATGTGGTAATTTGTGGGCACTTTGTTTTTGCCAAAGGGGATGACTATACACTTTTTGGCATTTAGCTTGAGGCCATGGCTCTGGCACCAGTTGTCTGTTTCTATGAGGCCCTTTTGGAGGATGCTTGTGTCAGCTGGAGAGTCGATTATGGCGCCCAGTTTGCAGTCATAGTGGTTTTAAGATGTCTAACATCCAACAGGTGCTCCCTTATCCTTTCCCTAAAATGCCTACTTGTTTTGCCTACATAAAAGGCATTACAATCTTGACATAAAGCAAGATAAACCACATTTTTGGTGTAACAATCAAAGTGACCCGATATAGGAATATAACAATGATTGATCACGAGGTTGTTACCAGTAGGAAAAATATAGGGACACGTGGAACACCTTCCACATTTAAAATTGCCTATTGGTCTATTACATGTGAGCCCCCTTCCCCATACATTCATTTCAAACATATCTTTAAATGATAAATCTTTCTTGTATACATAACGCAATTTACTTTCAAATTGGGGGGCCAAATCCTTATCCAGCTTCAAAATACCCCAATTCCTATTAACTATTTTCCTAATCTCATCAGAATCACCATTATATGTAGAAATAAACAATAAGGATGACTTTGCCAAAAAGGTGGACCTTACCAAAAAATTCCCTACAGGATTGTTCAAATTATTGTCAAAATTTAGGATAGCTTGGGACACACCTATTTCCCTTTTATGTGTTATTTCCTGAAACAAGTCCAAGCATAATCTTTTCAGGATACCTTCTGTTCAAAAATAATGAAATCATAAAATTTAACTCATCCACGAATTCCCTATTGTCACTAACCATCCTGGCAGCCCTAACCATTTGGCCCTTCACAATGGCCTTTTTCTGGTGGCTAGGGTGCCAACTATTGTAATGAAGACAGGAATTCGAAAAGGTTGGTTTTCTGTATATATTGGATTTAATTAAACCACTTACCCTATCATAAGTTAACCTAATGTCCAAATAAGTGGTGGTCTCAAAGTTTAACTCATGTGTGAATCTCAAAAACCATACTGTACTGTTGATGTATTTAATAAAGGCTTCTAATATATTCACATCACCTTCCCAAATGATGAAAATATCATCCAAAAAGCGCAAATACATTCTAATGTGCTTTTAAAACTCACTGGGGAAAATGTAATGTTCCTCCCAATATGCCATAATATAATTGGCATAAATAGGGGCACAAGCGGCCTCCATTGCCACCCCAGTTTGTTGTTTAAAGTAATGTCCTTCAAAAAATAAATAATTATTTTTCAATACGACTTCCATAAGTTTGACAAGAACATTAATTCTATCCTGCTCATACATACCAGTCTCCAACAATTGTTCCTCCAACCACATTAAACCTGTGTCGTGCGGTATGACAGTAAATAAATTACATACATCTATGGTTAGGAAACAAAAATCATCTTTAAACTTAAATGCCTTCAGTCTTTCCAAAAAATTCCAAGAGTCCTTAGTAATATGGGGAAAACTACTTATACCCGTTTTCAAGTGGTGATCCAAAAATTGACTTATGAAACATACTTTGCTTCTTTTACCATCAACAATGGGTCTGAACTGCACATTATTCAATCCTTTATGTATTTTGGGTATACCGAAAATACCACTACCCACAGGATAGGCATTTACCATATATTCATACTCAATTTCAGATACTTCACCCTGATATAACATATCCTCCAAACAGAGATCAATATTTCTATATGCTATATTAATCTCATTTATACTTACTTCAGTGTAACTATCCTCCAAAAGCATTGACATCATAAGACTAATATAGTCACAATTATCTACGATCACCACGCCATTACCTTTATCGGACTTCATAATACGAATATTCCCCATTTGACTCAAATTTTCCATTAACAAATACTCGTCCTCTGTCATGTTACAGTATGTTTTTCGCTTTTGCCTTTTAAAATACTGCCTTATATCAAATTCACACAATTTTTCAAACATGGCCACCATAGAATTCAAAGGTGGGTTAAAAATGCTAGGTTTAGCCAACCTCTGGTTGTTACCCATGTTATTACAATTGTCAGTGTGCTCAAACAAAACCTTAAGATTCATTTTATGTGTAAATAATTTCAAATCAATAAGTGAATCAACAAGATTTCCCCTCCTACAAGGAACAAAATTAAATCCGTTCGGAAAAAAATTAACATATTCAACACCTAAAATAACACTAGAATAATTATATAATTTAAAATCCCCCATACTGTTTACTGTAACAATGGGGCTGCTCAAAATCACATGACTAAAAGAACCTGCCGTATCACAATTTAAAACACCATAACCAAACACATTGCTATCACTGGTGTGTTGCATACCATCCACGTTCATTTCCACATCGGTATGCCTTTCACAACATACAAATGGCACGTCACTACTTTCCTGTTTATTAGAGTTGTGTCCTAATGTTTTAGTTGTCACACCACTACCTGTTCTATATACAACATCATCCGCATCTGTGGAATAACAAGGTGGTGAATGCACCCTCTTGGAGACACCGATACAAGTATTCGGTGCCGTACCAACATCTTCCTCTAAAAAATTGTATATACTTAAATTAAGCAACGCATTGTCATTAGTCACTTCACCTGTATATGTTGGAACATAAATGTTTTCTTCACAATTAAACCCAGTATTAGCAAAAACATCTGGGCTAAAGTGGTGCTCACCATCGCAACCACAAACTTCCCTAATACAGTTTTCCAATTGCTCAAATGTCCCCTCAGGCATACTCGTTTCATTGTTAATGAAGGAATTTGAGGCAGAAGAATAATCAGTGTGCATCAAATCATTAAAACTAAAATATGATGATGTACTACTCAATAATACATCAAATTGAGTACCTGTTCCAGTTTTTATATGACCAAAAGTACATTCTGTGAACTCAGTTAGTTTTTTGCAATTATCGGTGGAAAAAATGAAATCGTCACTTACTAAACAGTCCCATAAAGAACCGCTACCTACTTTCACGGTCTCCACCCGCCTCTCTGAACACTGCTGGTGACATGAAACCCCTTTGGGCGTGCCCCCATCCGAGCAATTTCGTCCCCCTCGTGTAAGTGGTCTCTGTTCCGGATCCTCTCCGAACGCCTCACACCCTCCTCTAAAGGGCTCCTGCTACTGTAGTTGAAATTATTATAACCTTCGTGCTCCGCGGGTGAAATGACATCATCCGTTTCTACATTGTTGTGAATACGCACATCCCTATTGGTGTTGCCATGCCGACTAGACAATTTCTTGGACTTCGGATATACGCTCCTGGTTTGATAAATCTTAGTGTCCCTTTGTATCTTCTTTAGTTTCTTATTATAGATAACATCACAACTGTATTCCACATCGTGCACAATATTAATATAATTTGTGTAATATTGGTCAAATAAGAGATCCTTGCTGATGTTCTTGTTGATGGACTCAAGTTCATCTAGCAAGGCTTCAATTTTAACCTTATTATATTTAATCATAATCTCCATTATATTCAAACCAGTTTTGTTAAACAGTTCGTGCAGCTCTTTAATCATGTTGTCATTACCATCACACCCATTCGGGTATCTCCATACACATAAACCTTTCGGCACCATCCCAAGCTCTATGTTCTTGCTCAAATAACTGTTTTCAAGCTGTGTTCTTTTAAGCTTGAATAGTCTGGTTTCAAACATTTTTAATAATTGGTTCATGGATTTACCTTGTTTGCTTTTCGTCAGGTTCCCAATAATACAGTCACCATCAAAGGTAAAAAGATTAGTTTTCCAATGCTCACTGTTAAAGGCATTAGGCTGATTATCCGCAGCATTGAAATGCATATTAGGTAGTTGCCCTTCAGATATACCAGCTGTGTTGCTGGAATCAAGTCCAACTATAGTCGATGGATTGGGAGTAGCTTGGGTAAGTGGCAACCCCAAACTCCCCAAAAACGGAGTAACAGATGCTGTAGGTCTTCTGTCCATTAATTAATTAATTAGTGCCCCAGTACCTGAACCGCTTTTCAAACAAGGTTCATCTTGGTCACACTCAGGGTTTTAGGTCTTAGCTCTGATCACACATATATCTTGAGCATACTGCTTTTTAAAATAAGTTGAAGGCAGATCCATATGCACCAGTTCATGCCATTTTTTATTGTCTCAAGACATGTTTTCACAGTATGTGTGCACTATGTATGTTACAAACTTTCAAAAACTGCATTTCTTCATATAAGCTGTTTGCTATCTCACAACCCCGCCCCCAAAACCCACATCTGCCACACTGAAACAATCCATAATTAATGCCCTCAACAACTGTCATTCACAAATACCTGTTTAAGAACTGTCTTCCTAAATGTCAGATGTCTTTTCAGAATTGATTAGTTCCTGTAGCAATTTAGACTCTAGGAGTTAGCACAATAAAGGTTTCAAATCTCCTATAAAAAGTGAAAAAAGATAGCTTGCCTAATGACAACTTGGCCCTGCTATCGATAGCTAATCCCTCCTGCTAATAACCTGGCCACAACATGCCTATAAGGGGTCACAGGTAAGCTTGTCCAGACTGTTCAATTGCATAGCAACTGGAATATCATAGAAATGTACTTCACTTCAAGGCTAGAGGGGTATACAGTAGAACCAGTGCACAGAAGTGGGATTTCTAATAAACGTAACAGCTATAAATGTATTGATCAGCTCTATGCTCTGGCTGGCCCTTGGAAGGATGGTCAATAAACTCAATAAAATCTTCTCTTCAGACCATAGCAAGAAAGCAGGAAAGAGCAGCATGTATGTGTATGTATATATATATATATATATATATATATATATGTGTGTGTGTGTGTGTGTGTGTGTGTGTGCGTGTGTATTTCTTTCTATCTATATATAGGGCCTAGTTGCTTGACTGAATTTACTTCAACTAATATCAAACAGCCAAGACGATATCAACGAAAATTTACTAAATCAAAACTGCAATCCACAGAATCACAAAACACAGAGAAAACAGGAAGATATAAATAGCACAAAGAAAAACACATACTCTCTATTTATGCAGGAGGGCAAGCCCCCCTAGTGCCTCCCCACACCTCCTGCAAATTATATATACCAACTCCAAGATCGCACTACAGTAACAACACGGGTGAATTCCCTGAGAGTTACTGTAGTGCAATCTGCATATGCAAGTTAAAAGGGCTATAAAATTACTATGAAACACACTCTTAACCTTAAAGAGCTTGCTTACAGCTGCCGGCATATCTACCATGCAACAGCACTGTCATGCACATATGGTCCTGCGTGTTGCACTACCAGGACTACTTTTTCTTAAAGGGGACTTGGCAAATTGAGGTTTTGGTTTACTAAGTTTTCGTTGATATCTCAGCCATTTGATTTTCGTTGAAATGTAAATTCGGTCAACCAACTAGGATCCATATATTTATATAGTTATATAAGTTTTATATATACATATATATTATATATACATATATATATATATATATATATATATATATATATATATATATATATATATATATATATATATATGTGTGTGTGTGTGTGTGTGTGTGTGTGTGTGTGTATGTTATGTATATATACATATATATATATATATATATATATATATATATATATATATATATATATATATATATATATAGATATAGATATATATATATATATATATATATATATATGTGTGTGTGTGTGTGTGTGTGTGTGTCTATATATATATATATATGGGTCTATGTTTTATCGAAATTTCAAACTTTGAATCCCATAAGGCCAAGACCATATGATCGAAGTTTTGAAACTTTGAAACCACAATAAAAACACTAAACCTAAACAAAAAGCTTCACCTTTACGTTTTTGCAGAGGGGCATCTGCATCCCTGACACCACCTGTTACTTAAATATACCAACTCTAAGATCACACTACAGTGAGGAAAACAGTAAATCTCTATTCTGCGCTGTATGGCGATCTCAATTCAAAGTGTAGACCCATATACAAACACACACACAGTTGGGAAATCAAACCAACCAAAATCTCAGAATTCCAAATGCAAGCCAACCAATGGTAATATAGGCATATTACTGCCCAAATACAGTAATTGGTTCACATAAAGGATCCTTTGATATTACTGTTTTAGACTTCTTTCTTTCAGCAAAAACAATTTTTTTGACATTTCTCATTTCTGTTAACTTCATTTTTTGTCCACCTATATATATATACCTATTTCTCTGTCTACCTATTTACCTACCTATCTATCTAGCCTTACATGTCTTCATCTGTCTTGGATGGAATTTCAGACACGACAAACACTGCATAGGGTTAAGGCACTGGAAAAGCAAGGAAACTGCTTATATGCAATACAAAGGAAATAAGAGAGATGAAGGGATGTGGTACAATATACAAATCAGGTGGGTGAGAGATTTGCATATTACTAATAACATAACAGGGACAGTTAAACATTGCACCAAACCTGTCACCCCAAAATGCATTTAGTACCATTATAGAGATGCTTTAAATGTTATTTATATTATTTGACATTAAATGTTAATTATTTTATTTGTTTACTGGAGACTCTGATTGGGATAATATCCCATTTTCAGCGGAGCCCCAGGGAGAAAACTTCACGTTGATATAGTATGGTTAACAGTTAAATAAATTTATTGCAAAACCTAATACAAAAACATGTTAACCCAAGTGAGAATATCAACTTCAGTTCATGCAGTGTGAACCTATACATACATAATGCAAATATTTGGACAGATTTAACAAGCTGAGAAAAAATATTGTCAGTACTTAAAGTATGTTGCTGTGGTAGCGTTGTCGCCTCACAGTAAGATGCGGTCTGGTTCGATTCTCAGCTAGAGCGTCTTCTGTGTGGAGACATGCATGAATGGGCGTACCTTCGTTGTAGGTTGTATGTCAGAGCTGGTAACTTGGTACGTAAAAATCAACTACCAATCATTAGCAGACCGGAGTTCCGCTGTGGCGACCCCTAACCGGGAAAAGCCGAAAGACACAGACAGACTTAAAGTATGTACAAGTTGCAGTTTATAGAGGTGACATTAAACATGCTGAGTGCACTCTTTGGAACAAGGATGACTAGATAATATAGAGTAGGTAAAATTATGTTTATCCTTCATCTAAGAAATAGATCAAATATGTTTGAAGAGAAGTAACTGGTAAGACGTACACTGAGGTTTGAAGGTGGGAGGACTAGTTTAGCCTGGGGTAGTGCAGCACCAGAGCCAAAACTTATTTAGGTGGTATTTTAGTAGCTGTTGAGTACAGACTTTGGCCTGAGGATTTGTGAGGTTTATAGACAGTATGCTGAGAAGGTATTATTTATTAGACTGAAGACGTTTATTTGGGTGGTAGGAATGGAGAAGGGGAGGAAAAAGCAGGGCAGTTGTCAGCTTTGTGAATAATGTTGTTTGTGGAGATAACCTTTTTGTAATCTAGGTGGTGAGGCAGCTTCAGACAATTAAATGGCTTAAGGGCATTAACTTGACACAAGAGATGGTGACGTGTTACCAAAGGTGACACATCCATTAGGATGCTCACAGTACAATGTGGTAAAAAAGCATCCTTGGGGTAAATTGTTTCAGCAATGAAGTGCTGCTAGTGATGGATATGACACAGCAGTAGTGCTGCAGAGGGGTAGCTGTATCACCTGCATTACAGCTCCAATGGGGCCTGGAACATGCCTTGGCTGAGTGAATAAATGAGATGTGACTGGGGACTGGTACACAGGAGTGGATATTGAGGCAAAAACAGGGAAGAAGTTTATGTACTGCATTACCCTCTCTAGTATTTTAGCCTACTCCTACTAGTCTGCACAGTATATAGCTCTCCCCTTCAAACTGTATGTGTGTGTACGCGCATGCGCATGTGTGTATATATATATATATATATATATATATATATATATATATATATGCATGTGTGCATATGTATGTAAATGTGTATGCATGCATTTGTGCATCTGTAAGTGTGTGTGTTTCTGCGTGAGCATGCGTGTGTGTATGTATTTGAATGTGTGTGTGCGTGTGTGTGTGTGTGTGTGTGTGTGTGTGTGTGTGTGTGTGTGTGTGTGTGTGTGTGTGTGTGCATTTATATGTGTGTGTGTGTGTGTGTGTGTGTGTGTGTGTGTGTGTGTGTGTGTGTGTGTGTGTGTGTGTGTGTGTGTGTGTGTGTGTGTGTGTGTGTGTGTGTGTTTGTGTGTGTGTGTGTGTGTGTGTGTGTGTGTGTGTGTGTGTGTGTGTGTGTGTGTGTGTGTGTGTGTGTGTGTGTGTGTGCGCGTGTGTGTGTGTGTGCATGCGCGTGTGCATTTATATATGTGTGTGTGTTTTGTGTGCATGTTAAGTCCATGCATGTGCATTGCTGTACATGTGTGGCTGCATGTGTATCTCTGTGCCTTAATTTTTCCTGCATTTTTAGCAGTGCTACTTTAAATTGGAGCTTGGAACACTTATAGGACTGACTGTACCACTGCAGCAGACGGGTGGAAAAGAACAGAGCTGTGCAACATGTATGTTAGCTCGTTGTCATTGAAAAGCAGCCTGCCAGGGTTGTTGAATAAAGAGGCACAAGTGGAAAATTAGAAACAGCAAATACAAGATAGATGGAATCAACTCAGGCTTTTCCAGGTGCATGCAGTTAAGACAGGTAAACTGTAGCTATACTCTTTTACAGAAATTTAGACATAAACACATATAACCATACTGGCAGCTTTCTTAAATAATGTTAAAGTTAACAGAAAATGATTTCAGTGGTATCTGAGGTTTCATTTGTTGATTACATCATCTTTCCAGCTAATATACACCATTTTGTACTAAGAACTGCATATCTCTCTTCTAATATAAAGCATACCAAAACTGCACAATGCTTTGATTATTATGGTCTGTGCTGTGTACAGATTACACAAGAGCACTATCTCAAACTGGTGGCATTGTAGTACAGATAATGCATAGCGCTTATATTAAAACCTATAGTTATATGAAGTATTTAGTGTGAATTAAACTGATTCTGCTTACCATCATTTTTTTATTGTATTGAATTAGTTTGTATTACTTTCATATAAAAACAGTGCTACTCTGTTATTGACAGCAGGATTCTGAAAACGCTGCCAGTTTACCTGACTGTAAATATTTCCTGAATCCTGCTGTGCTGTTAACATTCCACTTTTCTGTTGTGTGTTGATGAATGTCTGCTCTTTCATGAAAAAAGCATTATCATTTCTGAGAAATGTGGTTTAATGTCTGGTTTACCTTCACCCAAAATTCTACTTCTTTCTTTCTTTACATATGTTAAATGGGAATGTACAACTGAGAAATCCCATTTTCATGGAGTCTCAAAGAAAAATGATTCTAACATGTTTTTACAACCAATAATAAATATGAGCAGAAGTTCTTAAACTTTTTTAACTCAAATTCCCAGGATCACATTTTCCTCCTCGCTATCAGAGGTATGAATCTTCCTCCTCGCTATCAGAGGTGTGAATCTTCTTGACCTTGACCTTACAAATATTGCCACAGTCTGCATCTCACCACATGTTGCTTCCTCTCTGATTAACTGATCACCAGGCTGTTACCATCTGCTTTAGGACTAATGCCAACAAGCCTATAAATCCTGTTGTGCTCAAAGACTACTTCTGAGCTACTAGATTATTGTTTACTGACAACCTGGACAAATTGAAAAATCCACCCTTTCCAAGGAAATGCAGCTTTTACCAGCCTGCTGTCAAAGCTGCTACATATTCTAGGACTCACATCTAAACTGCCACAATGAATCTACTGTCCCTATACATTATTAAATATGTACGGAAAACTGAAAAATAAATCCTTATGGTATAATATTCACATAAAATTCATAACAAGATGTTTGCAATGTAGAATATCTTCCCTTCCTCCCATCATAAAAGTGGTCCAGAACTGGTAAATAAGGATCTCAAGAGCAGCATTTTAAAGTTAAAGCAAACGATGATCTAAAAGCTGTCACCCTTTCCAAGGAGAGTTACAAGGCATTTTTATTAGGAAACATAGAAGCAACACCCAGTACTGTACTGAACCTCTGTTAACGGTATCTGTTATTCTGATCCAGAAGCTGTACCAGTGCCCTCACTGACAAATTCACCTCCATTTTTGCCCCACATCATGTTCCTTTGCATTCTGCCATTGCTGTACACACTAGCTATTACCCTAAAATCACCTTGAAACAAGTCTTGTCAGTACTACTGAAAACCAAAAACAACCTCCAGGTCTGTGAGTTCATTGACCTACCTGGTTATTTCCTAGATACTGTAAAATTAAGTTTGCTCAGCCCATTTTAAACTGATTTAACCTTAGGCTTTCCACTGGTTATTTATCAGATACCACAGAACTACCACAGTGGTGCTAATACCAAAAGGCAGTCAAACCACAGACCCTGGAAGCTATAGACCCATTAAGTCTCACCACTATCATTTGTAAGCTGACTGAACACATCATAGTCAAACTTAAAAATAATAAAATAGGCAGCCTCCAATCTCTTCACCCTATTTAGTTTGGCTTTTGAAAGGTAGAGTCTGTTTATTTAATCTAGTCAACTTCTGTAAAAGAGATATTGAAGCCACTGAAAACAGCCAGTCTGTTCATGCTGCCTACCTGGATCAGTCAATGATTTCTGAAGCAGCTCTTCATGCTGGTATTATTATAAAGCTCACCAGTTTAAACATTAAGCCCTTCCCCATCTCATCCATTGGCTAGCTCACTCGCTCACTGATAAAACTCACACAGTAAGGGTTGGTGGTACCTTTTCCTTACAAAGAAGTAGCCCATATGGCTTAGTCCTGGGCCCCCTTGTGTTTGGCATCTGCTTCTTTGACCTTAAGACAGATGTCAAACACCTATGGTTAACAAAGTCTGCCAATGACTATACACTGGGCACCATCATTAACTCCACTACTGAAGCTCATATCCTCCAAAAAGGGATTGACCATGCTTTTATATGGTGTAGAGACCACATTCTCAAGAAAAAATCTAAGAAAGGTATCATTTGGGAAATCTGACAGTTCAAATAAATACTGCATAACTGCCACCACCCTTAAAACTAATTGCAGCCCTAGGCACATTCATTTACAATAAACTATGCTTTGACCACCATGTATCAATCACAGTTCTGAAATCATTCTACCTCACTCAGCTAATTATCAAGGAAATGTCCTCTACATCTAAGGAAGTTGCAGTTCTCCTATAATCTTCCCTGATTAGGCTCATTGTAGAATACAATGCCTCCTTCACTATGTAGCTCTTGAAATACCTAGCTTATTTTGAAGGGTGTCAGTGAGTCTCAAATAAAAAAAAAATGCAGGACTAAGCACCTTAAACAACCTAGATACAATAAAAGCCCTGTCACTTTATGTCTACCACAGGCGTCTTTGTGCTAATCTTTTGCTAGGCTTCTGTACTTTGTGTCTGACTAGACCTCCATCTTCACAACAGTGCAAATACCCAATGCAAAGATCTCAGTCTTCATCATATCATCAGTAGGTCCTACTGATGTGATAGAGATCTGACCCAACATATCCCCTGTGTATGAAACAGACTTCCCTTGCATGACAAAGCAATACGTTGGCTAACATTCAAACAAGTCTTGATGATCGGATTGGTATTTGCAAATTAACCCCCACCAGGTGTGTAGTTCAACTTTTATAAACATAGGAACAATATTAGGCAAGCAAGCAATAATGAGGTCCATAAGATGCCTGGCCGTATACACCTTTAAGCAGACACTTAAAAAACTTATGGCTCTCTTCTATGACTTAGACAGATAATTTATTTAAAAATTCATTTGGGAGCATTAGATAAGCTTCTCTGTGGTCACTTAGACCACTTGCCCAGCAGTAACATGCAAATCTATAAACCAAAACACATAATAATTATTATAATTATAACAAATACAACATACAAATGATAAAGTAAAGACAGTGATGCACTGAATCAGAACATCGTAAATCTATTTCAAAGCATTTGGCAACATCAACAATGTTAGACAACAGACTGTAATATAACTGAGATAAACTGAAAAAGTGAACTGTAAATCAATAGATTTGCAGGCAGCAATGTCAGCAAAAACAGCAGATAGCAAAGCAACAGGGAACAATGTAACTGTCAACAGAAAACAGTTCATATTGACAAATGAAAGTTTATGGGTAGTGAGACAAAGAATAGGCTTGGTAAGATCATGATATGTTAACAGTGGTATAGATATGGTTGAGCATAAAGTCATCGGAGGAGCAAACCATATTATACTATCAGTTCTGGACAATACAGTTGCATTTTCACACACTGTACACATTTGTAAGTAGGGATTTGATTTCATATACTTCATTAGTTCTTATATTAGGTGGGGGAATATTTCAAGGTTTGCTAATGTTGTGTTTTTCGGCTTTTCCCAGTTAGGCTCTGGGGTCGCCACAGCATAAATACACAAATTTCAAGGTCAGATCTAAGCAGTATCTAATTTAGTTCCATCTGTTAGAAAGCATACGGCTCTGTAAAGTTTATTGAATATGGAGTCTGTTTTAAAAATTGTATCCTTTATTTTAAAGCTAAATTTCAGCTAATTCTCAATATTCATATCAAGACGTTTTGTAGATTTATCTTCTCTATAGGCACATTACCAGGAACTGTTATCTACAGATTTATCTGTCTTTATCTTTGATGGCCTTTGTGTGACATTCCTTCGTTTACACTGATACCAGGCTACTGCAAAAAATGTTGGTAACTGTTCCATTCTTATTTTAATCCATTGTTGGGATACAGAGAAATAAAATATGTTTGTCCAACTTTTAATACTGAGTTGTCTTGCAGTACAACAACAACTTAGCTCAGGAACAGGATACACTGCAAACAGCTGCATAAATCTTAACTATTCTGTTAAATATTTTACAACAAAGTATATGTTGAAGGAATTTCTTTTTTTCTAAATACACTGGGCTTGGGTTAAGAATATCTCTGAAAGCACAAGAAGAAGAAAAAATTCTATTCACAATGTATCAGTATTAAATATTTATATATTTATTGTAATACTAGGAAAACATAAGTTCCACAGTTATTCACTAAATAAAAAATTCAGAAAAACTGTGGCTCAACAAAAAAGGTTTAACCAAAGATTGCCTCCAAAACTTGCCCAAAGATTGTCTCCAAAACTGATGCCCCAGTGTCAGACATAGGAACTGCTTACTGGAAAGCAAAACAGAGCAACATCAACTGCTGAATACTAAATAGAATCACAGCACAACTCTTCCATTTAAAACCCATGAAAATATATCATTACGTATCTAATTTAAACAAAACAGTGCAAGAAATTTCTCTGTGTGGAAGATTTTCAGTCCATATATCTCTAGTTAATTACTGTATATTAATCAGATCAGACAATAGTAGTAGAAGTACAGAACGTAAACTCATCTTAAGTCAAAAAAATAAAAAATATGTAATTTGAAATATTGCACAGACTTACTAAGTATTCAAAAGTAATCAAAGCAAGGCAGGCAGTCTGTTTCCAGTCAAAACTTCATATTAACTAGAGCTATATGGACTGAAAATCTTCCACACAGAGAAGTTTCTTATACTGTTTTGTTTTTGGAACCACTATACTGGTTTAATGGGTTGTTTGAGACTTCTGGGATACCACTGAGATTACTTGTTTTTTTTAAGTGTCTAATTTACATACACATGGGCCCTTATGAATGTGTGAATGGAGCAGTGTGCTTGGGCTGCTCCATGTAGAAGGCTAGACAACACTGGCAGTTGAGTATAGAGGTTATAGTGCTCATAGGCTGAACAAGATGAACCCTAACACATAATTACATACTAGTTAGATTATGGGGTCACATACTGCTTTGTGACCGACTTATGTATGGTTGGAAAAATGTCGGGAACACAAATTTCTTCATGAGTGGGTGTGTGTGCACACGCGTGTGTGTGTGTGTGTGTGTGTGTGTGTGTGTGTGTGTGTGTGTGTGTGTGTGTGTGTTGGAGGGATACAGATTCTAATCTGGCTAGGATTGTCTACATGTGGGGTATGGACTGGTTTTGTCAGGCTGTTTGTGAGCAACTGTGTAATCAACAGTGTTAATAACAAATACATTATGCACTAAAATAGCATAGACACTAAAGTAACAGTAACTAATACAAGCAAACACAAATACAATACATATATAAAAACACTGTCAGAGATGCAACAGTTAGCACACTCTTCTTTAGTGCAGAAGGCTGTGGGTTCCCACACCAGGTAGATCGATAACTGACACTGCAGTACAGCACAAGGGGAAGCTGCACTCCTGAGTGCATCGTCCTGCAGATGAGACATTAAACCTGGGCCCCATCTGCTTGAGTTGATGGTAGCAGCATCTATTAAAAAGAGTAGAGGTTGCTTTATTATATTAACACTTTTCCATCTTTCTTTCATTATTTACACATTCATTATATTTACACTTTGGTAACACTTTATACATTGCAATAAAGCACTTTACATGTTTATTTTCCTAAATACATGTAAATCCCATTTCATTCCCCAACTCTTTCCACCATAACCATTTCTTTATATCATGTATTACTTCCTCATCATCTTTCTTCTGTTATACAGCAATTCATCTCATCTTCTTTTCACTCTCAACCTTGTATTTCCCAGTACAGCTCCATTTCCAGATCAATGTTTTTAAATATTTTCCAGTCAAACATCTTTAAATAATGTCCAAAAACATTATTTTTTTACAGTCCAGAAAAACAACAATGTGAGGTCTCTTCAGTATTACTGCCATTACACATTCTTTATTCAATCATTTTAGATTTCACGTTACTTGTCACTGGCAGTTTGTCTAATAAACACCACAGAAAAGCACTTGCTTCAAAAAAGATTAAATCTTTCCTGCCTTTTCTTTATTGCTTTCTTGTATTCAGCCCCCTCCCCCATTTTCCCCAAGGACCAGTATAATAGCTCACTCTCATCCCTTTCTTTCCATCTCTACTTTATTTATATCAATTTTCCAAGTCTTTAATCTTACTTTCAGAATCCTTTTCCAAACCTTTTGTTTAATTTTTTTTCCTTATCTCACCCATCCATGCACCTTTATATTTTTCAAATAAAAAAATCCTAGTATTGTCTTTTTTCAGACACTTTTTTGGCACATAAATTAATTGATGCTAAGAAAATAACTGGATTTATTAAATTCAGGCATCCTTTTTCTTTTACATTGTAAACTGTCCTTGTTTTGACTGTATTCAACATTGCTCCCTGCAGAAAAACAGAAACAAAAAAAAATATCCAGTAATTCAATTTCCATATAGCTTGGAAACATGTACACACCATCTAAATGTACTAGCTTTCCTAACATGTATGTGCTTAACATATATACCCCTTTTTAGGGACAAATGAAACACCATCCACCAATCTGCTAACTTTCATATTTTTTTAGAACTTCTCTCCGTTGTAGTATTACTACTTATTCCCTTCCAAACATAACCCCAAGAACAACAATTTCACTGGTGGTAAAATAAATTACTGCCTTTCTATCATGTCTCTGAACCTATTACTTTTTTGATTTAGCTGTAACCTTACTGTACCTAAAATTTGTTCTGTTCTGTAAATTCGCTCTTTCAATGTTTGTTCTTGGCTACTAACACAAATTATAATTTCAGAGCTAATTACTAGGCTAATGACCCCCAGGGGACATTTTAAGCCTAACGATGCCTCCCAAATATGGGAATCAAACCCTGTATCTTACATGTCTGTAAGGTAAACATCTTAACCATTATGCCAACCCCAAATACATATATTAACACTAATAGTAATTTTATAATGTCCTTAACTTTCCATCTACCATCTACCATCCTCTAACTTTATATAACTGCATTTATTACTATCACAAACAGCCATATGCTTATTGTACAACCCTGCTTTACCCCTCCTCTCTATCTTATCTTTTTTTCCTATCCATCCAGTCACCATCACAAATACACAAGAGTTTTCATAAACTGTCCACAATATCCTTATTTTTCTCCTACCTCATATTTTTTAAATGTTTAACATTTCTTCACGATCAACACTAACAAATGCCTTAACCACATCACATACTGTTATTTTTCCTTCTGCTTATTTCTTATCTATACAAATCAACAACTTCCTTAACCATCATTAACATTTCATTTATTATTGTGCCTTTAATACCATGTGCCCCTTTAACCAGTTCTTCTGTTATTATACCCATCATTTTTTTCTAAATAATATTCATGAATATTTTATAGTCAGTATTTCCCAACGTAATTGATCTCCATTTTTTAATTCTTCCTTTTCCTCCTTTTCCCATGTAAATTTTACAACCCTCATTACAAATCTCTTCTTTTATACCTTCCTACATCCATTCATTCAATATTTCCAGAAAATCATCCTTTTCATTTTCCTGCATTTTTTTATAAAAGCTTTGTACTAGCACATCTGAACCTGGTACAGATCTACCTTCCTTTATAGTATTTCCTAACTCTTTCCACTTGATACTTTTTTTTCATTTCTTCCACTGCCTAATTTATCATCTTCTTTAAATTCCATACAGCCCTGTGACCTTCTTTTTCTCATGCATATTATGTACATACCTTTCAACTGCATCCATAATTTATTCATTTATATTTCAACTGTCCTTTTCATCCTACATTACATTAATTTTTCTCACATTATCTTATTTACCCTAAAATAGGGACTCAATTTTTTTCCCTTTCAAATAACACTTTTGTCTAAATATCATTCTTTCCATTTTTTCTTAATTATATTTATATTATTTTCTTCTTCAAAACTCCCCCTGACTTCCTCATTTATCTATTATTCTTTCACAAGTTTCTTTTTGTTTATTATATATCATCTTTTCCTTCTTACATTGCTCTCTCTCAAATTTTGAGGATATATTTGTTTAATTTTTCTTTATAAACCATCCGCTATTTTGTCAAACTGCCATAAAACAGCTAAATTGTCATATGATCTTCCCTCAGTTGTCTCTTTCTTTTTTAAGACATTCCATACCGTTTTTTTTCCTATCAATCTTTTTAACCATTTTCCTTCTTTTATATTTTCATTTTCTCCTATTAATGCTGATACAACCCTATAATTAGAAACTATTGCTTCTCTAATTCCATCTTTTATTTCTTTCAGGTCATCTGAAAATAAAATATAAATAAATCCATTTTAAGCAGTCTTATACATATATCTCTCCCTTTACCTATTCTTCACCTAACATTTTTTACATTTCTCAACATTTTTATATATTGTTCTATCTTCCCTTTCACCATTCTTAAATTACAACTAAGTCTCCTTCTACCATATTAGACTTATTTATTATCGAATAATTTTGAATTTCCTCACACATTTTTCTTTCAGTTGCATGTACATGCATACACAACTACTATTCGAAACATCTTCTGCCCCATTCTTACATCATACACTAAAACTCCCCCTGCTACAATGACCATTATATCTATTTCAAATTTTTCATTTTTAATTATATTGCAGCACCTGAACATTTATTACTCCCTACAGTCCACACTGCTTTTATTTTCCACATCATCTCAAACTGCACGCTTTCCCTTTTATTTGTACATATTATGTCAAGTAAACAAATTATCTCTAAATCTGTTTTTCATACCATTCAAACACCATCAGTCTCCTGACATCACTTTTCATGCTATTCACTTCAGTGATCCTATACTTATATAAACCTGTTCCCTTTTTATGTGTTTTTTTTTCAGTTCATCTTTTGGCCTCCTTTTTTCCTACACCCTTCCCCAATAGAACAGTCTGCCTTTTTCATATCTCACTCTTCTTCTTCCTCTGTTTTTAATACTCCAAACTTATTTTCCAACTCTATATGTGTGTTCCTTTTTCATGTATTGGTTTGTGAGCTTCATCTGATGCATTGTTTTCTATATTTTTTCTTGTAATTCCACACACTCACCCCCATTTTCATCATTCAATTCCACATTTTGTATAAAAACTTGCCCCCCCCTTATTTCCCCACTTTGTCTTTCTCCATTAATTAGTGAATAATTAAACCAAAATTTCTCCTCACTTCCAGATTTCCTCAAATATGGTTTACAATTTTTTTTTCTGGACTGTCTAAACACCTCACGCTACCCATGCCTTCTTTTTATACAATCCCTAATTAAATGCAACGTTTGCCCACGGAAAAAGCAAGCTTTTGCCTGCCCCCAGGGCTTCCTTTCCACCCATTTATTAGTATCATATTGGGTACATGCTGCAGCTTATTTTCTGTCTTTAAAGTTGCACAAACCTCCCATTCCCAAAGTTCACACTTTTCTGTCATCCACAACGTTTTAACAACATACACATCTTGACATAAGTTTAGAAAAACATTTTAATTCATTTTCAATCTCAGTTCTAAATTGTAACAATTGTTTAACTGTACATTTACATTTTAATAAATGTACTCCTTGCAAGGAGATGTTACTTCCCCTTTCACATTCATTAACAAATGGTTCTGCTAATGAAATGTCTCAAAAAGTTATTTCATAGAAAGGTTCAGTTTCTATGTGTATTAGTGACTTAATGTCAGACAAACTGAATCCTAAGGGCATAAGCAACATTGTCTGAAGCAGAGCTGTTTTATTTGCTGCTCACACTTTGTTTTCACCCCCACAACAGGCCTTTTCCCCCAGCCCTTAACAGCTCCATTCTGTCTCCTCTGCACCTGCACATGCTTTTCTTTCTTGCAGTCTTTAACTGGAACCTACTGCTGCTCTCTGTTTCATCTTCCTGTAGCTCAACACAGAGCATGCCCTTAAAACCAGTTCCCCCATTGGCCAGACATGGCTCCTTAGTATCCACTCCATCATTTGTAGCATCCTTCAGTCTTACAGGTTTATAGCTGTATACCAGGCTAATGACCACTAAAGCCCATATAAGCCTAGCCATACAACCCACATGTGATCCACAAATTTGATTTATGGAGAGGATGATATACTGACGTCTCTCCATCAGAGACTCAGGCACCAAACTAGGGATGATTTTTCTGATCATCCATCAACTGGTCCAAGTTGCACTTAAATAGGGATATGGAGGAACTCTGCTTCACATCGATGGGGAGCCTGTTTCAGAAAATGGGAATTTTCTGAGAAACATAGTATGATGACCTCCCCAGACCTAGATGCTATGCACTTGCTTATAACCTGAGTAACATAGAAGGATTTTCTTTGTACCATAGACACGTTTGTTGAAGGCTAGGTTACAATCTACATGAGTTCCCAGATCACTGACTAGTGAGTCAACTTTTAGGGATGTATTATTGATGACATACCTGGGGTGGCAGATTTCCCAAAAGATACTATAATGCATGTCTTGGTACTGAGTTTTAAGCCATGGCATTGGCATCAAGCATTTGTTTGTGTTAGACCTTCTTGAAAGGTGCTCTCATCTCTGGGGGATTCAAGGACTGTTCCCAGTCTGCAATCATCTGTGGACTTCATTAGCCACAGGCCTTTGACATTGGCTTTGTCATCCCAAAAGTAGCTGCCAAAGAGGAGTAGGCCTAGCACAGAACCTTGAGGGACTCCCCGGTGACTGGCATCTCTGTGGAGGGGGCCTCACCAATTGTAATCTCCTGGGTCCTATCAGTGAGCCAGCTAGATATCCAGCATGCTATAAAGGGGTTTATACCTAGTTCCATAAGTTCACTGACCTTGCCTAAGTGGGATATTGTATCAAATGTTTTAGCTAGATTTAGGTAGAGAGTATGCACTGTTTTCCATCATCCATTGCCTTAGTGACCTTTTCAAAGAAACCCACCAGATTCAGTAAGCATTAACTTCCTTTAACAAAGCCAGACTGGGAAGGATCCAGTGTCAGGAAGTCTCCTATGTCTTTGTTGATAATTTCCATGATAATTCTTTTCATGGCTTTGCAAGTAAGGCTAGTCAGACTAATGGGTCTGCAGTTTCCAGGATATGTTGAAGGTCCTCCCTTATGGAGAAGGATGACCATCTCAGTCCTCCATTCATGTAGCACAAAACATGTTTTAAGACTACAGTTAAATAATGACTCCATGAGCCCTGATAAGTTGTATTTTAGACTATGTGGCATCCTGGGATGTCATCATGGCACATTGAGGCCATGTTCTTGGATTTACTGAGTGCAGCCAGTACATGTTCCCTAGTTATAGTTAGAGGGGTTATGTCTGAGGGTAATTTTTGGAGAATGTTTGGAGGTGAGGGAGGATAAAGTTGGAAATTAATTTGTTCACTAACAGGTTCACTATATCGCAGTTCAGCACATCCCTGTGTGGTGCTCTTGAGGTTTCTGACAAGCTGTAGAAGGCCTTATGGTTATCTTTAACTTGGGAGGGTATCGTTACCTCAAAGTTAGCTTTTCTTGACCTAATTAGCCCTCTTAGTTGCCTATTTAGTTTGAAGACAGAGTTTTTTTCTTTATGGGAATTATCATTCCTGATTTTTGCCATAATTTTTTTTTCGTTTTGTTGTATATCCTGTTTAATTTGGGATGCCACCAGAATGGTTTGCTTCTGGGGCTAGTCCTGGGCTTACATCTGATAAAGTACAGCAACTTCTATGTAGACATTGACATAGTTGTGTAGAGTTTCTAAGAGTAAATCAGCATAGGCTGCTATGTTTTTGGGGTTTGATGGGGCATTGAATTTTGACAAACCATTACTTAATAACTGTTACTAGTTTTAATGGGATTATGGAGTTGATTTTGATTTCAAAGGAGACAGCTTTGTGGTCCGACCTTACCAGGGAAGGTGAGAAATGGGGGGGGGGGGGGGGTAGCATTCTCTCATTTTTCTAAACATGAGGTCCAGTATGTTGGAGACTGTAGGCGGGTGTATTCACTATTTGCTCAGGGGTGGTTGTATTTACGAAGTTCAGGAATCTTTGTGCATGTAGATTTGAGGCCGTATAGGATTTCTAGTCTGTAATTGGGTAATTAAAGTCTTCCATGGGTAGGGTGTTAGGTTGGAAGGTAAATGTCTCCAGTAGAATAAAGCATGGATTGTGACTGTCTTGGGACATCAAGGATGACCTATAGCTAGCAAGGATATGGTACAGGATTTTGTATATGGTGATCTGCATGTGGAGGAATTCCAGCACATCATCCTGTTTGACCACCCTACAGGTATGCTTGTTACTGATGTATATTGAGACACCTTCAGCATTAGGTGTTGCCTGTGCAGCTACTGGTCTAAAAGTGTGGAAGGCACTGAAACCTTACACTGCTGGGGTACTCTCAGATGTTTTAAACTATGTCTCGGTAAATGCTCAGATGTCCATATTCTCAAGTGTTTGGCGGGCTTGGAGGGAGTGTATTTTTTTTATTTAGGCTCCTGGCATTGAGCAGTAAAACTTTGTGGCTCAGTTCAGTTGATTTTGCTATGTTGGTAGGTTTGTCAATTTGGCATTGCCTAAAAATGCAGCATGGGGGTTAAGTTTTAGCCAGTATTCAAAAGCCTACAGGGGAAAGATGCAGAACTTAGCAAAGCAACATGTGGTCTATTAACCATGTCCTTCCAAGCTGGCAAATATTGGATCCCCTTAGAATGACACCGGAAAGACAGACAGTTTTTGCTCATATTGTAGCATCATCCTCAGTGATGCTAATATGCCACTCAATGCTAGGCTCATACCATCCTGAGACACATAGTCTGAAAGGCACATAATATCTCTCTTCATATAGTCCAAAGAGGTACATCTCAGGTTATATACACCTACATGGACTATGCTGGAATCATACAGGTATCTATGATGTAATGACTTGAGTGCATGTGTAATTTGGTGGATCCTGGCTCCATATAAGCAACTAACAGTTATTTTCTCCTTGTTCAGCCTGGATAGAGGGGCATCAGTATATTTTACAATGGGGTCCCCTATGGTGAGAGTTCTGGGAAGTGTGTTTGCTTGCCTTAGAGGTTTAATGTTTGGGGCTCCACTGAGAGTGACAGTACGTGTAGTGTTAGGTGTTTTTTCTAATGGGTTTGGGCTTGCTGAGGCATAGCTTTGACAACATGTGATCAGGTGATTTTTGTTGTTTAGGAAGATTGCTTTTAAGTACCTCAGCATATGTTAGTCTATGTGGATGTTGTGTGCATGGTTTTGACAACCTAATGTACACCTGTATGCAAGACTTTCACCTCCAGTATCTACACCTCTCACATACTGTGTCTGTTTTTTTAAGTATTCAGTGGTTGTCAGTAAACATGAGACAATTGCTACATTGTCTCAAGATGTCCATATCCACCAAGCTAGCTACAAGGAAGTTAGAAAATTGCATATCCATGCTGTCCAGCCCCTTGACTGGTAAGCTACAAAGGGAGTGGTATACTGAGGTTAGAAGGCTATTAAGGTTGCTTTGTTGGTGGTGCAGATTAATAATGGTTCTTTACTGGGGCAGATTATGCTAAACAGAACTATGTTGTACTAATTTTAATGTTTCCACAATACTGAATTCTACTAAATCTGTAGTTATTGCCACTCAGTGCCCACCTAACTGCTCTAACCTTCTTGGTGCATAATAAATTTACTCTATATTGCTGCTTTCAAGGGTACAGTTTTATGGACCCATGCAAACACACAATTTAAAGCAACACAAAAAAAACAGAAAACTTAATGAATGAGCCCTCTGGCCAGTAAATTTGCTACACTATGAATCCTTTTGTGCATTTCCCAACTCATTTAGACCAATCACCTCCTGCTACAAAATTAATAAACCCTGTCCTCCTAATGTAAAAACACAGTGGAAGAGACCCATAAGTATAATGCTACCACAAACCAAGTAAACATCTAGCTGAAAATCTGTTACTGAAAGCAATTTCAATGCAGTCTTACAACAATAACAGTCAGTGGTAAAGAAATGTTTTTAAAAAACATCAGTGAAATGCACACATAAAAGCAGGAAACAGTAGAAATCACTCAAAATAATTTAAGCAAGTGTGATTTAGCAATCAAAGGTACTTAACTTTGCCTAGATGGTACTGAATACAAGTAAAACACTTCTGGAATGCAGGCTAGGACTTCAAGCTTTTCTGAGCTCGAGGAAAGAGAGCAGAAGACAAGATATAGTAAAGGGGGGGGTTACTCAGGAGCAATACTCGTTTGCTGGGTTGGCACTCAGTACCATGGAGCTATGAAAAACAATGGCTGGGAAGAGTGCAAATATAGCTTATACAACAAACAATAGCAATAAAAGGGGAGGGAGGGACTTTGGAAATCTGATTACCATAAGGGGTAGAGGCCAGAAACACAGCCTTATAAAACCAGCACAGCAAAAGAGTAGAAGGGTTAGGAAAATTTTTCAATGCACAACCAGGCTAGTTAGAGAGACATCCAATCAAATAAAGGCATTATTGGTGCTCTTTCAGAAACTTTAGCTTAATGTCCTAGTGAAATAACCCAAAATGCAACCTTAAGCAGGCAAATAATAAAAAGAATATAAAAGCACTGAAGCACAAGCTGGAGTAGAGACAATTCTCTCATTATTGAACCTCCAATACAGTTTAAGGCACAAGACTATGCAGAAATTTACCAGTAACACTATTTATGGAAAAATGCAGTAATAAATGACAGGTTAAAATCTGGCAGCAGTGCACAGTCCTGCCAAAAGTGAGAATTAAACTATAAAACTGTGGCACAGCAGGGTTTAAAATTACAGATAGCTTTTTCAGGTAATTCTACTTGTCCAGGTCCACTTCAATAAGTACACATCACACCAAATGACATTTGACAACCTTTATTAAAATTCCATAAACATAACCTCATTGACCATCTAATATTTCATTCATTAATCATGACATAAACATCCATATAACAGTTAATTTAGGGCAGTATGACCCCCTTCACCCTGACCAAGTAAACAGGGTCCTTATCTCCACTTGCTTACTTTTACTTGACAAGCATTGTCTAACTGCTCACCTGAATTTCCCAGTATCCATATAACAGTTATATTAAGGCAGCATAACCCTGCTCACCCTGACCAAGTAAGCAGCATTCTTACCTCCACTTGCTTACTTGTCAAACAGCGCCCAATCACTCACTTGAATTTCCTGACTCACTGAAGTAACCATCCAACCAAGCAAGCAGCATTCTCACCTCCACTTACTTATACTTGCCAGTGAGCGGTTGGACGGTACTTGCCATTTCCCAACTCACTGAAATGAACCTCCAACAACAGATGGGGAACAGAAGAGGGACAAGCCTGGCCATCTTCTCCACCCACCAGCCTGACCAGGCTGTTCCCCCTCTTTCCTTCCAAACTTTTCAACAAACCCTCCAAAACAAGCCCAACCATACCTTAAAAAGTCAAACCAAAGTCATTTGGTGTACGCCATACTCTCTGACCCACCTCCACTTACTTACTTATACTTGCCAGTGAGCGGTTGGACGCTACTTGCCATTTCCCAACTCACTGAAATGAACCTCCAACAACAGACAGGGAACAGAAGAGGGATAAGCCTGGCCATCTTCTCCACCCACCAGCCTGACCAGGCTGTTCCCCCTCTTTCCTTCCAAACTTTTCAACAAACCCTCCAAAACAAGCCCAACCATACCTTAAAAAGTCAAACCAAAGTAATTTGGTGTACGCTATACCCTCTGACCCAACTGGATCATTGTCATCAACTTCCCTGTGGCCTAACATTCACCAAAGCAACCAGTTGTCTAACTAGCTGACTTAACTAATAAGCCCTTCCCCAAAGCCAAAATAACCACAGTAGATGACCTAGCACCCTTAGCTTGAAATCACCCCCTTAAATCACCAATCCTCTGTTAACCTTCCAACTGTAACCCCAGAATTATTCCCACCTCACCATCATGCAAATGTTCTACAAAGACTGTAAGGGGCTGCAATGCCACCTGCAACCATGCCAGCAGGAATAATTTCAAATATTACCATCATAAGTTTAGAAAGATAAAACGGTCTTGCAGTAACATGAATTTACTGAAGGAATTCTGCAACTCCAAATCTTAATAATTTGACACTAATTGCCAGAAAAACAGACTTTTATGAAAAATGGCCCGAAATATAAGTCCATAATTTGGACATCCTGGAAAAAAAACGTACTGTACAGTATAAGTATACTCCTTTCCCCGAGTCCCCCATGAATTAGTTCCTCAAAGTTCACCTATGATGTGCAGCAATGAAGAACTCCGCAACATATCATACCTGAAGAGTAACGATAGTACAATACTATGCTCCTGATTAAGGTGCTGACTGCTTTGAAACATTTAACACCTGCATAACCTTAAACACCCCCAAAATTCACTACCTCTTAATGACAATCCTGGCTAGAATCCTAGCTACAGCATTCAGAACTAACCTTAACCCCCCCCCCCCGTGCTATCTATGCAGCTAGTAAGGAAGTTAAACATGGTCTACGTCTGGAAAACTCCAAAAGCATGCCTTGCTTAAACCCTCTATCTTCCACATAAACAAAGCACCCTGTTCCCAAAATATCCCAAACATCCTCATGCCTACAATACTTCCTAAAACCCTACCTACAAAATTCACTCAAGTATAAATTAAATGATCCTTGTGGTACTCCCTCTAAACCCTAACCTAGCATGCAACATTACCAATGCCAGATTTGTCATCCCAAAATTAGGAACAAAATCCAGATTTCTATCACCAGAGCACATCATGGACCCTTTACCAACACAGTAAACTGGATGGGTAACCACAAATGCACCCCAAGAGGTACACCCAATTCTGACATGCCTAACTGAGTATTTACCAATGTAGAATTACCTGAAACCTCATTACACACCACTCTGGCAAGCAGAAAAAATTCCATCTCAGCTGCATCCATCACTTTTCAAGAGCACTTCCTTTGGGCCTCTCACTGATGCCCACTCTGCACTTCCCATCTGTAACCTCATTACCCACCACTCCAGCGGCTGGAAAAGTTCTATCACAGCTGATCTTTCAAAGCCATTTCATCAAGGCACTGCCTGCAGCTTACTCAGCGCTTACCCATCTTGGACCTCATGCCCCACCCAAGTGACCAAGACATCCATTGAAACAGCCTCCATCACTTCAAATCCTCTTCCTTCAGATCATCAACCACAGCCCCACTCAATTCTGCACCTCCGCAGTCTGCAAAAGAAAACAGATTAATCACCTTGCCTTTACCAGAATAGAAACAACTCTGAACCTCAAACCCTACCTCTTGTGTCCATGTAACAAAACACCTTTTCACTATGACCCCCTTTTACCATCTGCCTTATGGTCTGTCATATATGAAAACCCCAAATGTCCTCCCTGATGTAAATCTGCCATGATTTGCTAGGATGCCACAATTTGTGAAAGACTGACCAAAACTATGAAGTGAAAACTGGCCATTCTACAAAATCTGTGCAGATGAACAGGTATGAGTTAAACCCAAAGATATGATTTTAAGTAGTTCAAGTGTACTGCACAAATGTTACTTAGTCCAAAACTTTTGAATGAACTTGTATCAGGAGTGGTGAACAAAACCAAGTTTTGAAGCTGCAACAAAGCCAATCGATTCCAACTGCCAAAGGTGTCCCAAAGTGGTACAACAAATTAAGAAAGTCTTCAAGGTACACCACCATGAGGTTGCACTGTGTCAACAGCAATAAAAGCACTCTTTATTCGAAGAAAAAGAATAAAAATGTTAAAAACACAAGAAATTCCCAGCTGAGATAAGCACATTCGGCTTCTTAAGCCTTCTTCAGATCATAAATAACAAGTGCTGAGTAAAAACATATATATTGTGTTGCAGCCAATCCAGTGGCTTAAAAATATTTTTTATCCTATCAGCAGTGCACCTCTTAACTCTTAGTCCCTGGTCAGAAATAAACTCTGCACAGGATCTAGCCTCCAATCAGAATCCTTTGCTGCTGCTGCTGTTGCTGCTGCAGTGCCCTCAGTCAAGTATGTACAACTTTCTTTTCTTTACATCTCTGCATTCAGAGAAGGTTAACACTCTATAGTGTATAAGTACCAATCAAATTCTTGAAGTATTGGTTCCTTCCAATCACTGGTGCAGCCTATTAGAGTGCTATTACCAGGCCTTCAGCCAATCTTGTAAACACTGCTATTTCTTCATTGTTCACAAGAACTTTTCCATTACTAACTTGCTGTACAAATCAGACAATGTTAACCTAATTAAGTGGTTTTACCACTTTTTTAACTTAATTTTAATATTTTTATTATTCCTGTTTATTTATGCTTCCTCTCTACTTTGTTGTCAATTAGCAAAAGCTTCCCAGCGAACAAGAGAAAGAAAAAAAAAAGACACACATTAAGCAAAGTTTCCTCATTGCTTCATCGACATGTATGCTTGGAAGACTGGAATAGTAAGAGGTACTAAAGGACGCCCATATTTTTCCAAGCAGATGTGGTGAGGTCAATGAAGCCATTAAACCTGAATCTCAGTGACTAAACTGTCTTCTTATGTACAGTACTGATAACAAATGGATTTGTGAAATAGTAAAAGAGATTTTGGCCTGTCCTAACTGAGGATGATAAGATTCAGGATTTAGTAGGTGAACAGCCTAGGTTTGTGTTCAAGAACAAGAACAACATCAAAAGGTTACTTTGTAATAAAGATGATCTCCCTAAAAGAAAAAAAGTGTCCTACACCAGGGCACCCACAGATGCAGAAGGTGTAAAGCTTGTCCTTTTATTGACACTAAAAAAACCTTTATACATCTGATAACAGCACAAGTATTTATTGTAAAAGCAGTAGCGACCTGTAATACCAAACATCTAGTTTACTTAGCAACTTGCGGGAAATGCCCAGGTTTTTATATAGGCAAAAGGGATCAGAGGTTTAAAGAAAGGATACTACAACATAAGAGACATCAGACATAAAGACATGACAAATTCGTTAGCAAACCATATTGTGCATAATCCCAACCATGCATTTACATTTAAAGCTTTAGAAACTATATCAATCTTAGAGGTGGAGACATACAAAACCTCACAGAAATTTGTGAAATAGGTTGGATTATGAATCTCCAAGCCCACCAGCTACCAGGTCTTAATATTATGATCCCATTGAAACAAGTTTTAAAGAATAGACGCTTAACTGTTAATTGAACTGATATCATTATTTTAAGCTAAGTTGTAATAAGTATGTGAGAACTTCGGTATGGCATGTGAGTTGAGGGGACCTGTGCTCCCCTCTGGTTGAATAGATATTTATATTCAGGAGGGCATAGAGTTGGGAAGCAGTTTCAGCACTAATCCAATATTAGTTGGTTTTCTTATAGTGGTTTATTTTTATCTCCACATAGTTTTGAGATTGTAACTGTTTGGACTGTCCAAGTCAGTCAGTACTCCACGCCCTTCCTTCCCCCCCTTACTCCCTTTCATCCTGTTCATTAAGGGATTCTGCCCTCGTACTCTGAGGGGTAGAACTAATTATACCACCACACAAAATACACCAAACCAAAATCACCAAAAAAAATATTCCAGGAGCCAAGCAATAAATGCTGCAAAATTCTTTAATGACGCTTCTAGTACCTCAGCTGAAAAGCCTTCAAGGAATAACATCACATCCTGCTGCAGCTTATTTAAATCTCACCAATGTTATATGCAAATATGATTACTCCATTTTCCCAATGTAATTAAATATAAAAATCAGCACCAAAGTTTAAGCACACAGTTCCCCTTAAATAGAGTGGTCAACCAAACAGTTTAATATGAAACTTTCACTATGTCCGACCTGCAAAATATATTAAATACAAACTAAATATATATAAACTAACTGCATAACCCAGCTTGATCTATACATAAAAAAACTATCATTCATAAACAGTGATATTTCATTGGTACGTCAAATTTCACACCCAATACATGGATGATTGAAAAAATAAATAAACCCCTATATTATTCTGGATAAATATTTTTAAATAAATATTTTACATAAATATTTTACATGCCCCAATTCACCTCTAAATTCAATCTTTGTGGATGCATGGTCCCTAAATTAATGAGTTTGGCTTCTAAATTTAATAACTTACGAGTAAACTCCTCCCCCATGACATTCGCTCCGAAGGGTCTAGCCAGGATGCTGAAAAAGAAACCCTCTGTATCTCCCTCATGGACAGAACAAAAATGTTGGGCCACTGGACTGTCTAATCTTGAGTTCCTAATGTCACCCAAGTGTTCCAGAATCCTCAATTTGGCTTTCCTTTTAGTCTGTCCAATATACCTTGGTCGGCGAACATCCAAAACCTAAAATATATGTGACTCCACATGAATCACACTTGAATTGTTTTTTTTGATCCAAAATTTTCTTCCATTAATAAGTGTGCCATGAAGGTTCCTAATCCTATTTTCTGCAGGGAAAATCACCCGAATTCCTCTCAACATTTTTTTCTGCTTTCTGATCAGCAATTCTTTTAAATTGCTGAATCTACCATAAGAAAATGTTACTTTACTAGGGAATAACTTACCCACTACCTCATCTCTGTGAATCACTGGCCATAATTTGTTAACAATTTCCCTAAGAGTATCTGAAAAAGGGGAAAACTTAGTAACAAAAAATATATCCTCTTCGCCCCCCCCACACCCCTTGACGTGGGGGGCTGTGCCCCCCACACACCCCCTACTTAAATAAACCAACTCTGAGATCACAATAGAGTGATGAAAACAGCAAAATAACAGACATGGCCAAGCGATTTCTTTCCCAGGGAAAGAAGTTGCTTATATGCCGCTTCATCATTTTGCCTTTTCAAGTTCGACCAAGACTCATTCAAAAGAATGCATCTTCGGTCATCTAATAGGAACCCACTCCTGAATATAAGCACTAGTGTAACTATTTCTCACTTTAACAAATTCCCTCTCCAACGTTTGTAAGATGTATTAACAAAGGGATCTAGGACTGTTGAACGAAAATTCAACAGTCCGAATCCACTATCACCGAACACACTTTAACGAAAGCGCTTTCACAAAAAAGTGCTTTCGTTAAAGTGTGTTAAAAAAAAAAATAAAAAATAAAAAAATTACATTTATGTTTTTGCAGGGGTCAAGCCCCCATGCACCCCCCTACTTTTATATTTTCACTCCGAGGTCACAATACAGTGGGGAAAAGGGAATTTTCCCTTCTCTCCACTGTAGTGCGATCTCCGTAACAGGCATACTTATGCAAAAGTGCTTCTTCAGTGAAAAGCACTTTCGCGTACGTATGCCCGGCTGTTTCACATCGGTGAAACGGCTGCTCGAGCATTAGTCCTGGTCCCTAACAAAGATATGCTTGAATTCCCCCGTATGGCGAGGCCTTCAGCAAATGCAGAGGATGGGAGCTATTAGCTTCCAAAGAATTATTGGCAGCTGTTTCCTTATGATAGGGCTTATATTGGAACATCCCTCTGTCATCCACATAAAACTCAACATCAAGAAATTGCATTGATTTCTCACTTGTTCTATAGGTGAATTCAAGGCCAAAGGTGTTTGAGCCCAACTCCATAAAGTTCCTAAATTCACTCTGATCACCCCTGCATACGAAAATTAGATCTATTAAACCGCTTGAACAATACAACACTGTCCTTATAAAACAATGTAGGATAGATAAACATGTTCTCAAAATGTGACATGAACAAAATAGCATACAAGGGGGCAAATGCAGCCCCCATTGCAGTGCCTTCTATCTGCAAATAATATACTTATTCAAACGCAAAATAATTGCGTGTAAGGGCAAACTCCAGTAACTGACAAACAATGTTGCACATGGACCCTCATAATGTGAATTACAAAAAACAGGACTTAGGGGACTCACAAATTTCTTGCCCTGTCTGTTGACATAAAACAATCTTTCATCACAGTCTAGTTCCTCTTTCCCTTTCCCTGGTATCATCTACCTTGTCCTTTGCCACGAACCAAAACCTCACGGCCCTCCACTCCTATTACTTGCACTGAACTGTCTATTTCTTTATTCATATCCTCAAAGGAAACACTCTTATGACTGCTAGATGCCATCTCCACTAAAGATGCATAGGAATCACGTGGTAAATGTCCTGAATGTGATCTGCTTCCCCTGCTCTAGTTGAATCACGCCCCCTCCTACCCTTACGTTGCCAGAAGAAAATAATGCTACTGCTATAATCGTTGATATCCCTGGTCAGCTTCCTCTTTTTCCTTTCTATGGTCTCAGTTTTAACTTTAGGGACCTGAACTTTAATGTCTTTCATCCTATTCAAAAACAAAGTATCCGAGGTCTCCAAAATTAAGACCTCCTGCAGTTGAGTGACACTACTTCACACTTTCTCCTGGGCATGGACATTTATTTTAACAAGAATTTTAAGCCAATTAACAGTACACAACAGAGAGATGGATTTCCACTCATCCAGTAAGTCCATCTCTTCCTCAGAGAAATCAAATGCTGGCAAACGATCCACCCACAGTCCCTGGGAGTGATATTTAACTCAACGTATTTTTGCAACAATTTAATATCGTAGAATGAGACTTCCTTATTCAATAACTTTTCTAGTTGGTCATACCTCTCATCCATCTATCACTACCTAGAGACCAGGGGTCATTGCAGGCAATTTTATCTTCCCTTTCTTTCCACAGTTCAGTGCAACAGAACTTCTCCACCTCCACTTGGGTCTGAAACACCCGGAAATTGCTGTTGCCCCTTCTAAAGATATTGTGATACCACATGAAATACACCAAACCAAAATCACAAAAAAACCCACTCCTGGAGTCAAGCAATAAATGCTGCAAAGTTCTTTAATAACACTTCTAGTACCTCAGCTGAAAAGTCTTTAAGGAATAACATCACATCCTGCTGCAGCTTATTTAAATCCCACCAATGACATATGCAAAGAGATTAGACAGTCCAGTGGCCCACCATTTTTGTTCTGTCCATGAGGGAGATACGGAGGGTTTCTTTTTCAGTATCCTGGCTAGACCCTTTGGAGCGAACATTATGGGGGAAGAGTTTACTCGTACGTTATTAAATTTAGAAGCCAAACTCGTTAATAATTTAGGGACCATGCATCCACGAGGATTGAATTTAGAGGCGAATTGGGGCATGTAAAATATTTATGTAAAATATTTATTTAAAAATATTTATCCAGAATAATGTAGGGATTTATTAATTTTTCATTCATCCATGTACTGGGTATGAAATCTGATGTACCGAAGAAATATCACTGTTTATGAAAGATAAACTATATATAGCTCAAGCTGGGTTATGCAGTTATATATATTTAGTTTGTATTTAACATATTTTGCATTTTGCAGGTTGGATATAGTGAAAGTTTCATATTAAACTGTTTGGTTGACCTTCACTCTATTTAAGGGGAACTGTGTGCTTAAACTTGGGTGTTGATTTTTATATTATTTAATTACATTGGGAAAAGGGAGTAATCAAATTTGCATATGTCATTGGTGGGATTTAAATAAGCTGCAGCAGAATGTGATGTTATTCCTTGAAGGCTTTTCAGCCGAGGTACTAGAAGCATTACTAAAGAACTTCGCAGCATTTATCGCTTGGCTCCTGGAGCGTTTTTTTTTTTTTTTTTTTTGGGTGGAACTAATTAGCAGCATCTCATCAACAGGACATATCTGGGACTTTTAGTGTCCAATGGGTTGTGTTTCTATTAGTTACATCCTCCGGCTGTGATTAGAGGATTGTGCTTGGTAACAATAAACAAAAATAAATAATAAAAGATGATAGTTGTATCCTGCAAAGGCAAGATAAACTTATAATTACCATAAGGACAGTCCTTGTAATGGCCGCACCTCTTTATTGGAGTACACTGTAAACTTGAGGGTATAATAGGAGTTACCCTAAGCGTGTACTTACTCATTCATTTTTTTCCACCAATATCTTGAATGTTTTATATTTTCTGTTGAACCAAAACATTATATGCAGAGAACCTTATTGTATGGTTTTTGTTCCTCGTATGAAGCAATGAGGAAACTTTGCTTAATGCGAGTCTTTTTTTTTCTCTTGTTCACCAAGAAGCTTTTGCTAATAGACAGCAATGTATACAGGAAGCATAGATGAACAGGAATAATAAAAATAAAAATATTAAAATTAAGTTAAGAGTGGTAAAACCACTCCATTAGGTTAACATTGTCCCTTTTTACAGCAGATTAGTAATGGAAAAGTTCTTGTGAACAATGAAGAAATAGCAGTGTTTACAAGATTGGCTGAAGGCCTGGTAATAGCACTCTAATAGGCTGCACCAATGATTGGAAGGTAACAATACTTAAAGACTTAAGACTTGCACTTTATTTCTGGAGTCTCAGCCTTAGTAACTAACAATATCATTGTGATGCCCACGAGTGGTCTGTTTGGTTTGTAATGTTATTACATATTATATATATATATATATATATATATATATATATATATATATATATATAGTGCACTGATTTTCACTGAATAACCCTAAACATTTTCATACACACTGTCGACCTGAAAATGTTGACATTGCAAACATTAACTACTATGCAGGTGTCACAGCTGTTGCTCAGCGCATGCAAAATTAAAACACAAAAATTAAGTGAAAAACATTTTATGAAGGGGACAAGACTCCCTGCACTCTCCATGTGGGAGACCGCACCCCCACACCCCTGCTAATTTTATATACTAACTCTGAGACTGCACAACATCTGGAAAAGGGCATATTCCCCTATCCTGAATACTGTGTGATCTTACACACCTGTTAACCATCTGTTTAGTGACCAAATTTTGTCAACTAAACAGATATTGACCAACTACAAAGTTGATAATATAAAGATCCCCATATATATATATATATATATATATATATATATATATATATATATATGGGTGTGTGTGTGTGTGTATGTATATATATATATATATATATATATATATATATATATATATATATATATATATATATATATGGGTGTGTGTGTGTGTGTGTGTGTGTGTGTGTGTGTGTGTGTGTGTGTATATATATATATATATATATATATATATATATATACATATCTATATATACACACACACATGCAAACAGATGGACAGATGATTTCTAAAGAGCATTTGAAATCACTGACCACAGAATCCTCCTAAAGAAACTTACACTTAACTGTTTAAGGATTACCTTACTCTTGTTAAATTTAAGATTCAGACAGATAACCTTATCAGTTCTGGACCTTATTCACTTTTTCTCTGTTTATTAATGATATAACATCCACTGCCCACCCATCAACAATATCCACTGCCCACCATTAATAATAAAAATGTATGCCCCAATTACACCATACTGCACATATATTTCCCTTTAACTGTTTAGCTCTAAAATTATTTCATCTTATTCTGTCAGTGGATGACAAACAACTATTTGAAACTAAATGTCACCAAAACTGCTAGCATGCTGTTCTAACATCCCATAATAGCTAACTTTTATCCATACCTCTCCTATGTGACTATCAGATAACACAGGTGCCACAGTGCAAATACACAGACCATAGTATGTGTAGATCATAGCGTGTGTGTTGTACTTTTAAAGCCACTGTAGTTCATAGGCACATGCATATAAGTACTGAATACATGCAAGCAGAGTGCCATTTTGTGTAAGAAGCCAGAGTGAAAGCATACATGTGTGTAGCAGTCAGTCAGTTAGCTAGTTCAAGTTTTGTGTTCCAGTCATCCATCCTGATGTGTTTATGTGTAATAAACATCTTAAACATCCGAGCCTTATCTGAATACACAAGACGAATGACATGTTGTCAGAAGTGGGATTCGAAGTTAAAACCATGAGGAGCACAGTCACTAATGGAGGAATATACAGAAGTGACTCAAAAGACTCTCAAACAACTGACAAACAGGTCATAAAATATTTCCAGGTACTTAAACTCGTTTAAATGATTTTTTTACTTGATGAATATGAAACAAAGCGCTCAGAATGAATTACTGAATAAACAAAATGCTTGAAACTGTGACATATTGATAAAAGTACTCAAAGTAATTATGAAAACATCTGAAACAATATCCAAATCATATAAAATGTTCACTAAAGGGAAAATGGCCATATGTCTCTCAATGTGCTACTTTTTCCCATTAGCTAAAGCTATTTGAAGTGTCTGAAGTGTGCAAAGTGTTGGCAGTGTGTGCAATATTACAGCACAATCTTTTCAAAGATTGCTGGTATTATAGAGAGTTTGTTGTACAGCTGAATATAATTACAAGTACCTGGTGTGTGTGTTTGAAACTTATTTGGCATGGCAGAGGGATTTCGCAGACCTGCTCCGCTTGTGTTTGATAATAATATGGCTGAGAATTAGTGTGTTTGAGCAAGAATATATTTTCATACAGGCTGCTTTTTCTGATAAAGATGCACATACAAAAGTATTTATTCTGCTCAATGTAGCTGTTTCAGAAGCCATTGAGAGAGAACATGTTTATGCAGAGGAGGGGTAAGACCGCCATGTTGTGATACAGGCTAAAATGCAGGAAGACCCTGAGTGCTTAAAACATAAATTTAGAGAAATTTGCAACCCTTAAATGAATACTACAATGGAAAGGCACACATTTCACACAAGAGATCAGAAGCCTGGTGAAACTTTTGCAACATATATAACTGACTTGAATAACAAGGCAAAAACCTGTAAATTTGGTGATCTGAGAGATGAGTTGATAAAAGACAGGCTTGTGTGTGGTGTTAGTAATGATGTAGTGAAAAAGATTTTGCTTCAAGAATTTGTCAGATATACGAGTTTACAGAAAAGCACATAAATATGCTTACAAATGAGAAAATTGTGCTTGCAGCTTCTTCCAGCAAGAATGTTGACAGTGTGCACCCCTGCAATACGACCCAGGGCACATGCAGCAATACTGAGGGGCTTTTTATGTTTTGCTAAATCAAAATCCATGGTAAACCTCATAGTCAACTCTCATCATTGTGGAGGTGGTCATATACCCAAACTAGAGTGCTTAGCTTTTGGTCAGCAATGCCACAGACGTAAAAAATTTAATCATTTCAGAAAGCTTTGTAAATATAAAGAGGCACATTCTTTTAATAAGAGAGAGCATTTAAAGAAACAAGTTGATCAAATAGAAAGCTGCAACCCTACTTTTATGTTGATTGTGTGTCTGTGCTTGAGGAAAAGATTAATGCAATACATTTGTTGGCAAACAGTGATGTATTTTGTACTGTTCTGATTAATGAGAGACCTGTAGAGCTCAAAGTTGCTACTGGTTCAAAGTATAATGTTATGTCAGCAGAAGTGTTTGCTAAATTAAAAGCTGGTGAAAAAATTGATTTGGCAAACTGTGTGAAGCTTGTTGCTTATGTTGGTGAAGAGATTCAAACTGAAGGCTCTGTAGTGCTTTCATGATATTCTGCTGAGAACAGACATTACTTGCAGTTTTACGTAGTCAAAAGACATGTGCAGTCATTGTTAGGCCTAAAAGATAGTTGGGCTGGTTTCATTCAATAAGGAAGTCCACCATGTAAGCAGAAGTGAGAATGAAGGTTTCACACAGAATATTTTTTCTGAATATGCTAATATTTTCAAAGATGAGCTTGGCAAACTCCCAGTTGTGTACTCAATGAAGTTAGACCATGAAGTAAGCCCAGTTGTCAGACCAGCATGGAAAGTTCCAGTAGCAATGCTGGACACAGTAAAAGCAGAGCTAGGCAGTATGGTGCATTTAGGAGTAATTTGTCCATTAGAAGAGCCAACTGAATGGATATCCTCCATGGTAGTAGCTCATAAGAAAAGCTCAGATGATATTTGAATATGTATTGATTCAAGAGATTTGAACAAAGCACTCAAACGACCTCATCATCCAATGCGAATCGTTGAAGAAGTTGCTGCTCTCATGCCAAAAGCCATTGTTTTTTCTGTCTTAGATGCAAAAAGTTCATATTGGCAAATTTTGTTTCATCGAAAATCTTCTTTGCTAACCACTTTCAGTACACCATTTGGAAGGTACAGATTTCTCAGAATGCCATTTGGAATAACTTCTGCCTGTGAAGTCTTCCAACGTGGAATGCAGCAATTTTTTTCAGGCTACCCCTGTGCTACTATAGTAGATGATATTCTTGTAAGAGGCAATGGTGAACTCAAACATGTTAGAAACCTCAGGAAAGTTCTAGATTGTGCTCATGAGGTGAATCTTAAAGTGAATACTCAGAAATGTAAAGTCAGGCTGAAAGAAGTTACTTATGTGAGTCATTTGTTTACCAGTTCAGGCTTACGACCAGATCCGTACAAACAAGATGCAATTCTTAAGATGCCAGCTCCAGACCATGCCACATCTTTACAATGTTTCCTTGGCATGGTTAACTATTTAGGCAGGTTCATTCCTGATTTGAATTAGCTTTCAGCATCGCTACGAGAGCTAACACACAAAAATGTAACTTGGTCCTGGTTGGAATAACATCAAAGAGCAATTGATGTCCAGAAATAGAAAATTGTCAGTGCACCCACTTTGAGATATTATGATGTTCACAAACCTGTAACTCTTTCCTGTGATGCTTCAAAATGTCATCTTGGTGCAATTATTCTTCAAGAGGACAGACCAGTTGCCTGTGCATCCAGAACTCTAACTGAGATGCAGCATGCACAAATTAAAAAAGAGCTTTTGGACGTAGTGTTTGCTTGTTCGAAGTTCAATGATTATATTTATGGTTGACGTATCCAAATAGAGACTGAACACCAACCTCTGGTTACTATTTTGAGAACACCAATGCATACAACTCCAGCTAGATTACAACACATGCTGTTAAAATTGCAGAAGAACAATTTCAGTATGGTTTACACAAAAGTCAAACTTCATTATCTTGCTGATACTTTATCCTGATCACCCAGACAAACCACTGACAAGCATGACAATGAGAAAGCTGATTTTGAAGTCATAGAAGTCAGAAATTTTTCTTCCACGTGTCTTGATGAGCTTAGAACTCACACAGCTTCAGATCCAGTTCTCCAGAAGCTGAACCATTTTATCAGTCAAGGATGGCTTGCAAAACAATCTTGTTTACCACTAGGCGTACAGCAGTATTTTCCTTATAGAGACAAGATTTTGATGGAAGATGGCATCATCATGAAAGGTCCAAAAGTGGCAATTCCAAAATTCTTGCAACAAAAGGACATTAAAATCCTGCATCAAGGTCACCTGGGAACTGATTCTACCAAAAGAAGGGTGAGCGAACTAGTATTTTGGCCTTCTATGTCAAAAGATATTGGGAAGGAAATCTCAGCTTGTTTCATTTGTAATAGTACCAAACAACACCAACAAAAAGAACCACTTCATCTAAACCATATTCCTGAACTACTTTGGTCAACACTAGCCACAGATATTTTCAAATGGAATGGTCAACATTATTTGATATTAGTAGACTGACTCTTATTCAAATTGTTTTGAGATTGACTTACTTCCTAACCTAACTTCCAGTACTGTCATTACAAAATTGAAGAGACATTTTTCTGTCCATGGTAGTCCGTACAGTCATTTCTGACAATGGTGCACAATTTACAAGTCAGCAGTAAAAAGGATTTGCTGAGACGTGGGACTTTGTTCATGTTACTAGTAGTCACAGTCTAATGGTTTGGCTGAATGTACAGTTCAAAGTGTGAAACAGTTGGAGAAATCCAAAACAGATAAAACTGATATTTTTCTCAATTTGCTTAATCTCTGAAATATTCCTAGAGACAATCTTTTTGGTTCACTGCTCAGAGACTTATGTCATGACAAACCAGAACTACATTACCAATCAGTAAGAATTTGTTGACTCCAAGTGCTAAAACCAAAGCAGTAAAGGCCTAACTCATGGAGAAGCATTTGTCACAAAAATTCTATTATGAAAAAACCAGCAAACCTCTCAGTCCATTAAAAGAAGGAAATATAGTGAGGATGCAGAGAGCTAAAGGTTTTGATCAAGTAGGATTTGTGAAACATCCATGTGAGGAACCGAGATCATATATCATTTAGTCACAAAGAATGGAATTTAGGCAGATTCAGAAACATTTATTGCCGGAGTCCGAGCCATTGTCACAGCATTTTGTCTGTAATGGAGACTAATTCCGAGTATGTTGTCAAATGTTCCTGTTCCAGAGAACATTTCATCTTCTGTTCCTGAAATTATCCCCGAAGTTCCTAATGAACAGCATTCCTCATATACTGTCCCTTTTGCTAAACCCAGTACTGATTATTATATAATGAGGCCAGGTTGTATCTCAAGACCTAATCTAGATACAAGGCAACCGGGACATGATTGTTATTGTTTATGTGTTTGTATAATTTGCATGCATATCTGATTGTCATTTTTCATGTGCATGACAAAATTATCAAAGAGGGAGGATGTAGATCATAGTGTGTTTTGCACCTTTAAAGCCACTGTAGTTCATAGGCACGTGCATATAAGTACTGAGCATGTGCAAGCAGAGTGCCATTTTGTTTAAGAAGCCAGCTAGTTCATTTAAGTTTTATGTTCCAGTCATCCATCTTGATGTGTTTATGTGTAATAAAGCATCTTAAATGAATACCCAAGCATCATCATCTTATTTGAAAACACAAGACAAGCGACAGTATGGACTCCAACTTCTCCATTAAATTACACACTGAAAACATTATCACTCAGCTAAATGCCTATTATTCAGTCCTACTGTGTAAGTGTGTCCTTGCCATAAATAATCTGCTTTGAATATGCTATTCCCATTATTACTCTCAAATACTCCCTAAACATGAGTATCCTAAAAACACAATTAACATCTGAAGATTTGTCAATCTGGACCCAAGAAATAGAAACAAACTGACTCCTAGTCCCAGCATGAGACATTACTTTTCTCTACTTTCATCTGTAGACAGGTGTCTGCTAATTACTGCCCCACAATTGCAGGGTCTTCAGTCAGAACTCAATCTTACAATTATAAATATCGATAGCAATGGTTTCCTGTCTACAATCAGTTCACAGAATATTTTTCTTTCATACCAAGTTACTGTTATGCATGTTGATATTCCTTGCATACATCACTTTTCTTATTTGCCCTTTGCTAGTATAAATCACTCATCCTCTTGTACCTTGTTCAGACAAAGCATGCAGGCACCGCGTGGCAAAATAACTTGATCAGATTCACACAGTAAGCAAATAAAGGCTGAGGGGATCAAACCCTGGACTGCAAAACTGCAAAACGCTCTTTGCTAATAGCTGAAAATATTGATCCTCCTTGCTGACACATTATGCTGCATTTTGACTCATTTCATGACCTGATTGTATATATTTCATCATGTTATTATTTATAATCTGTAGACATATGATAGCTGGTTCATGGTTGAAAAGGGTCCTAGGACCAATCCATCTACATGGATAACAAAGAGAAACAGATAGATAAATAAATTATATATGTTTATGTATATATATATATATATATATATATATATATATATATATATATATATATACACACACACACACACACACACACACACACACACACACACACACACACACACACACACACACACACACACACACACACACACGCACACACACACACACACACACAACCATTCACCTGGTATCAAATATCAGCTGAAGCTATAGCCTATCTGGTCTCCATTCTCATTAATAGATCTCTGTCAGAATGCAAAGTACCAGCCTCTTGGAAAACCTCCCATATCATCCCACTGCACAAACATTATCAAAACTATTAAAAAGAGTAGTTCATACTCAACTTATGCAATACCTCCAGAATAACAACCTACTTTCCATATCCCAGCATGGCTTCAGACCTTCCCACAGCACCACAACAGCATTATTATCATTTACCAACATAGGTAACCACCACAGAAACAAGGGTCTATTTACTTCTTCCATATTCTTAGACTTATCAAAAACCTTTGACATGGTTAACCACAGCATGCTTCTTGCAACTCTATCTACCCTAAATATAAATCCCTCCTCTGTGTCATGGTTTAACAGCTATTTGTCAGATCGACAGCAAGCTGTCCTATGGCAAGACCAATTGTCCCCCCTGCTACCAGTAATTATAGGAGTCCCTCAAGGGTCTATCCTCGGCCCTCTGTTGTTTTCCCTATTTACTAACCAGATATCTTCATCCTTGCCAACTGCCTCAGTAGTACAATATGCTGATGACACCACCCATATATGTGCCGTCCTCACCCTAAGTGAACTACAAACATAACCCAAAACACCTTCACCCTAGTCGAAACCTGGTTCACTAACATCAAACTTCTTTTTAACCCCCAAAAAAACAAACTAATTCTCTTTGGCCCAGGTAGATCTCCCCTGAGCAACAACTTCATCATCAACTCCAAAGAAAACATTCAAATTAGTCCAACCACACACGCCAAACTGCTAAGCATAGAGATAGACAATAACCTGAAATTCGACATCCACATAGCACAAACCATCAAGAAAGTTAATAAAAAGCTAGGCCTCCTCTACAGAAGCAAACAGTTTATGACTAAACATACCAAAGTCACCATCGCTAGGACTCATCTCCTATCCACCATCCTCTACACCTCTCCCATCTTGATTAATCTACGCCATACCGAACTGAATAAAATGGAATCTTGCTATAATAAGATTGCCAAGTTTGCATCTTACAGGTCCCACCACTGTCTATCTCTAAAACAGCTTAACTGGCATGAGTTGCCTCATACACTCATGCTCAATCAACTCTCTATAGTTCACAAGCTCTACTACCTCCCAGAGTTAACCCCAGCACTTCAACATTTAACGTAGCCCCACATTCCCACTAGAGCCCTATGATAAAACAGCCAGAACCTAATAACTGTCATCCAACATAAAAACAACACTGGTAAATCACTCTTTGCCAGCACCATTGCCAAAACCTGGAACACACTACCAATCCATATAACTTCTAGCACCTCCTTCAATCATTTCAAAAAACTCCTTAAAACCCACTACTTAACTAACTGGCTATGCTCATGTTACACTCCAGGTTAAATCTAATTGTGTCACATGTTCAGATAAGTATAAACAGATTTGCTCTAAAAAGCTTGTAAACCCAGATACTGGTTAAAAAAAAAAAAAAAAAAAAAAAAAACTATTTTTTTTAAGTTTACCTTAATGACTGTTTACTGTACTAACTAAAACTGTTAACTTCTTATCTATTATGTATTAAAATCAATTGTATGTTCTATATTTTGTTCTCTCATGTACTGCTTTTCTCCCCAGGCCTTTGCTGAAAATGGACCTGTATCCAGTCGGACTTTCCCTGTAAACAAATGTAAATAAATAATAAATACACATGCACACACACACACACACACACACACACACACACACACACACACACACACACACACACACATATATATATATATATATATATATATATATATATATATATATAAACACACACACAGATATACGTGTGAGTGCAGGGTGTGACTGTAATATTACAGCAGAAGACTCTGAAAGGACACTACTGCACAATACATTTGTTGGTTCACCAATTATAAAACACATTTAGACTAGTGGCTATGGAGGCATAAGTCCAGCAGTTAGAAAGAGAAAGCATTTACAAAGCAGTGAGTCAGGGTCTGAATCAAGTACTCTGTTTCCTCCATGGGGTGTGCACATGTGATGAGTCACATTACGAAATTCCAGCTATAAAGTCTTAACTTAGACATAAACACTTATTTAAGCAAGCAAGTACCATTTTATGCAATGGAAAAATTAACTGAAAATGATGTCATTGGCTGCTGAGGCTGCAATTGTTCATAGCATCAGCAGTTTTGCTGCTAGTGCATTGTTAAGCAGTATTTCATTTTTCCCGTGAGAACAGCATGTCACACTTCTATTATAAAATATTTCAGAACAGCAGCGACTGTGTCTTGGTTACTGTTGTCTATGGGAAGAGATTATATGTAATATAAGTAGTTTATACTGGTTAACTTGTGGCCTACAAAAATCCATAACAAAAATAATACTGAAGCAAGCTCTGTTTACCAATAATTGTATAATTATTATTATTATTATTATTATTATTAGTAGTAGTAGTAGTAGTAGTATTAATTAAATCTAATTACTGACATATGAAGTTCCCTGTTGTAGACAAAAGAATTCTGACAGCACTCTTGTTTCATATAAACTTTTTACTGTTGGCAGAGATGCTTTGTAGACAGGCATGGTTCTGACTTCATTTCACCAAACAAACACTTTGAGTCCCACTGTACTGTTAATTTTAGAGTTTCCCTCCACTCAGGTGTAGAGGGATAACGTTCTGAATATAACCCAGGTGACCTGGGTTTGAGTGGTGACTTCAGGAGATGATGGAGGATCAGGGAGGGATGTGGGTTACTATCCTGGGGTGGGTGAGTCTTTGGATGACTACTGTGACTATCCTTGGTGAAGGTTGAGGAAGGCACATTGGCAGATGTTCCTAAAGAGGGTATAGGCTGGAGACTTGGCTGAGCTTCTGCAAAGGTGGGGTGATATGCCACGTCGCCACTGCATGCCCTCCCCAGTTTAATCATTAAGTGCACAAAGGAGAGGGGAGAAACGGGTAGGTCATAAGTCAAAACAATAAGTACCTCCCCTGGATGGATGCACAGATGTGCTGAGCCCCAAGATGCTTAGATCCGTGACTGGCCCCAGCAACACCAGATTAAGTTTGGGGGAGGGTTGAAGCAGCTGGTAGACCTGGTACAGACAAGTACTTGGATGCCAGGCCAGTACAGTGAAGGCTAGTGGTGGTGGTGGGGAACAATAAAACACATTCTAGTTTCCCATTCTTTCCTGACATGGAGCTTCTGAGTGAAGGAGCAAGCACTGTAATTTCTAGGAAATATGGCTTAATGTCTGCTGTTATGTTCCTGCCAGCAGCAGTGTAATGTACCATGGAAGTGTACATCATATGTTATGATGTAAAGTTACACCAGCATGGTGTATTATGCTAAGACCCAAAGTCTCGGCCCAAGTAGTCCCTGATTTAGCAGCTCACAGTTCTTCAGCTTTACAACAAAGAGACATGGAGGTTTAAGCATTTCAAGTAGTCACTATAACAACTCTTTGTATATTGTTTTAAACTTTGTTTACTCCTCATAAATCATGTTTATGTAACTAAATATAACAGTTTCTTAAAACTAAAAACAAAAACTTCGGTCCCACCAATCAGCGTTGTACGACACAATGATCCACGAGAAAGTGAAGTAAAACTCACGATTTATTATTCGACATCAAACTGACATACCATAAAACATCACGGATGAGACTGCAGGGATAGTATGGAATGGAAAACTCCACACATCAGCCTGCTACATCAAACATTGATCGTGCACAACATGAAAAAATAAATAAAAAGACGCCAATTCAAAACTAGTTTAGCGCTTTCAACCAATTATCTGGTCTTCCTCAGAACTAAAGGAAAAAAACCATCAATAACTCTTTAAATAAATTTTTTGGCGCCAAAAGGACTTAATTGTGATTTAAAGATACACTGCAGTTGCAAGTAATGCAATAGCATAACCTATTACTGTCCGTGTGAAAATTATATGCACTTATACGTAAAAGACATACAAACAAAACAACTCATTACATGTGAATATGCAGAATATATGAAAGATTCAGATCTGCAAATAAACTATACTAAATCTGTCAAAATACTATAAACTTAAAATATGGATATGCACCAAAACGTTTACCATCTCTTCATGTATGTTGGGTATTGATTGTAAACTAGAATAAATAAAGTAAATAAATACTATAATATAGAACTCCTACAGGTACCGAAGTACAAGAATAATCTAATATAAGACAAAAGTAAAAAGTCTAACGATAAAAATATATGACTGGATGTATATATAGTAAAGATAATTAAATATAATTAAATAAATAAATATGTGTAAAAACATTAAAATAAAATAAAATAATGTGTAAACAACAGGACTTATCAATATTATAATTATATGTGTATGCAAAATTATATAAAATTTATTGAATGAATAGTATATAATACAGTGTAAAATATTGTATGAAATTCCATATTAATTTATATATATTATATATATATATATGAAATATAAGACATAAAAATCTCCTTAAGAATTTGTTTAAAAAGTATTAAATAATGTATACCATACATAAAAAATTTAATACAAACATTGAAATGAAAATAATAAGAATAATAAAAGTTGTTCAAATCATAAAATGTTTCATAAAAGTAATGATTTGATTGAAATACATTCGTTGAGGCCAGGTGGATTGGTGGCATCAAGGTATAATTGCCACCAAGTTTCTCTAAAAGCTATAAGGCTTTTAAGATCACCCCCTCTGGGATCATTTGAAATCACCTCTAAAATAACAAATTTGAAAGTGTGTTGTGCACCCATTGCCTCTATATGTCTGTATAAGGCGTTATTTGTATCCTTGGTCCTGATACTGTACATATGGTCATAAATGCGTTTTTTCAAATAACGTTCAGTTCTACCTACATAGAATGCTGAACAAACATCACATTTAGCCAGGTATATAACCTGTTTGGTATTGCAATTGCCAGATTTACATACTATAATACTATTGTGTCCGTTGTTCAAATGTATCCTGTTCTCACTGGACATATATTTGCAATAGTTGCAAAAGCCACACTTCCTACTAGTAACCTTTCTAATGTTAGTCAAGCACCCTCTTTTGATCTTATGGTGTTGTTCTAATAGTTTTTTCAGATTGCATCCCATCCTATAAACAAATTTCGGTTTTGTACCTAATACATTTACTAGAGCCTGATCATTACTTATCAGGTGCCAGAATTTAAAAATAATTCTTTTAATATTGTCTGCACCTAAACAATATGGTATAATGCATGCTCGTTGAAAACTTGGATTGATTCCATGTTCTTTGAGGATGGGATTATTTTGAATATCTCCTGATCCCAGTAATGGTTTGTATTTTATACCCCATTGACTAATAACATATGATATCACTTCTTCCATCATATCAGGAGGATATCCTCTTTGTCTAAAAAATTCCTGAATTAGAGTTAGTTCCTTATGCAATTCTTCCTCCTCTGAAACCATTCTAGCAGCTCGTATACATTGGCCTTTGAATACATTGTATTTTACTTTGGGAGGATGGCAGCTAGAAAAATCCAGATAATTATTAGAAAATGTGGGTTTCCTATGGATTTTAGATTGTATTTTCCCATTATCATATACTATAAATGTATCTAAATAAGGCAACCCTTTGGGATCATAAGTATGAGTAAATTTCAAAAAATTACTACTGTCATTAATAAAGTCCATAAATTCTAATAATAATTCTTCACTGGCGTGCCAAAGGATGTAAATATCGTCCAAGAATCTTGAATAATATCGGACGTATTGATAGTACTTAGATGGAAACAACACATTATCCTCCCAATTTAACATAACTAAATTGGCGTATATGGGGGCACAAGCTGCCCCCATAGCTACACCTCTAGTCTGTCTGAAAATCTCACCTTCAAAATAGATAAAATTATTATCTAATACTAAGGCCATTAGTTCTACAATCAAACAAATGGTATCCCATTCTAAATCTGTGTGTTTGGTAAGGCTGCTGGAAAAGGCTTGTAAACCTTCCTCCTTGGGTATACATGAAAACAATTCAATCACGTCAATAGTGACTATAAAATACGGGTGACTAATATCAAATTCCTTCACTGGATACTGAGATAAAAAACACCAAGAATCCTTAACCATGTGAGGAATAAAAGAATAAACATTTTTAAGTACCACATCAATAAATTTACCTATTCTGAAGGTTTTAGCATAGCTACCAGAGACAATAGGTCTCAAAGGTGGGTCTTTGGTGTCCTTGTGTGTCTTGGGTATACCCACCATGGTGGCTAATTTTGGATTGTTAACTTTAATAAACCTATAAATGGCGTCAGTAATTCTGGCCTCAACCAAATATTCTTCTATATACGAGTCTATTCTTTGGTAAGCTATATATAGCTCATTCTTAGAAACTGTTGCATAATTACCAGTAGAATACAATATATTATATATCTTCTGTGTATAATTCAAATTATCATAAATGGCAATGCCTCCCCCTTTATCGGGTTTCATTATTCTAATCGAACTATCCCCCTTTAAAGCTTGTAATAAATTACTTTCTTCCTGCGTCAAATTTTGGTATGCCTTCATATTTTTTAATTGATTGTATTCATAATAAATCTCCCTGGTCACTACCTTGTCAAATGTATCAATGATGGGGTGATTAGGTGGTGTGAATTTACTCTTAATAAAAAGATATTGACTGATTTTATCACCCCCTTCATTATCTCTGTATGGAATTCTATCCTTGTAAAAAACTTCTAAGTTGATTTTCCTTATAAATTTCTTAAAATCAATGAAAACATCAGTTAATTTAAAACTCGGATTTGGAATGTATTTCATACCTCTCTCAAACAACATAAAATGTACCTTATCTATGTGCAATCTAGAATAATTATAAATTTTGAAATTGTGGTAAGTATATATGTTGTCATCAATTGAAATTTCATTATTAACAATATCATAACCATAATCAATGCTATCTAAACATATTTCATCACCAATAAAACAATCATTAATATCATCAGAGGGGGTTACCTGTCCCATACATTCCCCCTTACATATAACTTTTGGTACGTTCTTTGATATGGTGGATTCTTGGTTCTCGGGTATTTTTGAAAACCCTGTGTATTATATTCACCATAATCATATACGTCATGGTATTCCCCTCTTACATTATTAGAATTAATATCTTGACTAATATAAGTCCTGTTATTATAACGTTCACAAGTAGGGATATTACGTGTCTTAGGCCAAACATAAGCCAATTGTTGTTGGTATTGGTTTTTATCCCTCATCATTTTATCATTTTTACGTGTACACAAAGTAGAAGCCCATTTATCTGCTTCTGTGTATTGTTTGTTATATAATTTCTCCCAGTCATTAAATAATAAATCATTCACAATCGTAGTATTTAAATCATCTACTTCTTGAATTAATTTACTTAATCTTTCATCATAAAATTTCATTAATAACTTAATGTATTTAAAACCACATTCATCAAATAGGCTATTAAATTCATTTTTACCCGTATCTGTCAAATCAGTACCTATAGGTAATTTAAAAAATCTTAAACCTTTTGGTACTATTTTAGTATCCAAACATTTTTGTAAATACATATTGACCTCTTAACTCTATATAAAACAATCTCAATACACCGACTTAGAAAACTACACTTAAAATTATATACCATGTGATTCATGTTTGGTTATGGCTGGAATCTGGTAGACCCCTGATTCACTTGGAAATCCAGGACTAAAACACATCCAGTATCAACTGACCATTAGCACTATTCAGCAGGCTGGAGATATCATAATGGTCATAATTAGCACACTGTGCACTTTTAGTTGTATGCTCCATTTCTGGAATAAAGAATGCACCAAGATTAATAAAAAATAATGAAGGAAAGCAGTAATTTCATTCATCTCAGCAATTACTGCATTTATTTACTGCAAAACATTTGTCATGGATATTTTTCATCAGGGTGAATGTTACCAGTCTTAATTACTACTTTAGTAACCTGCCAAGTAATAGGAGTGCTCCCAGAAGGCCTTTTACCTTGTTTTATTTACTTTTGTTGTCTGAGTTAATCCTAGTAGTTTTGTTGCCTACTTTCAAAGAAGACCCTTTGTGGTACTAATACAGACCAAGAACATTTATGCATGAAACTATCACCACTTATCTTATTTCTGTTAATAGCCATTGAACTTTTAGCATTGGCAGCAAAGGCAGACAGGACCGCAGTTTACAACTCTCCCGAATAACAGCATGTCAGGAGAGCAACAGTCTCAAATGCTGTACTACCATATCAGTACTGGAATATCAGTTCAAGTACCTAATGTGAGGATGGAACCCAAACCACTGAACTTCTGGGCATCAAAAGTCAGCATGAAACCTTCTGAGCCACTGGCACTGCACAAAGCATCACAACTCGCCATCCCTATACAACCACACACACAAACACATACACACACACATGCACGCACACACAGACACACACACACACATGCACACACACACACACACACACACACACACACACACACACACACACACTCACACACACACACACCTGCACACAAAACATACTTACAAACACCCGCACACAAAACATACTTACACACACACAAAACTGTTTATGTGTACATGTTGTGGTACTTTTTCTTGATTCAGAAACCATCCTTCCATAGTCGCATGGCCTTCTAACATGACAACATGCAGCACCATGAAGGGCTGGCCTCATGGCCTTGCTGAATGCTAAGGAGGAAAAATGGGATAGAGTGAGGCACTAGACACCAAGGATGAGTCTTTAAAGTGTCATACTTGCACCAATGGCAATACTGGAAATCAAACCACCACAGCTTAATAGATATGTGCAGTAATGGCTCTAAAGTAGTATGGGGGTGGGAAGAACCACAGGAGGACAGAGAGGGTAGGGTCAGACCAGCAGCTGTTTAAGCTGAATGGTGTAGAAAGTGGCAAGCATTAGACTCCTATTAGTAGCCAAGAAGCAGATTTGCTCTCCAGATCCTTATATATATTAATTAGGTCTCCTGTCTTATGCCTTATGAATATGGCACAGTAAAAAATACAATAGTGTAATACAAACTAATCTTATACATTTTCAAAGACTATAAAGGGAAGGTACGTCCCTAGCATGTTGAATTCATTTTGAAGAAAAGGAACTATTATCTTATGGAAAGCCTGTCTGGGGGTCCATGGATAAGTGTCAGCTTGATGATTACAACCTTCTACCAATCTTTGATCATTTTTGAATCATAATTTACTATTGCCCAACTTCAGAGCAGTGCATTTAGAATGCCTTGGAGCTGTCATTGTATGTATCTGTGTTTTTAATATCCTGAATGTGGTGTTATAAAATCAGCCATCCAGCCTCTAACCCAGTCTGAACATTTACTAGGCCTATAGTATGAGACTTAGCTAGAATCTGTTAAGGGCAACCAACAGGACCAATCAAATTGTCCTTGTTTTCTACTGACTTTCTAATGTGCTTAGTGTGCACTGGAGACGAAATAGGACACACTGTGGGTTAGTAGAAGACCATCACAGCAAATGCAAATTGATGATTGGTCAGCTGTGTTCCGCAGCAGGAATCAGTACTGACTCACAAAATTCCAGCACAAAGCACAGGGTTCCCAAAAAGAATGCGAATCTGGATTTGGACAATGATATCAGTGGTGGTTCTAGCTAAGCTGTAGTGTGAGCAGTCAAATAAAAGTATGCCATTTGAAGACTGGCTATGATTAGTTATTCTGCCAATTCTCTTTTAAACCTAACAGTTAACACATTGCAGTTGTGAAGTTTTTATTATTTTAAATGTGTGTGAAGTGCCACACCTAGACTATTCCAAGTTTAAATTCAACTTTAGGTTCATTGCAGCACATTAGAAAAGAAATGACAATATACAAATAATAAAAACAATAATTTCAAGACAACCCATTATAATAAAAAATAAACATGGATTTAAAACTATAAAGGAAGCAAATCATGAGGCAATATTTTTTAGACATTAGGCATTAAGATCCATTCTAAAAAGATAAGATTTCAGGGAACTCTTAAAGCTGCTCAGTCTTGAAAACTCTTTAAGCACCTTCGTAGAGGGCTCCAAAGGTGGGGACCATGACAGGTGAAGGAACAGTTCCCAGCTGTCTCCAAATGCATGTTCAAAATCAAGCAAGCCACAATGTGTATGGCATAAGAAGGTGGATACCATCTCAGTAATTCCTGAAGATTGGGGGACCCAAGTCATTTTATAGATAATTATTTGTGCAGCTGAGTTTACTACCATGGATGGGACACTTCCATCAATTTACCCGGTTTTCCCTGAAGATGGTGTATTCTCACAGGTTTTTATACTTAGTAAACTGTGTAAATGGTGTAGCCTTCTGCAGTGGGGGGGGTTGTGGGAACTTATGCTGGGTCTATATTATATCAGCAAAATGTAAATACATTGAATATCTCTTCAGCGACCCTTTTTCAGAGAAAGCAAAACTCCACGAATGATCATTACATCAAAATTTTTCCCATGGTAAGTTAGCAGTGGGCCAATGTAACGATCACATAAAAACAGAAAAATTTAAAACCCACCCTGGTGGGGGGCTGCGTACCCCCCAACCCACCCCCCCAACTAAACATACCAACTCCAAGATCGCACTACAGTGGGGAAAAGGACACATTCCCAAAAACAGCCCACTCTACTTACCGTGGGAAAAAAAACAGATATTTATTTCCAAAGAAATAGACTGCTATGAATTTTAAATAATGTGTATCAGTTGCACTCTAGCCATGTGATTAATAATGCATAGATGGTCAAAATGCACATTCACTGAAAGCAGTCAGTGAGGTCTGGGTTTGCCCTTGTTCCAAAGTGCAGTGATCTCAGTGTTGATTAGACTAAGCTTGTACTGCAGAAGTCAATGGCGACTATGGAACAGACTTGCCCCAACAGTAAAAGAAGTACTTTCAAAAAGTGAGTTAGTTTACTTTCAAAAAGTAAATGAATCAGTTATCTTATAACTGACTCGCTTTCCAGGAAGTGAATTTTAATGCAATACATTTGAAGCACATATTTCAAGTTCAAGAAAGCAATGTAGGGAAACAGAAATTGTAGGCATGGATCATACCATGATGAGAATGACTGCTAAAAACTGCATGTCACTTATAAGGGCAGTATAAAAGAATGACAGCTGTAAATGATAGCTCTTGCACTGAATCCGAAACAGTAATCATAAATGAAAGCATTTTCACCAGAATTAATCCAAAAACATATTAAAGAACAGTAAGATTAGAGCTTCTCCTTCTAATAAAAAAAACAGACACCACCAAGAAAATAATATTGAAGACTGCAGTTTCAGTTAAGAGTAACAAAAACAAGAAGAAAATGTGTTTTCCGGAAATTACTGGAACAGCACTGCTAAAGTTTGTTAGCTATCTTAATCAGGTCTATCGTCTCCTTATTTATTTAATAAGGTTTATCTTTAAAAGGTCACAACACATGTGTGTGACTCGTCAAATATCCAACTCTAAAGGTTGGAAACTGCACTTTCGAATGCTTAAAACAACAAAAAGTGCTGAACAACGAATTCAACATTCTGGGAATGTCGAATGTTTTTGAAACACCCCTTACTTCCAGATCTCACCGAACACCTTTATGCAGGGGGGTAAGCAAAAAAGCTACAAATAAGCAATCCGTATTAGACTGGATCCTTACTAATCACCCCAATACAGCTCATCAGTGTGGTGTATTATCCAACTCTCTAAGTGACCATAATCCCACTTTTAATCTTTGACATAAACTTAAAACCAATAACTCTCCCTCCGTACTTCAAACCCATTCCCATAAACATTTTCCCACTACTCACTTTTTAGATGCCTTAACATCCTGTAACTGGTTACCCTTTAAATTCCTCCCACTCGACAAGGCAGTTGATTACTTTAACTCCATGTTCCTAAATATTCTGGACTGCCTAGCCCCACTTAGAACAATTAGGATTCGTAGTAGCCCAGCTCCCTGGCTACAGAAAACCACAAGATCCTTACTCAAGGAAAGGGGTAAAGCTTGGAAGATCTAGCACCAAGTCAAAACACCCATAACTAGGCAGGCCTTTCTTGAACTTTGCAATAAAGCAAAAAAAAAAAAACAAATTAGGACTGATAAACAAAATCATTACATTTCCTTGCAAAGGAAACAAAAATTCTGGGCACCAGTTAACAGCATTCTCCATCCCGGTAAATCTACTACCCCCTCACCCAATATAACAGAAACAAACTCAGATATAGCTTCCAGCTTCAATAGCTATTTTACCTCATCTATTCTTAAACTAATAAACAATACTAATCCCACCAATCTCACACAATCTCCTAAGGTTCAAAATAAATTACTCCTTTCTCATTCTCACTAATACCTACATCAACTATCCAAAAACTATTATCTAAACTCAGACCTAACACTCTCGCTGCAGACAATCTCCCTACAAAGTATCCCCAGCTTGCATCCAAGGGCATAGCTTACCCTGTCTCCTTACTGATAAATAGATCTATCACTGAACAAACCATTCCAACCTTGTGGAAAACCTCTTTCATCATTCCCCTTCATAAGGGTGGTCCATCTACTGACCTTTCTAACTATCGTCCCATTGCAATCCTATCACAAAAGATAATATAAACACTGAGAAAATTGAAGCTTTTTTATATGGATATGGATAGTAAGATACAAGAAGTTAAAATGTTTTTAGTCCCTTTAGTCTTATACACAGGTCAAGTATATTTTTATCAAGCAGAGGAGACGTTGTGGGTAGCAATTAATAAAGAGCTGAAGGACTTTATCTGGGAGAGAAGACAGCAATAGTCAAGTGGGATAAAACTGATTCTTCCAGTAGAACGAGGCAGATTGGGATTACCCAATTTGAAGGGGCATTTCAGAGCTACACAGTTAAGACTCATACATAACACATGTATTTATTTGGACTGCAGGTTAGAGATTGCCTTCCGTATCAGGGACTGATAAAATATAGGTAAAGAGAAAGAGATGGGGGGGGGGGCTAAATAAAAGACCAGCACTGGTAGTGTTTTTAATAGAATCTGGAACAGAAGCTGCCATTAAAAAAAGAATAATTAGTACAGCATATAAAATATTGCATGAAAGCTATAAGAATCAATCAGAGAATGATAGAAAAGCTCGGGAAGAGGGATTGGATAAGCAATTCACAAAAAAGAATGGAAAGATATTTGCATGTTTCCCAAAGATGCAACAAAATCTAGAAGATTCAAGATTTTTGCTGGACATGCTTACAAAGATATTTTTATACCCCAAGTAGACTCTAGAGATTTTTTCCTCAGGCAGACAGCAAAAGTTGGAGGTGTGAAGGGGAAGACAGAGGTAGTTGGGAACATATTTTCTGGGAGTCCGGTGAATTGCTGGAATTTAAGGATTCCTTGCAGGATACACTGTCAGACATGCTGGGGTGGCAGATTGGTCTGATGAGGAGATGATTTTTCTGAGCTATGATACAGAATAGAAATTGTCTAGACATGGTAAGGCCTTGCTGTGTCTAATAATAGTGGTTGCCAAAAAAGTAATTACTAGAAAGTGGAAATCAAAATCTAAACCAACCGTACTGGAAGTAGTAAATATAGCAACAGAGATAAAACAAATGAAACTGAGATCTTTAGAAAGGGGTATGTGCAAGCTACATAAGATAAAAATGGGAATTGTGGGAACAATACATACAAGGGAGGAATGAGGTTTAAAATGCAGCAGGACTTAAATGAGCTATCTAATGTTTGAGTGAGAAAAAATGGACAGATCATAAGTGATGTATAATGTTTGCAATTGGGGTGTGTCCTTATGGTTTGTGATGTAAAATGCTTGCAACTAGGATTGTGTTGGTGTGGTTTGTTTTCATTTATATAAATGTATGACTGCCTATGTAGTAAGTGATGGCTTAATAAAGATGTTTCTTGTTTAAAAAAGGCAGGAACTGAATAATGTAATATATCTTAGGTTATATGATATATAGCAATATATGTGAAGTATAATATTTGTTATGTTAGTATAGTTTGATTACTTTATATGAATGGAAATTTGCTGGTCGCAAGTAATAATTCAGTAAAGGTGTTCAGAAAAAAAAATGGCAGTTCTTATCTATCTTCATAGAATTTGGTTTCTGTACTATAAATTTTATTTTTTAAAAAACTGAGGACCTTCACTGAGTTAAGTTGTCACTGTTGAAGCTTTAGAACCTATCATTATATAAATATATAAATTATATTTAAACATTTGAACATGTTAATGAGATGTACAGGTGAACTGTAATTTTGGATTGAGTAATCATGGCTTTGAATGTGATATTGTTAATTCAATCAAGTGTTTGGCTATTGTGCCTATATTTTGATCAAAGATGAAATTACTACTCTGTTGTTCATAAACCTAACTTTAGTGGCTTTAGTCGTTGTCTGTTTGCTGTGAAATCAACAGCAGCATCTAGTTTGTTAGCATTTGTTTGGCTCTCAAAACCATTTTTTGACTACTGGCAGAAAGCCATACTTAGAAAGTTGTGTGGACATTAAACTAAAATGCATCCAGCTAGTACAGGATGTGCAAAGAAAATATGTGAGCGTGATGAACAGGATGAGAAGAATAACATATGAAAATAGACTGAAGACACTGTATGCCTACACTCTGTAGAATCCAGGATATAACACTATCTCATTGTGTTATCAGTGATAAGAATGGAGGACCACAGGTGAGAATAAATAATAAGGGATGCAGAGAGCTGTGAGTGGCAGCTACAGGAAAGAAAGTGGAAGTACGTTTAATATTCAGTTAGTGATCGATTCTGAAATACACACATTACAATACCAAGGAAAAGTGATCCAGTAAGGATTTGAACCACAGTTATTGCACACAAAATAATTTATTGAGCACTTTCATCCCCAAAGAAAACACAGAACTTCATCAGAATACAACCATTAACAACACACTTCCTTATATATATACCCATATAATTGATCATTAATTAAATAAGTGGTAAAAACTTTTTTACAAAAAAAAAAAAACTGTCAAGAGATATCAAGCAATATGATAACAGTGAAGCATACCCCATTAAAAACTATCTGACTTCCTCTAAGATGAAATGGTCTTATCCCACACATAAACATATTAGTAGTACAGGTAGCACAGGTGAATTTTAACCGGAAGGTTGCTGTTGAGAATCATTTAGATGAAGTATCAGATGTAGGGCATTCTAATTTTCTCTCTGAAAATTTTGATTGCCTTGTTTTTTACCCTTCACAGGTCAGAACACCTGGCAAATTGTTCCAAATCATTTGTAGTTCCAGGTTCAAGTACCTCGAAATCTTATCCAGTATTTCACAAGAATTGCCAGCCCAAGAAGACAGGGAGAAGAGGAGATATTGATTATGGATGGGAACGGGTTGTGGCCTCCTACAAGGGTTATTACATTTCGGTAAATGAGGAGCCATGTTGTAAATAGGCTCTAACCATCTATCTATTAGGACAGCCAAGGGGTAGATTTTTGAACCTGAGCAGCAACTATTGGTATAAAAGGGGGGTTAATAATATCCTTGTAAATTTTAGATATACTTGCATACTGTATACCAGAAGCAAGAGAGATGGAACACAGCTGTTATCAGAGGCAACAATACTGCCTTTAATTGTCATACTTTTGCAGAATGCAGTATATTATCTGAAACTTTGTAAGCCACTGAATTTATCTAATAGTGTGTATAACTCTGTGCACTCTGAATAAATTTTTGGCATAAACTGAAACCTATGCTTGATTGTGAGTACAAGATTATAAAACAGAAATTGATATTCTAAGTAGTGCAATTTGATAAGCATTTAAGGCAACCAAGTATACTGTATCATAAAAGATGTTAGGCATTTGATGTGATTTAAATGATTCATACTGTGCATTACAAAATTATTTTCAGATCTAGGTATTTAGCAATAGGAATAAAGCCAATGGTCAGAGATGTAAATGTGATACTATTAGGAACACAGGAACATAAGAACAATACTAGGCAAGCAAACACAAAGACTATAAGATACCTAGCCACATTAAATATATTAATCAAGGTGTGGATAGTGACCACAACGCAACTTGCATCCTGCTATAGCCTGCAAGTTTGTAAAGGCCAGCAATACTGTGCACATATTTGAGCAGGTCAGCAAGACAATGCAAAAGTTGCAAAGAGCTCTTTAGCTTACCAAAGTTAAAAGCTATGTCAATATACATATTTCTCCAAACAGAATACTTTGGGAAAAAAGTCTATTAAGAGTGCGGACACAGCTAGCAAACAGGAACACTATTAACAGTACTTTACTGAGGGTCAAAAATCATAAACCTGAGCATTGTGCTCCACAGAGTACTAGTTTTGCTCCTCAGAATATTGACTGTGCTCCTTGAGATACTGAAGATATCATGCAGAGTAATTCTGAATCATTTACTTGCCTAAGCTAACAGGAAAGTATCATATTAAGGTTTCACCTGAGGTAGTACTTGCCTCATGCAGACTAATTCTGGTTTGTTTACTGTTCTATCCTGTCTACCAAGAGAGTATCATGGTATCATGTTAATATTTCACGAGGTAGTCCAAGTTACACATGCATCAAGAAGACTTCGACTTGCAGTTAGAAGCAGACCTGAGCAAGAATTAATGTGCATGGACACTATGTGAGTAATTGTTAAGTAAATTGAACTGAATAGGTCTAAAGGATCTATAAATATTCCAAATAGTCTTGCTTCATATCTAGTGCCATTGAAAGTTGTGAAGCAAAGTTGTTTTTTATAAGTATTGGCCCTCAAGTCAAACAAATGGATCAAAAGTGAGTATTATCCACTTCAGAATGGACATTGTCACAGCTATTACTAATAGTACTTTCTTCACTGTTGATTGTTACTGTTCAAGGGTGCTGACAAATTAGGTTACAAGAAGCTAGTTTCAGGTTTGCAAAATTGCCTTTTAGTAGTTCATCTGCCTCAGAAATGTTTCAACGAGCAGTAGCTGAACTGGTTACAGGGTTAGAAGACATGTTCAATATAACTGCTGATCTTCTGGTGTGGGAAATTATTAAACAGGGCATAAACAGGGCATGACCCATGGCTTATCAACATGCTGCATAAATTAAAGCAAACTGGCCTAAAGTTTATCAACAGTAAATTTCATATTTGTATATCCATTCTTTGAAATATAGGACATATTTAGACTTCTGTAGGTATCAAACCAGACTCTGATTACATCAATGCAATTGTAGCTATACAGAAAGTACATAATCATTTCTTTTGAATTTTATTCATAGAATGCAATATATTTCAACTTCATTTCAAATTTGTCATATAAAACACTCAGCTGCTAGAGCATGACATTTTGTTTTAGTCACTGGAACAATACTGGAATATCAAGATCTTGAAAAAGTTGATCAGTGGCTCAAGTGTCAAGGATAGAGGGGTGTACCAGTCCCAGGTGGGATGGTGCTTGTTCATGTTGATCCTTTAGAGAAGGTGTGGTCCAAAGCAGGGAGTTGCCTTCAAATATATTCAAAGAGTGCAGGAGGCAGGGGAGGGAGTGGGAAAGACATATAAAGAACTTCCTCCTCTAGACAGATGACAATATGGCTGGGCCCCTGGATGCCTTTACGATTCATGACCAGCTCCAGAAAAACTGGAATAAGTCCAAGGGGTAGTAGATAAGCTCGTAGACCTGGAGCAGACATGGGGCACTGGGCAGCTGGGCTGATTAATTGTGTTGCAAAAGTAATATCAGACATGTCCCATAGTTCATGAACCAGGAATTCCATATGAGGTAATGAAAATTTAAATGTATTACCACAAGTTGTAGCTATCCAGAGAGCAATAGGAAAGTGGAATAAATAGTTTAAATGATCAAAAATTAGATTAGAAAATGTGCCAGTTCTGAAAATTCAGGTTGATGCATTTCAGTTCTGGAATATGGAGATATTTATTTATTATTTATTTATTTCCAATCTGATGACCGGGGATGTCCACTGGGCTTAGTGAGCCCATTTTCAGTGGAGGCCCGGGGAGAAAAGTTACATATATAATCATAGTAAAGAAGACAATTTCATACTAGAGAACAGGAATAAATTCTTTGATTACATAGTATCTAAATATTTAGGATGGCAGTGGTAACTTAATTGAGAGGGAGAATAAAGTCTTAGAAGGAAAAAGAAAAAAGGTTGGATGGGTTATTTATAATACATACAATTATGTTATTTACAATATGTACATTTATGTTAGGTTAGCTTGTACTCAGAGTTAATCAGGAGTTTAAGGGGTGGATTGATTATCAGGCTAGGTGGGGAGAGTGCAGTTGCATTTCCTGTTAGAGGAAAGGTAGGAATGTAGCTGAGTTTTAAAGTTGTCAAAGTTTTCACAAGTCCTGAGAGAGGAAGGAAGAGAATTCCATTTTTTATCTAAGGAAAAAGATAGAAGAAGCTGACCAGCAGGATAATTGAGTTTGCAGACAGTGATTAGGTTTTTGTGAGTAGATATTAAGAGTTCTCTGAGGGGTGTAAGGCTGAAGGATGTTGGTTAGTGCTGGGCACTTAGTAGGTTGAAAAATTAGTCTGTGGGCTGTAGTAATTTGGAGATAGTCTAGATTGCTGGAGAGTTCAAGCCAATTTAACAAATGAAGGGCAGTACAATGATGGGAGGAGAATTTGGCTTTGGTTGCAATTTTAGAAATCTTATTATAACAGACTTCCAATTTGGAGGAGAGAGAGGCAGATAAGTTAGTAGAGGAGCACCATACATTAGTGAGGGGAGTAGATAGGTAGTGGTGAGAGTTTGTCTGGTGGAAGGAGAGAGAAAGTGGATGTTTCTGTATAGCATACCAAGTTTTATATGGGTTTTCTTAATTTTTGCTGGATGTGAGTGTCAAATTGTAGGTGTTCATCAATAGTAACCCCAAGTAGTTTAGCGAAGGGAACAACCTCTATAGTAGAGTTGTTTTGGCTAATAATTTGGAATGAGTTTTTATCAAGAAGGTAAGCTTTTGAGGGAGAGAATAATAATATTTTGGATTTATTGGCATTTAGCGAAAGGTGGTTTTCAGTGGTGGAGAAAGCAGTTTGGGTCACTGTTTGAAGCTCTGAGAGGTTAGAAGTGCAGCAGACTAAAGCTGAATTGTCTGCATATTGTGCAATTTTGGTGTTGGGTATGGCTTTGTGGAAATTATTAATAAAGATGTTGAATAGCATTGGACAGAGTATGGATCCCTGGGGTAACCCAGTGGGGGTAGGAAGGAAGACTGAGGTGCCTTTCCCCCATTTCATAGCTTGAGACCTGTCAGACAGGTAGACTGAGAACCAGGAGAAGGTATTCTGGGAGAGATTAAGGTTATAAAGGTGGTTCAAGAGATGGGTGTGGGAGATGGTATCAAATGCCTTGGACAGATCTTGTAGAACTGTTGATACTATTTTTCTAGAGTCACAGGCAAGATTTAGTGTGTCTAAGGAGAGAAGGGCAGTGATAGTACTATGGCCAGGTCAGAAGCCGTGTTGGGTTGAAGTGATTAGTTGGCGATTGGCTAAGAATGGCATAAGCTGAAGGTAGATGCATTTTTCCAGAAGTTTTGAGATTGGGGAGAGGATAGCTATGGGGCAGTAGTTAGAGTTGCTATTGTTTTTGCTCCCTTTATGGAGAGGTAGAATAAAGGCAGCATGCCATAATTTGGGCACATAAGATTCCTGCATGGATCTGTTGATCAAGATGCTAATGGGGAGAATGATACCATCTGCGGCTATTTTTAGGAAGGAAGATGGGATATTGTCATGGGCATTGGAGCATGGTTCTAATTTAGAGAGTACTTTTTTTATGTGGGAGGTTGAAATGGGATTAAGTTCAAATATTGGAGGATTGGGGGCAAAGGGTGGTGTAGGGGATGAGGACGATTGGACAGGTTGAGGGGAAGGGTTATTGTTAGGGAAGGTCTTGGTCAGTTCTGCTATAGAGTTGGTGAAGGAGTTGAATAGAGGCGCTATTTCAGGATCGGATTTGCTGGTGTCAGGGCAGGGGTTGTTTTTGGTACCTGAGTTGAGAAGAGAATTAATTAAATGTTTTCGGGTTAGACTGGAGTTTGATATAGTAGGACTTTTTGTCTCTGATGATTTGTTTTTTAGTGAGGTTGCGGAGTGGTTTATATTTAATAAACGTTTCTGGCTGCTTGTTTTGATGGTATGTTTTCCAGGATTTATCTCTTTGTAGCATATGTTTTTTGGTATCTTTGGTTAGCCATGGGGCAGTCTTGGTTTTTACTCTTTTTGTTCTTGGTGGAGCTAGGGAGTTGAGGATGTTTAAGAAGGTTGAGTTGAAAAATTCTATGGCATTGTCTAGTGGAAGAGTTTGTAGGGGGTTCCAGTTGGTTTTAGGGAGTCAGAGAAAGTAGTAGGCTTAAAGTTTGTGAGGTTACATGTGTGAATATATTGGTGTAGATGAGGAGAGGAGTGGGTAGCTCGGTGTATGAAAGCTGGCAAGTGGTCTCCTATAGGATCAGGTATAATGCCAGAGTTTAAGACTTTATAAGGATGGGATGCTAGGATCCAGTCTAGTGTGGTACCTTGGGGGGTTGTTTTGTTGGGTCTGGTAATGGAGTTAGTTGGGTATAGTTAAATAGATTGATGGATATGGTAGGAGTAGAGTTGTTGATTTTATTCCAATCGATATTTACATCTCCAAGTATGAAGGTCTCTAGCTTAATATTGGTAGAGGTTCAGAGGAGAATTTCTTCAAGAGTAGTGGTGTTATTACCAGCGGGAAATTTAGAGGGCAATGATACAAATGCTTTTGTGGTTATTTTTAGTAGGCCTATTACTAGTTCTGCATTGTTGAATGGAGAGATAGGATTGGGGTAGGGATGGATGGCAGGTTAGAGTAGATTAAGGCTACCCCACCCATTTTTCTATTTAAGCGATCGTGTCTGAGGGATTGGAATCCAGGAGGGAGGGAGGATTTCAGAGTCACAAATATGAGGTTTTAGCCAGGTTTTTTAGATGGCTACAATGTCAGGCAGGTTGTAGTTTAGCCAAGCATGAAAATGGGCTACTTTATTTCTTAGACTTTGGGCAGTGATGGTGAAAAAATTTGAGGTATTTATGGTTGGTTTTATTGCTTGTGTGAGGGAGAGTGGGACTAGAGGAAGTATTTGGTCCAGGATTTGGGTGTATGTCCCCTGCTAAGCAGAAGTAGTTGAGAAAGGGTAGTAGTATTTTTGATTTGGTCTTTAATAGTTGTGGACAGTAAGATATTAGTTTAGGTTTGTAGTATTTAATTGAAGGGGGGAAACGTTTTATCCTGAAGTAGTAGAGCGGGTTGGGTTGAACTAGAGAGGCAGATATGTTGTGGAAGTGTGTTTTAGTGGGATGAGGAAGGAGATTGGGAGTGGGGGGGTGGGGGGTAGGACAGGAAAGAGGGTGGAGTTGGTTATAGGAGTAGGAGGTAGCATGGTATAAAGGGAGTAAGAATAGAATGCAGATAGATGGGGTGAGAATGGTTTAAGGTAGAAGACAAGGCATGGTAGAGAAGTATATGTGTATATTAGCAGTATAAAATGAGTAAGGCAGATTGTATATGTGTATAGATGGAGTAGAAATAGGGTGGCTGACATAAATCACCAGCTGTAGCTGAAGCATGGGAGCTTAGGGAAAGTACAGGAACAGCATAGGTGAGTCTATGCTGGGTAGTGTGGAGGGAGAAAGGTAATAAAACAATGCACAAGTAAATGCAGGCCAGTGGAGTAAATATGCTGAGAGAGAGTGGGGGATTGCTTGGGAGAGAACAGAAAAATGATACAAGTGATCTTTACACTAAGTGGTTGAGCAGTGCCACCTAGTGGCAAAATAGACAAAGAAAAAAATGCTGTAGGATCCTGTAACTTAAGAAAGCTATGTTAGGCTGTAATGGGTCTTGGGGGGGGGGGATAGGCCAGAAAAGTGGTGGATAACCAATAGTATAATGTAAAGGGCTGGCCCTGATTAGGTTGCAATTTTTGTTATGGGGATGGGGATGGGGAGGATCAGAATAGACCAGAAAAGTGGTGGCTAGCCAATAGTATGACGAGGGGGGCTGGCCCTGATTTCACAGATATGCAAGTCTACAGAAACAGTAAGAAAAGGCAGCGGGTACTCTGACTTGCTTGTTTTGCATACCTTTCTTACTGAAATAAGATAAGCCAATTTTACCAAGGAGTTGTGGAAGTTAGGAAGACAAAAGAAAATGTTTAGTAAAAGTAGAAAAACTGCAGAGCATACAAATAGTACAGCATATAAAGACAGATTGCAGTTAGAAGTACAGAATGGGGGGACAGCTAATGTCCTGAAACAATCAGGAAAATCAGTAGGTACTTTGGACTTACTTGTTTTGCATACTTTTCTTTTGAAATAAAATAAAAAACACTTGTAACCAGGAGTGTGTGGGATTTAGGAATACCACAATTTATAGGAGAAAGGGTTTAGGAATACTAGAAAAACAGCAGGGCTTTCAAATAGATGAAACAGCTTGCAAAGTGAGACTGTTGTTAGGAAGTACAGTATGGGGAGGGGGCAAGCTAACATCCGTGATGGAGTGCTTTACTTAAAAATAGAAATTAAACAAGGGCTAGAAATTAAGTTTGTCTAGAGGATAAAACATACTTTCTGTATATTTTGAAAATAACACTCATCCCAAGGTTGCCCGGTTCTGTTAAAGTGCACTGCAGTCCAATAGATCAAACTTGGCTTGGTGGGGATCCAGTGAAAGTACATTAAAAGGAGAAGTTTCTGTACATTTTGAAAATAGCACTCATCCCAAGGTTGCCCAGTTCTGTTAAAGAACACTGCAGGCCAATAGATCAAACTTGGCTTGGTGGGGATCCAGGGAAAGTAGATTAAAAGGAGAAGTTTCTGTATATTTTGAAAATAGCACTCATCCCAAGGTTGCCCGGTTCTGTTAAAGAGCACTGCAGGCCAATAGATCAAACTTGGCTTAGTGGGGATCCAGGGAAAGTAGATTATAAGGAGAAGCTTAGGTATGAGCACTCCATCCAACGAGACAAGCAGCTACACCAAGGGGATTTTAAAAATGGTTCCTGTAATTTAAGAAAGCTAGGTTAGGCTGTGATATGGTTTGTAACCTTTAGGACTTTCATCTGTACATAAGAAAGGTCAAAATTAATAAAGCCTACTATAAGCTGACTATTGCTACAACATCTAAAGATAACCACAAACATTTATTTGAGTATGTCAGGAATCACAAGAGCAATGCATAGTATTGCATTGAGTTAATATCTGATTAACACATTCAGACCTAGACGATATTTTGAAAAACACTTGTAGACAAATTTGTCTCAAGTTTCTCCTCTCTTCCCCTGCAATGCTTTTACTGCCTTGCCATCAAATTACTACCATCTCCCCATTATCTCTGCAGAGCAAGTATTAAATGCCCTTTCCAAAACTAGCTCTTTGGTTTGGAAAGTACATTTGTCTGTTATAAACTGCCTTGCCATCTGTCCTGTATACCCATTTAACCTCCGGATGTCCACTGGTTATGTTCTTGAAACCTGGAGAAGAGCTAATGTAGTCCCCATCCACAAGGACAGTTCAGTCAGTGACCTGAAGCTATAGATGAATTAGCCTCACAAGCCGCATATGTACTCTTAGCAAGCAAAAATGCCTAACACGGTGTGTGTTACTGTGTAAATAATGCCTGCCCATGGATGTTATGAGGCCCAGTACTGCTGTATCATTCCATTTGGGAAGCAAGAACACCCGTATAGCTACCACATAAATGACATCACCCTTAAAATTGATACAGTCATTAAATACCTGACCCTGTATATTGATAATGAACTCTCTTTTGGCCAGAATGTATTGACTGCAGTTAAAAAAAAACTTTTCAAATTACCCAGCTACAGGCCTAAGCAAGTTACAATTCCCCTGTGCTCTGCTCATATTAGAACCATAATTGAAAATAATGCTTCCTTTGGCAATGCATCTGTCCAGGCACATGGTTCAACTAGGAAAAAAAATAATGTTTCCTCACAAAACCCTAAGATACATGGAACATCTAAAAATTCTATCAATCTATTCTGTCTTCTTGGTTATTTCAGCCTGTCCCACATGGTGGCTAATCCTATACTCCCTGACAATGTGAATGTTAATTAAACTGAATATCCACTTTTTTTTTCTTTTGGCTTTTCCCGGTTAGGGGTTGCCACAGCAGAACTCCAGTCTGCTAATGACTGGCAGTTGATTTTTATGGTGCCAAGGTGCCAGTCCAATGCCCAACCTTCAACGAAGGCATGCCCATTCACACATGTCTTTTGAATGCCACTCGACCATGGGGAGGACATGCACACTCCACACAGAAGGTGCTCCAGCTGAGAATTGAACAGGAGAACCTCTTGCTGTGAGGCGACAAGGCTACCACTTCACCACCATGGCTTCAAACTGAATATGCACTGCAGGGACCTAAATCTACACCATTATGTAAACAGGACCTGCTGGTGAGATAAATATCTATCCCAAAGACTTCCCTACCTCTGGAAAAATTCCAGCTCCACAACAAATAAAGCATACCCCTTGCTACCTCTAAATCTAATTTACACAACTGAATGTGCAACCATAAATTCTCTCCTGATGGGGGTACTAAGTAAACTGCAGTGGATAGGTTCCTGAAGATCTTTGCAACTGATTGCCTAGTACGAGCCTAAGAAATTACTTATTAATGGGAAGGCATCTTAAAGCTTAAGTACTTGCCACATATGTACTACGACTACCAAAAAATAAAAGGAATGAAGCTGAGATACTAAAAGAAAGGCAGTTCTGGAAGAATCTTTCAGAGGTGCAAAAAGGGAAAGAGAGCAGGTTCACAGAAAATTAAATGTACCTTCTCTAGAGATGTTTAAATACATTGAAGAAACAGCATTCATATAATATGCAATATGATCTGGAAGCTGTACTGGTGTTTAATTACAAAAACTCTAGTGTGTTACCTGAAAGATATAATTTAGAGAAAACACCACCTTCACTTTATACACACACCTCTTCATGTAGTTCTAAAGCTTAATGCCAAGACTTAGAAAATCAGAAAGTGTTTAAGATAAGTCATGATACAAGTGTTTCTTTTCAACCAAATGCTAAGCCAGGTAGTACCTAATAAAATCCCCTGTGAAAATGTATTCAAGATATAAAGAAAAAAATCAGAGTATGACCGTACATAATGCTGATACCTTTCCCTGAATAACTCTAAGATAATTATTTTTCAAGAAAAAGAATGTTAATTACTACATTAATATTTATCACGACACCCATAGTAATGTTGTAGTATTTTGTGTAAGAATTTGAAATCAGTGCATGCAGTTGTAATTATTTATATCAAATTCATTCTTCTTTAAAAGTAAGGGAATAATCTTTCAGGGGAGTTACCAGTAATTGGGCATGTGTAGCATGTGACATGTGACTTCTACATCAGGGCAGTTCAGTAAATGCACTTGTTGAATGCACACCTAACGCCTCTTCACTCGATTTGCTTGATTATGTGTATGCTGTTATGTACATACCTACACAGCTTTATTTTAGGAATAAGTTTGAGATGCACACTGCAGTTATAGCACTTACTAAAATACAAATATTTTCTTTAATATATGAAACTCACTTGCCATGACTTAGAAAATAAATTCTACACAAAAAGAAAGGGCTCACTGAAACAAAAAGTGATAAATCCAATTAACTTTCTCACTTAAACCAAAACAGATTATGACCTTATTTTTTTTTTCTGTTTATTTCTTTGCAGCTTCTCTGGGTCCTGCTCTCATCTACATTCCTTGGTCTTTTGTGTCAAAGGTTGGCTGCACGACTGGGAGTTGTTACTGGACTGCATCTAGCAGAGATCTGTTACCTTTATTATCAAAAGGTAAGCAAAGGGAAAAAAATGGTCAGTGAGCTGTATTTTACAGAGTGGATCTCCATAGTGTAAGTTAAAATGAACCGTGCCAGCAGAGTAAGACCAGAGTATCTGTGACCATATAACGTACCTCCCCACAAGCACATTCTGATTACAGAGTTAAATACGACTCTCAGGATGGATACAGTTTGACTTCAGGGGCTATATAATCCCTCATCTAGTACAGTGCCTGCCTGAATTCAGAACCATATTTGTGTGAGACTCATCCAGAAGCACATATTAAGCATCCTACTAACTATTGCATGTATTCTTAGGGAGTGTTTATGATTTGCTTCTCTTATGTGGCACTTTTACTTGTGGTAGAAGGTTAGCTAGCATTTAGCTTATAAAATGTCATCTACTCTTGGTGCTTTTTAAAGATGTTCTGACATGGCTTTTTGGCCATAGGCATCCTTATAAAGAGAAGGACTTCAGCGTGGCAGCACATGGACTGCAGCAGTCCCAATATTACATGTCCAAGAGTGGACACATCAGGCTGTGCTTATCAGCCCTTCACCAGTGACGTTATCTATATCAGGTTCTGCAGGTCAGTATGGGAGATTCACCAATGTGGATGGTGACTAAAAACCAAAGGTAGATGTGCCATCCTTGTTCACTGACACAAAGACTGGAACACAGAAATCATGGGGTATCTTGATTTTTTTGGGTAACACAGATTTTTTTGTAACAGCTACTTCATGGTTTCAGATAGTATGAGTTCTTTATTGATAACTAAACACAAAAGTGATAGTACACTGCAAAGCATAGGATGATTAAATTACCTTTGTGTGATCATCCTATTTATGCCATTCACATGTAAATTAGTGCGCCTTCTTTCACAGAAGAAATGTAAATTCTTATTAACATTAAACTTAAAATATTCTCAAACTAATAATATAAAAAGAAATGTACATGAAAGGTTCATAAAAATCCTTAAAGTGTAATACTACTTTTATGAGAAAATTAAGGATCACTTGGTGAATAATTATAGCTTTATTCATATATATTTTTTGATTAGGTATTTAAAAAGTCAGTGGATTAAATAGTTGAATTACAGATTGAGGTAACAAATGCCAAAACAATTGTTTATAACTGTGTTAAATTCTGTTTCAATCTGAAAGTGTGATAATGTTGTATACTAGAACTCTGAAGGCAAATATAATGTTCCACACTGAGTATGAATAGGGCTAACTCACATACTCCTTGAGTATGACTCAGGAGACCTCAGTTCAATTAATAGCTTGGCTGCTCAATGGCACAGGTTGTGGAAGAAGGGCATGCCTATTGTTAAGGAAGTGGGGGGCAGTATGTACCCTCGAGGGAGGGGTGAGATATAGTAATTATTCTAGAGTAGGCTGACCACATGATGATAACAGGTATTAACAAATGGGCAGGAGCATGTTCTTGCATGGGGAGGGCATTATTTCTTTAATCATTTAGCATAGTGATGCTAATAGTGCATTACCCCATTCAGAAAACAGGGTTAGGTTAGTTGCAAATAAAGCAATAAAGATACAAATGATAGCACAAACATCATGTTGTCTGCCAGGATGACGACCTCACTTGACAGCTATCACCTTAATGGACCTGAAGGACAGAGGTCCTCATTGCTAGAGAGCAAATGTGCCAAGTCTGATTGCAGGACTGATGGTCATCATGACAGATGGGTCAAGCAGAGCACTTCACTGGCCATCTTTAAGAGAAATCTTGACAAGTGGGTGGGCAATAGGAAGTTCACCCCAGGGATCACTTCAGTGGGCTTGCTTGACAGGGGCACTGGGAACTAACTTTGGGCGGCATGACACCAGGGAATCTTCTTGGGCTTGGCTTATATAGGCTCCAGGTCCATTAGCCTAGTACACACCTATGAACCTATGAAAAGCAGATAGAAAACAAGAGTAACTTACAAAAAATCAACACATCTTATGGAATGATTAATGAATGAAAATATTTAAAGGAGAACCATACCCACAGACTCAAAAATATGTTTATTTCATCACTGTTTGGTGTTTCATACATTTTAACACCACTCTGGGACTATTTACATGTTTTTAAATATTTTTATACAAAATTTCTGAGTCTAACCACATGGGTTCTGGCATATTGAAGTAATTCTGATTGTTTAGTCTGCCTCTAGGTGTCCCACAATGCAGTACTTGTCTGTAAAAAATTACATCATGCAGGCCTCTTTCTTCCTAAAGCTCCTGTCACTGCATTGATTTTATATGCATACACTGCTGCCTTTTAGTCAGTTTTAAGTAACATTTCATGCCCTTCAATGGCTACTTAAAACACAAATGCTGCAAATGCCACAGAACAGACTTTCAAAGTGCTTCTTACTGCTTTTTCTTTTTAGAATGGCTAAAGTGCAGTCATTTGTAAAATCTGAATTGTACTATTTTGACTCATCTCCCATCCCCCTTCACACCTAACTTCACTAGCTGTCAAAGTGCTAAGGGTAATTTGAGCTGTTACCTGCAATGATTGACAGCTCACAGCAGGAGACATGACTCATGTACTGTTTCCTTATTCTAGCCTTTACTTTCTTTATGAGTAGGGGAAGGACCAGGGAGCTGTGACATCACAGCATGGGTGGGTTTTGAGGATTGTCATGGTGATGTCAGTTTGGGGAGGGAATTGGCCGGAAAACTACCTATAGTCATTGGTCTTGATGACATCAGTGAACTGGAGACTGCAGCAAGCTTTTCCAGGGTGGGAGAAAAGTTTTTTGAAAGTGAAACCACCATAGTACAGCAAGGTACTGGTCTAGTGGAGAGAAACAGTCAATTTAAAATATTTTAAATGCTGTATTGTTGTTTATTTATAGCAGGGAAAGTAAATAGGGAGAAAAAGGACAGAGAAGTTGAGAATTCAATAATAGAATCCCATTGCTGTCCTTTAAGCAGAAATGAATAGTAAATATTTTATTATCAAAATGCATAAATGAAAGTAAATGTGGCCATTAGCTGACACTGATTCTTTATGTCTAAAAAGTATGCTATATTGTCCATACAAAACACAGGTGAGTTTCGATGCATAACACATGCATTTCAAACAGAAATCTATTAGGATGCTTAGGTATCTAAACTTAGTGATTCGCCCAGTATTTTTAATTAATTTACTTACTTCAATTTGTTTACCAAGGCAGAGTACTGACCAATGTGGACATGCTTCTGGCTCAACAAAAATGAATAAATGCATTTTAGTAAAATATTGACATTGTTGATACACCAAGATGTGAAAGACTGAATGAATAATACAAATGAGAATACTAAAACTAGAGTTAGATATTGTTATAAATGTAGATATTAATATAATTAGTTGCTGCACATGGTACAGTTCAGATGTAACTATTTACACTATTTAATTGGCATGCTTTGCCTAGCAAAATGATATTAATGCAATATTTTATGTTCAGGTGGTTAAAATTATATGATGAGGTATACATAGGCTTGCGTGGGATTTGTTATGTAATACTGAGAGAAGTAAAGAACTTAACATGGGTCAGTGGGTTGGTATAATGCTTAAGGTCTTTACCTTAGTGAGACAATGTATAGGGTTTGAGTTTGGTCTTTGGTTATTGGCTAAGTTTGTAATAATCAGCAAACTGATTCCTTGTATTTACATATGAACATTTTGTCTCTTTTGTAATGATTTTTTAGGGTAAAACAAACTTGCTTAAAAAGGGTTAGATATTTGAAATTGGTATGGAGGGCTTCTCAAAATTCTGGGTCTAAGATGGTGAAGTTGTGGTTGCTGCAGTAGAGGTTGGTTTGGGAAATCTGAAGAGGGGGCGCAATTTGAGACTGAACTCTGATAAGCTAGGGATTTTTTTAGCCTGACAACAAGAAAGGGGAAGGGTTTGAGACTTAAGAGTTTGTATAACTGAGGTCCCAGGAAAAAGTTAGTTCTTTGTTTTAACTGGAACCTGAATGGCTTGCAGGAGGGTAGTGGAGTAGTGTTTCCCAAGAGCAGGAAATGACGAATCTACATATTTTGGTGAAGATTATTTGAAAGGATTCTAGTTGTTTGTTTGAAGAACATTTGGAGGTAAGAAATGGGAAACTTATTTAGCCAAGAAGATCAGAAAATTCATAGGTAGTTAGTAGATGTGCAGTCCAAGAGGAGACCATTGAGGATTCTAGCCCAGTTTCCCCAGACCAATGTCTGGTTAAGTGACTTGTTCATAGTCAAATGGTAGGCAAATGGAACCAAAACCAGACAGCTTCTAATAAACAGCTCATTAGCAGTTCATCTGGTAGGCTGAGCACAGAGCATACCCTCTGAAATTTCTAAAATTGGCACTTTGTGCTGATTCCTTATCTAAAGTAGAGAGAAGTACTATCTTCTGTTGCACTTATAGTTTCTCAGTGAATTATACAAAAATGTATTTCAGATGTCAACTGCCATTAGAATAATGCTATTATTGAAAATGGTTCCAACAAAGCCGTATCCACATTTTGCACTTTACTGAGGTTACTCTGATGAAGTTACAGAGTGTTGGTCAGAAAGTGCTTAACTTGTGTCAGTAAAGAATACAGTTTGTAGCATCTGTCTTCATTTGTGTATTTTAAATCACATTTGCTCCTCACTGCCTTAAACACCAAGTTTACTGCTAGCCCTAACCTGTCCATTATATTCATGTATTCAGACATGCTTTATCCATTTCAGAGTTGCATGGCAGCAGGAACCTTTTCTAGTATTCACTGGTTACAAAATCAAGAAACCAAGTGATTAAAGAAATAATGTCAGTCTTTTTATAATTTCTTTTCATAATTTAATAATCAGTTCAAAGACATTTTGTGCAGAGACAAGATTGTTTCTCAGCTAAGCAACTACAGTATATGGTCAGTCTCACTCCTGTTTCATAGCAAAATCCATACAATCTGCATGTGGTGAAATTTTATTTTCCTGCTCAAATGTTTTTTAATGACATAATCTAGAATTATGCCAAATAGCAAGGAGCAGAGAAGAGAACCTTACAGACACCAGCCAAGTTTCTAGAAGTAATCAGGGTTTATTAACACCTAACATATATACCATGTAGATGTCTGTAGTAACAGTAGCTCAACAGAGATCATGCTCATTTTTGATGCCAAGAAGATAATCCCAGACCAGGTAATATGATTTATTTTCCAGTACTGCGCTATGATTTATTTTCCAGTACTGCATATGATTTATTTTCCAGAACTGTGTTATGATTTATTTTCCAGTACTGCATATGATTTATTTTCCAGTACTGAGCTATGATTTATCTTTCAGTATTGCACTATGATTCATTTTCCAGTATTGAGCTATGATTTATTTTCCAGTACTGCACTATTATTTATTTTCCAGTGTTGCACTATGATTTATTTTCCAGTACTACACTATGATTTATTTTTCAATGCTGCACTCTGATTTATTTTCCAGTAGTGCACTATGATTTATTTTCCATTACTGTGCAATGATTTATTTTCAGTACTGCACTGTGATTTATTTTCCAGTACTGTGCTATGATTTATTTTACAGTGCTGCACTATGATTTATTTTCCAGGACTGCACTATGATTTATTTTCCAGTATTACACTATTATTTATTTTCTAGTGCTGCACTATGATTTATTTTCCAGTACTACACTATGATTTATTTTTCAATGCTGCACTCTGATTTATTTTCCAGTAGTGCACTATGATTTATTTTTCATTATTGTGCAATGATTTATTTTCAGTACTGCACTGTGATTTATTTTCCAGTACTGTGCTATGATTTATTTTACAGTGCTGCACTATGATTTATTTTCCAGGACTGCACTATGATTTATTTTCCAGTATTACACTATTATTTATTTTCTAGTGCTGCACTATGATTTATTTTCCAGGACTGTGCTATGATTTATTTTCCAGTACTGCACTATGATTTATTTTCCAGTGCAGCACTATGATTTATTTTCCAGTACTACACTGACTTATTTCCCAGTATTACGCTAGGATTTATTGTCCAGTGCTGCACTATGATTTATTTTCCAGTGCTGCACTATGATTTATTTCCCAGTACTGCGCAATGATTTATTTTCTATTGTTGCACTAGGATTTATTTCCCAGTACTGCGCAATGATTTATTTTCTAGTGTTGCACTATGATGTATTTTCCAGTGCTGCATTATGATTTATTTTCAAGTACTTCACTATGATTTATTTGCCAGTACTGGCACTGCAGCATAAGTGTTATGCTGCCCTTGGATACAGTGTCAGACTGAGGTCACCCCACCTGAGTCGGTGGTAGCTCAGGTGGATGTAAAAGATACCATGGCATTATTGAAAAGGAAAGGATTTATTTGAATTAAAATTGTTCACTGCTTTATCACAGATTTAATCAATATATGCCATCATTATTTTCTTTTTTTATTGTCTTTTAAATTCAAATATAAACTAAAAGATTTCCAATCCACATCTGCAAAATTCCAATTGGTACATGTCAATCTTATTATTGTTTCAAGCACCATGTCTATGCCCTACTCTTTATTCCAAAAATGAATGTTCTATCCTTACCATTTAAATATGTCAGACACATTTTATTATTGCTTTGTCTATATTTTCTTGATCTACTCCTGATGCATCTTCTGAAATTTCCTGATGTCAAAGTTTCCCTAATCAATATGAAGAACACCTTGTGTCTGCCCTGAAAGTAGACTATGCCTAGTAGAATTGAATCTATTCAACAAAAGTAAGTAAGTAATAAATACATAAATAAATAAATGACAAATGCATAACTATTTGTCCACTAGGCTGGAGAACTCTTATCTAACCAAAGCTTATAGGGTCATACAATGATCAGTGGCAATAAGATCTATGAGGTGGTTAAAAATAGAGCAGTAAAAATAATCTAGGCATTAGTAATCTCATAAATGGAGTAGATTATCTGGCAAAAATGTGCATTATTTGACAAAGTAATACATTTCACTGTCTTCCAGAGGATCATGATAATGGAGAATTCACCCTTCAGGTGATGTGATCCCAAAGGTAATTATATTTCTAGTAGAGTTTACAGAGCTATAGCCTTTGAATGAGGGTTACAGGAGAGTTTACCCCAACAAAAAAGATAATTCTAAATTCTTTTTGCAGTTCCTAGGTTTTTTGATACAGCATGCATTTAAACAACAGGTGTTTTTGAAAGTTTCCAAGAGACCTTTAATGAATCCTATCATTTAGTGGCCTCCGAAAGACATGCGTGAAAGGACATGCCTTCGCTGAAGGTTGGGCGTCAGGCTGGCAACTCTGCACCATAAAAATCGACTGCCAATCATTAGCAGACCAGATTTCCACTGTGGCGACCCCTAACCAGGAAAAGCCGAAAAGACAAACAATTTACAGCTTGGTGCCATGACTCTGCTTAACCTACTATTTTATCCAACAATGTTTGCTGGGTTTTGAAGTATCTCAGAACTTTGTGTTATACAAACTGCTCAATAACCATAGCAAAAAATGAGCCCATTGAAACGAGTTAAACAGTTCCTTGAATCTGTTTTTTGATAAGAGGTGTACATTATAAGGCTGTGGCTTACCAGTCTTTAACATGAAAACAGCTCTAAAAACCATAAAATATTCACACTGCCATGAACCAGTAATCAGGCACGTACTTGAAATTCAAATGTGCAGTACTGAATTTATTTAAGGTATTGTGCTTGCTCTTCACACTGAACTACTGCTCATTGTTCTGATTTTGGATGAAACAGCTCTATTTCATCACTAAACTTGTCAGACTTCTTTGAGAAGGTCACAAGAGCCATGGATGATGGCAAAATGGTACAAACTGCCCACCTTGACCTGGCAAAGGCATTTCCCAATACTTCACTTGGGTATTATAGACAAACTCTCAAGTTTAGGCATAAATGCATATGTCACCCAGTAAATAGGCAAATGGCTCATAGATCCCTGGCTTGTTACTAGTGGTGTACCACAGGGCTCAGTACTGGGATCTATCTTGCTTGGAATATCATTTTCTGAAGTCAAGGCTAATGTAGAAGGCCTTTGGCTTACCAAATTTGCTAATGAATGCAAGCTCAGTGCAATCACTGAATCTCTCATTGATGTAGATATCCTCCAAGAAGATCTGACAGAGACAAATAACTTGTGCTTGAACCATGGCCTAAAACTCAATGTAAAAAAATGCATAATTATTCCCTTTGGGAAGATGACCACCCCTGCAAATTACAACATTGATAACACTCCCATAAGAGGAGACCTAGTGGTAAAGGACTTGGGAACTCAGGCTGACAGTAACCAGAACTTTGATCACCATGTGTACATGATGGTGAGAAAATAGGGGCATGGCATATAGATCTAAGGTGATCATAATACCATTACACTCAGTTCTCATTAGACCAATAATCGAGTACAATGCACCCTTTCGTATGCACCTGTCCAGGCATTTGCAACAACTGGAGTGACCACAGTGGTTCCTTACTGAAGAAACACATGATGTAAATGGTATGCCCTATGCAGACTGCCTAAAAGCCCTATCCCCGTGCTCAGTCTCCTATATACTACTGAGGGGCAATTTATGCCTAACCTACAAGACATTCTCCTATCCAGCCTAAATGGATCTGCTACACATCTGCAAAGTAAGCAGCCCTAGAATTACCCAATCTAAACCTCGTCTATGACATAGACAAAAGGGATAGGTATGTGTCTCAAAAATCGCCCCTTTTCTGAAACAGACACCCCATTCATGTGAAACAGAACTCTTCTCTAAGCCTGTTTAAACACAATTTGGTCCAATGCATGGGGAATTGCAAATTCACCCCTGACTTATCAGCTGTATCCCTCATGGACAGGGGCAGTTTGTAGATATCCTAAGTCACAGCCATATACCAAAGCTGTTCCAGCCCATGAACACTGATAATTGGTAAATTTAGGGCATGAATGACTAGGGTGAAAAACGCTCTACGGACATTAGCCAAGTAACCTCCTATGAACCTATGATTCTATGATTAAACTGTAAGAGTATGAGTCACAGGGAAAACTAATGCTGAAACGGTCCAGTTTTACAACCTAAATATCTCCTCAATCATTAATAATATGGCAGTTGCACATGCCATAAGACCTTTGCCATCCCTGAAATGACTATACTAAAGATATGTTCATGTTACTCAAAACATTTTGCTTGATGAAGAGTATAAAAGACTATGTGCATTTTCCACATTTCTTGCCTTCTTATCTCGTCCTTCACCTTATATTATTTATTTTGTTTTCTGGCACATTCAATTGATGCCTGATTTTTATCTACTTCTGGTTTGATTTCCATTCCTGTTTGACGCCAATATGCTTCTGCTAGATTAAGCAGAGAAGTCATCTTAAATTTATTCTCCTCATGTTTCAAAACATTCACTATATTTGGGTCTTGTGACATCAGCAGATATGTGTGCAGTCCCACAATTGCAGATCTGTACATGTGTATACATTGACTGCTTTTCATTGGTGTGGCATTACATTACATTTTCATTTTTCTACTGGATTTATTCTCATTCATTTTGGGAAACGTTTCTGCTGCTGGTTTAGTGCTTCATTGAGTGGCTGTTTTGTAGATCTGTACATGTAATCAAATTCAAGGAAGCCCATCCCTCCTTCAGAATGAGGAATACATAATCTTGGTATACACTGATTTTTATAAATCATTTGGTGAGCATGAAGCATCCTTCTTGCTTTCCTGTCTAATCTATCCAACATGTTTTGGGGCCGGTCAATCACTCCAAAACTGTAAGTTAGGACAGGAGGAGAAAATTGGTTTATAGCTTGAATTTTGTTTCTAGATGTTAATGCGGTTTTCAGGATTAATATAAGTCTTCTAAAGTATTCCTTACAGGGGACATGCTGTCAAATGGCAGAACTCCATTTCTTCTTACATTCACAACCCTACTGGTGTTCCCCAAGTCTCAATATTAGGACCTCTTCTGTTCAACATCTTTAACAATAGCCTCCATCAACCAATTCAGCATGGCTCCCTAGTTCAGCATGCAGATGACTCCACCATAGTCTGCACTGCTGACAACTCAACTTTATTACAACTAGTCAGCCAAACTGCATTTACCACTGTTGAGACCTGGCTCCACAAAAATCACCTTTCCTTAAACCCTAATAAAACCAAACTCATGATCTTTTCTCTCAAGAAAAAACATACCCCCTTAACAAATCCTTTTTCAATATATTTTATCTTAATTCCACTAAAATTGAACTAGTGACCCACACAAAACTGTTAGGGGTTATAATCAACACAACCTCAGATTTGATCTCCATGTTCATAATAACATCAGTAAGACCCATAGAAAACTAGGACTCCTCTACAGACATAACCAGTTCCTCTCCCTCCCCACAAAACAAATTATTGCCTCTTCTTACTTACTTCCTTCTCTAGTATATGGTACACTGTTATTCACTAACCTCCAGTCCTCCCTGAAATCTAAACTAGAAACATGCTACAACAGGATAGCTAAATTCGCTACAAATAGTCGTCACTCTACCCACCACTGCATTGCCCTAAATAAACTACATTGACTCAAATTCCCCCACTACTTAACCTATCTTCAACTAACTACTACACACAAATTAATTAATAAACCTCAAGACTGCCCTGCCCTAAAGTCCTTATTTGTCCATTATAACCTTAATAGGCTACCTGCCGGTCAGCTACTATACTCCTGGGTCGTTGTTTAAACATGGAATAATCTACCTACATGCATATGCACAAATCAATGCAATGCCAACTTTAAAGCTGCCCTGCATGCACATCTCCTCTCCAAATGGACTTGTAACTGTTCAGTACCTCCACCAGCTATTACCTAATTCCTAGCGTCTTTTTATCTGCTCTTATTTTCTCCTTCACACATACTCTCGTACAAACACCTGCACATATCTTCTCAGGCTAATTTATCACCAAACTTCCCTCTCTCTCTTTACCTAATGCAACTAATAAGCTCTATCCCAACCCCCTGTATTATATTTCATTACCTTCTTTATATCTCCAATACTGCTATCTCAATATAGCAGTACGTCACCCTAGTCATCTGATGGTCTATTATTCTCTCCTCATCTATTGGCCTATTCTTCTCCCCTATATTCTATACTTTTGTACACCCACTATTTTTTTCTGCCAACTTACATTACTTGTACGCAACTACACCTGCTATTATATATACTCAATACAAGTGCCTTGTAGTACTGTATTTGCTACATGATTTTTCTCTGTATTTGTCATGTGATTGCACTGTCCTAAACTTTTAAGTGTGCCTCAAATTGTATTGTAACTAGACCGGCTTAAACTATTAGCTGTGCCTTGGATTGTATTTCTCTGTATTATGTCTGTCTTATTATGTGTTTGTTGTTCTTGTACAATGCATTTTGTTTTACTAACTGCTCTGAACACTATGTACATTCATACTTACTGCCTTTGTGCAGCTTTTCTCCCTGGGCCTCCACTGAAGATGGGCTCTTCCTGGCTCAGTGGACTCTCCCAGTAAACAAATGCCAATAAATAAATAAAATGTCATATGAGAACTGACGTTTAATGTGATACACCATAGGGATATGTTAGGAGTGGAACAGAATAAATGACCAAAAGGAGTAAATTAATGAAACCTCCTTCCAGAATCCTTCAGTCACCACAAGCACGCCTCAGACAGTTATAACCTAATCAGAGGTGATATAATCTTAGAGCTGTGTATAATAAATTGGAGGTAGGAGTTTCTCCCACTTAATGGGGGCAAGTATTACAACCAGCAGTCAGTCCCCGTTTGGTGATTAGAGGATTCAGGGAAGGTAATTCTGTAAATGGATCTTTGGTCAAATTGACCTCTGTCATCTGTAGTGGACCAAGCTGTAGTATATTTTGTGAATGAGATCATCACTGTAACTTTTATGCTGGATATTGTAAACTTTTCAAGAAGAATTTTATTTTAAGCACTGGATTCATTTTATGCTACATTGCCTTTTATTGTGTTTTTTTTACTGGATCATAAATTAATTCCTTTCTAGGATGGACACACAAATTATTGTAATCTTTCATGTAAGTTATCCATTCACTTTCTTTTTCTTCAGCTTCTACTGACCACTGAGCTTCAGAGTAACTGCCTGTTGACAACACTGTCCATTTTTCTGCTTTGGAGAGGCAGCTTGCTGGCAATGAGTGTCTGATGTTATCACTCACTCGCTCACTGAGACAAGGCTGTGTTTAGAGGTGGGGTCTCCTCCTCATACTGAAATAGCTGCAGAGTATTATTTCAGATATTCACACCCCTCAGGTGTCCCCATTCTGCTTGCCATGACCAGCAGCATACCTCACAACTATCCCTAATTTTGCAAAAGATCCCTGGTCTTATATTTTTTGCCCTACCCATTGTACATTTTTTCTGGTAAATCACTGAGGATTGCAATCAATCAACAATGCTAACAATTAGTGTCTATATATCTTATTATTCAGAAGACACACTGATGCAAAACCCGTTGTTTTATTAATTTTTCTTAAGTGAATTAGAGTAACATTTTAGACCATTGTCCCCCCCATTATTTTTGATTTTGCCTTGACTTTTGTAAATAAATAAATAAATAAGTTGATAGTTATGCCCACTGACAACTGAATACATGCCAGAATTAAGGTTGGCAGCCAGTCAATTCTTCACTCTTTTCCAAAAATAAAATCAGAAAAGTAAGTGACCATCACATACTCCCATGACAGCCTCCTAGTGCTGAGCTGCTAATCAAACGTAATTCACTGGTGGTGTAAACAAATCTATGCATTGTGAAGTTTGGCCTGCAACTAGCCCTCAGAAGCATTACTTAAATAGCTATGGTCATTGCCTGGCTTGCTGAAGACAGAATCAGCATGATTGTTAATAATCAGTTATGTAAGCCTTATTAAGTTACTGAAAACACTTTCTGTTTCAGGTCCCACGTATTCTTGTTTGGATAATGATGGAAATTGCGATCATTGGTTCTGACATGCAAGAAGTCATTGGCACTGCCATCGCTTTTAACCTCCTATCTGTGGGATGGTAATGTGTATTTCTGGTAACTTATCATTATGTTGTCTGTTTCATTCATTCACACCAAAAGTGAAAACTTAAACTCCTGCAGGATAAAAACTTTCTTAGATTACTAAGCTGTTTCTATGAAATCAAGTTAATAATCATAAGGAAAACAAATGTAGACATCATGTTAATATAAACTGAATTTAAAAGATACAAACAACTGTCATTCAGCACACTCTTTAAACTGCTAATTTAAGTGCATTCAGTCTTTTCACAAATATTGTCCTTTCAATAATTCATTCTTTCATTTATTTATTCATTTTCTAAACTGCCTGTCTTGTGAGGGTTGAAAAGGTAACAAGCAAAGCAAGGGATACTAGAATTTCCTTTCAACAGCAACAGTCTCCAGCTCACCCTTTGGCAACAACAGATGTTCCCAAACAAGTAGATATAATACCGCCATCATTTCTTGGGTCTACCCTGGGGGTATATAGTCAGTGGGTCATGTCTGGTAGGAGATGGTCAGGAGGCATCCACACAGGGTGTCCAAGCCACCCCTACTGGCTCCCGTCACCATAATGAGCAGGGTTTGTACTCCAAGATACTCCTGGGTTGCTGTGCCCTTTGCTCAGTCATCGAATGTCAGCCTTACCCAGCAAAGGAAGCTCATCTCTGCCCTTTGCATCCATAATTTCATCTTTTCAATCACTATCCAAACTCATTATTATAGGTTAGGACAAGGACAAAGACTATTTAATTTAAATATGTGCCCTAAAAGTCAGCTCTCATTTTACCACCACAGTCCAGTACAACACTTGCATTACTGTCACTGCAACACCCATCTACTGGTCTGTCTTCTTTTCACCATTGCTTTTCTTCATGAATAAACCCACATGATACTTAAAGTACTCTACCTGTTGTACCTGTTCCTTCCTCATGTGCAGAGAACAATCCACTTTTGCAGGCAGGCAAGAACTATCACCTCTTATTTGGTGATGCTGATTGTCTTTCCAGTGCATGTTGGAGATCAAAATTGCTTAAGGCCAAGAGGACATAATCATCTATAGAAAACAGAAATGCAACAAACATATCCTCAAACTGGATTCCCTCCAAATGTTTGCTGTGCCTTTATAGTCTACCAATGAATATCACGTCCCAGATTTTCATCATCAGATTGTCTTCTGCTTTCCTGCACGTGTGCCTGTTCAGCTTAATGCTGAGAATACAGATGCATCTACTTCTCAAAAGTAGGTACTAGGTGGCATACAGCAGTAGGAGTGCTAGATCCCATGTTGTAGCACTTCTCACATGTTCAGAGGAGCACGGTCATATGCCTTTTGCAAGGAACAGAACACATGTAGACAGTACTGTTCAACTCACATGACCCCTCAAGTATCTTTGTAAGGACAACGATTTGATCCAGGATTCCATCTACAGGATGGAGCAGACATTGCTTCACCTGCATCAAATGCTTAATGATTGCATGATGTCTCCATTCAAGCATGTGACATATGCTTCCTGGAAAGGCTAAGGAGTGTGATACCTTAGCAACGGGAACAAACCCTCCTGTCTCAGTTTTTCAGAATGGGGATCACTACCTCAGGTTTTCAGTCTATAATTATTGTCCTACTTTCCATATTAAATTGAAAAGCTGTTTTAACCATGAGATACCATCATTGTCTAACATCTTCAACATTTCCAGTCTGATCTCATCCATTCCCACAACTTTTGCAGAGTGTAAATGTTTAATAACCACAGTGAATGCCGATACTAAAATGAACCTATTTCCACCATCTGCTTCTGCACTGCTTCCTCATAGGAAGGAAAGGACACCTGATTCAGGATTTCCTAAAGGTACTCCTCCCACCACTCAATGATGTCACCAGTTGTGGTCAGCATTTCTCCACCCTTACCAAAACCCCAAGAACAGCTTGAACACTAGCATCTTCTCAATCATAAGAATACTTATTTAGACATTTTCTGAATTCACCTGAAAGTCATTACCCATGGGGTTGCCAAACTCCTCTTTCACCCATGGCCTCACTTTCTTGAATGCTGCAGCTGCTTATTTCCTGGCTTGATGATACCTATCATAGCACTGCACATAATGTGTATTTTTAAACAGGCACCTACTTTCACCTCTTGTGTCCACCAAGTGACCATAAGGTTACTGCAATGACAGGTGACAACCACTTTTTTACTCTAGCTATTATGGGGTCTACTTGGATTCCACATCCCCAGCCTCCCTATCTGTACAGGAGAACCACTCCTGAAGGTGGGGGTTCATCTCATTGCACACAGGTACTCCAGTTAGGCATTCTCACAACACCCTTATTATATGTGAGGGTTTCTTAGTCTGTAGAGCTGTTGTCCTGGCCATCTGGTCAGAGTCACCACCTCACAGTGATCACTTGATAACTGAGCATCTGTCATGATCCTGATGTCCAGAAAGTACAACAAAATGTTTGATGACACAAATACAAAAAGACAATCGTTGACTTTTGTTGCAAAGTGTTTTGGCATCCGATACACAAACTAGCATTCTTGCATTTGCACATGGTCTATGTTATGCACACTCATGATAATAAAGGAGATGTGTGCAACGCCCTGAGCAGCTATTAGTGCAAGGTCCACAATCAACACATTTCTTGTTTGCAGTTTACTGTCATGCAACTCTCTCCTTTATTGGCATAAACTTTGACTCTATAGCACCAAGCTGGGGGATTGTGAGTATCACTATGCTCACCTGGAGGGGTACATAGCTAACATTACATGACTATTGGATTATAAATTGCTTTGAAATTATAGAAATATATTTAGTTGAGGATATTCTAACCAAATCTTTATATCTCATGTACTCGATTTCTCTAACAAATTGTATTTTCCTTAACAGTCCTGTTGTTAGCAGTTCTATATTTCATTACTTGCAATAAGTTTACTAAATTATAGACTGACATACTATATTTCTAACAGTAGGAGTAAACTGTCTGAGTTAAAGAGAATCTCAACTTCCCTAAAAACCTTTTAATACTACTTAACTTTTCTAATATATTATTTTTTTATTTTTGTTATTAATTTATTAGTTAACCAGTTAAACTCATGTAACACAAATGACCCTTGTTCAGGATGACCAGGAAGCAGTTTCTGGTTAAGTTAATTATATGTTGCATTCCTTTTGTAATGGAAACATACACATCCTCATTATTTGTCTCTTCATGTCTTTTTTCTCTTACGATTCACAAATAATATTTGCCAACATCTATACACTCTCTTTTCTCTGTTAATGATAAGTATTCCCATCACACTGGAATAAGTTGTGAGAGAATGGATCTAATTTTTAACAGCAAACTCACAATGCTTGAAATAAAAACATTTGTTACTTTTCTGATCATAAATTTAGCTGGAAACTTTTACCTTCTCTAAGTTGTATTTTGAAAAAGGGACATTGTTTCCTACGAGTTCTTGCACAAAATGAAAAGGTATTCACCAGTTTACTTTTCTAGTCTGAAAAACTGAAACCACTGTTATAAATGTTTTACAGATTTTTTTTATTATAAGAAGAATCAAATCTTATTAATGCACCTGAATGTTTTTTTAGAATTGCACTTGCTAAAAGTTATGTATATTTTCTATACCCTATTTTTATCAGTTCAGACTTAAGAAAACATTTGTATACTTTGAATACAAACAGTTGGGCTACATGACATTTGTTCTTCTTTTTCAACTGCTACTGCAGATAGATACAAATTATTGTTCTGCCCCTTTTGGGAATCATTTGATATGTCTTGTCTGGCAACCGTGAGTTCCAAAATATGGAAACGTAATGGTCGAAAGATCAAACTTGTATATACCAATTCTAAGATGCCATTTCTCAGAATATTCCCTTTTCTCTGATGTATGGCAATCTCAGAGTTGGCATATATTAGTTCAGGGTGTATGGGGGGGCTTTGCCTGCCCTGCAAAAAGAAGTTTAAGAGTAATTTTTGACAATTGCTCTTCTCCTGTGTTTGTCTTTTTTTTTTGGCTTGTCAGTGCACTGCATTTTGAGTGCCAACATTTCAATACGGAGCCATTTCTTTCCTCTGATTCTTAACTATTTTATGTATAAGTTTGTTTTATCACTTTGATTACAGATTTTGAAAATAAAATGCTTCATCAGATCATTGGCATAGAGGTATGAAGCTTTGACTATCAAACAGAGAAATGAGGTTTGACTAAAAGGCCATGTACTGGAGAACCTGACTTGAGAGGGATAAGACTGAAAAGGCTTGATCCTACTCAGCTCTCTCTCATGGCAGAAGGAAAGGAGAAAGCACTTGATATGATGGGGAGGCTTGCCTTTGCCTGCTCCTGGTGGAGTTAGGGGAAGCAGGAGATATGTTACTGCTGGGCAATGGGTATGTATATGGGGGGTGCTCATAGGGTATCTGTCACTGTGTAGGCATGGCCTTTCCCCCCTATAATGGCAATTTTACACGCAGTTGTATGCAAAAGCCATCACATCATAAGTAGCAGGGCCAAAATACCAATCCTTTTGCCACAAGAGACCAGATGGTTACACTATGGTGGCTTTTGTATGTCTGCTCCACACTTATAGCCACAATTTACCAAAATCAGTGACAGCCATAAGGTTATTCTCATGTGGAATGGTAACAGTGGCCATGGGCTAAGACAAAACTATGGAACACATCTAGAGTCTGAAGTCAGCCCAGCTCACCTAAGGACAGCTCAGCCATGGACAGGACAGAGTTGGTAACTTGCTGCAAAAATAAAATATTAGCTTTAAAACTGTACTCATTTAATTCATTACCATGTTCCTCTTGCTTTAATATATGGTCAGTGATTTCATGTAGCAGTTTTTTCTTGCATCAAACACAACTGTTGCTTATATTCTTTTATTTACCCCATAATATTACTATAAGAAAGTTAAAGTCTCTCCCCGGGATTCATGAAGCTCAGCACAAGGACGGTGTTAGCCTTGCGCTGACCGTGCAGTGTAGAGGTGGCGCAGCAGCACCACATGCATA